>NC_063371.1:13061256-13144500 GCF_021869965.1 Rhincodon typus | reverse complement strand
ACCTATCCCCTTCCTAACTCCCTACCTACACTCACCTTTCCTGGCCCCATCCCCGCCTCTTCGACCTGTTTGTTTCCTCTCCACCTATCCTCTCCTCTATCCCTCTTCTATCCGCCTCCCACTCTCTCCCTATTTATTTCACAACCCCCTTCCCCTCCCCCTTTTCTGATGAAGGGTCTAGGCCCGAAACGTCAGCCTCTCTGCTCCTATGATGCTGCTTGGCCTGCTGTGTTCATCCAGCCCTGCACCTTGTTGTCTCGGATTCTCCAGCATCTGCAGTTCCTACTATCTCAGACTAATGTTGAGTTTGAATTAATTAAACATGGCAACTTCGATGGACGGGTGAGAGCATTAAAGATAGAAAAGACATATAAGGATCTGAGAGAGATTATTCTACTGGAGGAGTTCAAAAACTCACTTACAGAAATGATAACAACTCAAGTTGAGGAGCAAAAAGTTCAAACAGCGAGAAGAGCGACTGAGATAGTGGATGAATTTGCGTTAGTGTTTCAATTGAAATTTAGCTTTTGACAACAATTTCATTCCTTGAGAGATAGAAATTGGTAAAAAGGGAGACCCTTCAATGAACAACAAAAAGTTAATCACACTGGGAACCGTTTGCCACAGGTGAAAAAAGAAACCCAAGAGGGTGAAAAGCCTCAGGTGTTTCCACTGTAATAGAGGGGGACATAGAAAGTCACAGTGCCAGTGGTTTAAGAAAGGCACTGGGAAAAAGGACGTGGTAAAAGAGGCTAAACCAGTGGGATTAGTTGAGGTTGTGAAGGAAATCTGAAGAGAATTCGAGGAGCTGCAGGAGAGTGCACAGCCTAGTCATGGACTGGATAGTAAGAGAGTGCCCGATCTCTTCAAAGACTTGACCTCTGTGGGTAAGGTTTATTCAGGAAGATACTATTAGATACATCTAATAGTAAGAGATGAAAGTATGAGCACTCCTTCTGAAATGTCACCCGAGAGAGTAGTCATCTGTGGAAAAAATGGAGAGAGATTTAGCATTCCTCTGTGTAAGATCAGGTTCGAAAGTCCAATCAAGACCCAGGAAGTAACAGTTGGAGTGATTGAAAAAGTGTTAATTCCAGGAAAACAGTTTGTTCTTGGAAATGACCTTGCAGGATCAAAGGTCAGAGTGGCGCCCCTTGTGCTGGAGATGCCAAAGGAAAACTAGGGAAGTGAGGAGTTAAAAGAAAAATACCCTGGAATTTTTCCAGACTGTGCGGTGATAAGATACCACAGTCATAAGTTGTAGCAAGAAGAAAAAGCCAAAGAGAGAGACGAAGGAGTTGAGGTCCAGTTAGCTGACACCCTGCTTGATGAAATAATAAAAGAAAAATTTGAACAGGTAGAGGATCAGGCAGAGGTGCTTCGTTCTGAACTATTAATGGAGTAACAACGAAAAGATGAGATGGTAAAGGATTTATATCATAAAGCCTACCTGGAAAAGGAATCAGACTGTATTCCCAAAAGGATTCTGTCCTTAAGACAACAACAAATTCGGTAAAGGAGACCTCGGTAGGTTAGTGCAGAGGAAAAAAAGGCAGAAGTTCACCAGATTGTGTTGCCAGTCGTATACAGACAGGAAGTATTGAGGATAGCGCATAAACTACCTGTAATCTAGGAGTGAGGAAGACTCAGGCGAAGATACAAAAGCACTTCTCTATTGGCCTGGATTACATTACGATGTGGTTGAATTTTGCCGTACCTGTCATACGTGTTAGATGGTAGGAAAGCTACAGGCAGTAATAAAACAAGCACCTTTGATGCCAATTCCCGTATTTGAAGAACCTTTCATGCGGGTTATGATCGATTGTGCGGGTCCCCTCCCTAAAACCAAAAGCGAAAACCAGTATTTGCTAACCATAATGGATGTGTCAACCAGATCTCCGGAGGCAATTCCATTACAGAATGTAAAGGCAAAAAAGGTTGTGGAACAGTTGCTTGGTTTCTTTACCTGTTACAGACTACCCAGGGAGATTCAGTTAGACTAAGGGTCCAATCTTACTGCCAAACTATTTAAGGGGATCATGCATAGTTTAGGCATTAAACACTTTAAATCAAGTGCGTACCATCCAGAATCCCAAGGAGCAATGGAAAGGTGGCATCAAACACTAAAGACCATGCTGAGGGCTTATTGCCAGGATTACCCAAATGATTGGGATAAAGGTATCCCATTTATATTGTTTGCCGTTAGAGATGCCCCAAAAGAATTGACTCAGTTTACTACATTTGAGTTGAGTCAGGTGAATTATCTGGTGAAGATACCAGGTAGGAAAAAAAAACTTTATTGGGGTTGTCATGTGAATATGCTGAAACCTTACTAAGACAGGGACAGGGAACCAGACAAACAGGTATTAGTTACTGCCCCTCAGACTGAGGAATCAAATCCAGATGATTTGGATTTTGATGTGCCTGAAAGTAAGTCAAATAATGAAGAAATCCTTGGAGAATGGGATAGGATAGTGAGCCCCTCAATGGTCCTCAATAAATAATCATGCCCCAACACTTCCCAGCCTGAGCTGGTCATGCTAACACTGGATTACCTCCAAACCCCATTCCCACGACAAGGCTGGCATAATTTTAGTGAAGGACAGGACTGTGGAACATGGAAGGTACAAAACTAATAAGATTTGAAAGCAGTTTTCTTGGTGTTCTGTCATTTTTGTTACTGTTTGATGTCTCAGTTGCACGCTTGTATCCGGCTCTCCACTTTGTGGTTCAGTGTTTGAAAGCTACTCTAGACTCCAGAAATGCTTTAGATGGAATCATTCCACCCTACAGAGGTGTGTGTGCATGTCAACATCCTCCTTAGACTGTGCTACCCTTCTCTTTCAACCATTCCGACTGTCCTTGCTATTACCCACCAACCCAAATCTCTCCTCCTGACCTCCCCATCAGACTCCCTCCACACAACATTGTGATCAACATGGAAATTACCTTCCACGTATCATTATTGGAATTTGAATGAGAACAAATTAGACGCAGATGGGTTTTAATCAGCTGATAAAGGTGATTTTCTTTTAAAAAGAAAGCCCGGAAAACATTTGGACAGAGATCCAAAGACATGACTTTTAAGGGGGCAAGTGCATCACAGGCCCCTGTCGAGTTAATGGATAAAATGTTTGTACTGTTGGGTTTAAGACATGTGAAGTAAACACATTAGGGCAATGAGTTTAGTCTGAACTTCAAAACAAAAGATTTAAAGTTAGAATTCAGAAGAAGCCAGAGTTCAGTTCAGAAGAGAAGTGTTTTTCCTCCTCACAGGAGAGCTTTGCTTTTTTGCCAAATCAGTTCAGAAAAACCAGTGACCCCAGCACAGCTCCTCAGCCAGAGGAGTCAAAACTGAATTCTTCACACTATGAAAACTGAAAAGGTTCTGTCCATTAGAATTCTAAGAGGTTCATACCTGCAGACACAGAAAAGAACTGCCTCCATAATCTGAGCATCAAATCACATTGAAAAGCTGAGACAGAAGAGTCATGTGTTCTTGGGCTGAGTCTTGGAGATGGATAGCGTTGGGAAACAGGGAGAAACTTGGTTTTGATATTTGTGCTAAGATCCTTCTACTGTTGTGTATATATATATTTATATGGAGCTCTGTTTCTTTCTTTCTTCTTTTGTTAAATAAGCTTATGTTCTGTCATTCAAGGACATCTGTAGCCTCAGGTGAATGTGTTCCAGTCACTAAACACAACGTTAGGCTACAGCGGAAATTTAATATGTGATCCATCAAGTCAGATTTGTCCAGAACTAATATCAGCTGGAATTATAATAGCAACCAACCAATAAATCTAACCCTCCCAACAGTTTTCACCCAGATCACTTCTAACCCCCATCAAACTCAAGTCATTCAGCAATGCCATGCCCTGCTTTCCTGGTCCCAGACCATGCAGACCTTCCTTCCTGGTTTCCCTACCCTCCGGTCCTGTACCCTCCCCCTTTCAAAACCAACATTCAATTTAAAAACATTAATGCTATTTCTCACCCCACAGGTGCTGCCAGACACACTGAGTGTTTCCAGCATCTGCAATCTGTTGCTTTCATTGTCACATGCCTTCCCCTTCAAGACCGCAGACAAAATTTAAAAGGCTGCAGCCACTTGAAAGTCAGTAGTTAAACTGGGAGGGGCGGAGAGAATGGAATGTAAGAAAAGGGGTACGAGAAGCCAATTCAGCCTTTCCAAATCATGCAAACATTTCTATAACTGCATTTCGGCTGAGCCAGCAATGCAAGAAAACAAAAGTATGCAGAAAAATATGAAGAATGGCAAAATAAACACAGAGGCAAGAAAGGAGGATTCTGTCAAGTGGTAAAGCGGCACTTCCCATTTGGTATCTGGGGGATTGGGTGCATGAAGCAGATGTGAGGAGGGGCACTCTTCCCTTGGGACAGTCGTGCTGCACGCCTGCTCACAGCTGGTATTCACATTCACTGTTGTGTACAGCACCCGAGAACATGCAGACTCAAAAAAGAACTCCACCAGAAAGATACCAAGCTCCATGGCCAAGTTACTACAAAGGCCACATGTGCATCTATGAGTTGCTGTTTGAATCAAGAAAACCAGAAAGCTTAATTTCTCATAAGGAAGGGTTTGGTGACTTGAATTAAACCTCCATGCTAATGAGTCCATAAAACTTGCAATATCGGTCCATCCAACTTCCCAATACATCCCACTTGATTCACTGAAGTGTATTTGTTCCATGAACAGGAGGCAGGAGCACAACCCTCATATAGTCTTGAGCACTATACTCATGGCTTTGCCCAGAAGTCTCAAAGACAGGCCAGTGCGGAAGAGAGGCACACAGCTGGCACCTCATGTCCAAACAAAAGATGTCATTTCTCAGACCGACCATCCGGTTCCTGCTCCCCCATTCCTACCAACTCCACACTCTGCTTTAGTCATCTGACATCAACCAGGAAATCATGTGAAGAAATTCTGGGGGAGTTCCTAACAAATTCCATAAGGAGGATGGTGGAAGCTAAGGAAATGTAAAATGATATGAGAATCCCCGCTCACCCACCAAACCAGCTGGAATTAGTTTGGAATTCCATCTCAGCTTTCAATTTTAACTTGTTTTCCTGACAACATGACTTAGCCAGGCAGGATCCGGAGATGCTCACAACTGGGTGGATGTGGTGTTTACTGTTTTGGGAGAATCTAGGACAAGGGGGTCACTTTTTAAAAACACTAATTATCACGCATCTCAGACAGAGAGAAGGAGAAAATTTCTTCTCGCAGAGGGCCATGAGTCCCGAGAACCCTCTTCCTCATAAGGCAGTGAAAGAGTTTTGAGGTCGAGGCAGATGTCTTGTTGATAAGCAAGGTGGCCAAAGTTTAATCGGGGTGTCAATGGCAGTTAGGAATAATCAGACCAACCATGTTCTCATTAAATGGCAAGCTGGCTTGAGAGGCCAAGTGAACTAGTGACCCTAAGCTGACTCCTTTTGCTAATCTGTACATTTACACAAGCTGAAACAGTGCTCCAGGTCTCAAGTTGAATCTGAAACTTGAGTCTCTCTCTGCAGTTCTGAATGGTTGAACTAGTACATAGGGAACAAATAGGGAGTTGCAAAGACAGACCTCCAAGTGTTAGATTGACAGTATGTTGACACAAGGCGAATGCACAAGATGTTTTAGACACACAGCTGTCACTCACTATTCACTGTTCCAATAACTGACATCTAGTGGCTGCAGCTACACATTGAGCTAGCTGCTGCTCTCGTTCTACATTCACAGAAACTTATGCTTTAAGAGAACGTTGCAATTATAGAAAAGATGGTAAAAAAATTTGTCGACAGGTGTAGAAGGCAACACACTGAAAGAAACATAGTTTCCTCAAGGTCTTCCAATCTATATTTTTCATTTCAAAGTTTCTAGATAACACTGAACTTGAAAAGATTGTGAATGGCAAGGAAGACGGAGCACAGAAGCAGACTGAAAAAATGGACAGACACATGGCAGTTGAAATTTAGCACAGAAAAGAGTCAAATGACACATTTTGTAATGGAATATTAGGAGAGGCATTATAAACAGGGCAATGTTAAACGCGGGGCAAGAACACAGGCTCATGGTTGTTTCCATGCAGAGATCTTGAAAGGTGATAAGCTCAAATCGAGAAGGCTGTTAACAAAAACATCTCGACTCTGGACATGATTTATAATGGAAGACAAATTATGCACAATCTTTGTCAGACACTGGATAGATGTGTTGAATTCTGGGCACCAGAAACCCAAGAAAGGTGGTATTCAGAAGGTGAAGGCCACAGAGAGGGTGTGAAGGAGATTTCTGAGAATGGTTACTAAGAACTAGATCTGCAGTTATACAGGAACACTACAGAAACTGGCATCTTCTCCTTGAAGCAGTGCACAGAAGAGGAAGAGCAGTTGAAGAAAGGTGTTCAAAATCATGAAAGATTTCAACAGTGTAAAGAGAAGAAGAACTGGACAGTCAGGACAGCAACTCGATTAACAGCCATCATTCAAAGAGCCAGAGAAGAGAAGAGATGCAGAGAAATGACCTTCCACAGAGTGTTAGTGTGAGGCACAATGCATTGTCTGAAAGGGCAGTGGAAGCAGACTCATTGATTACTGCTGAAAGCAAACTGGACAAGTACTCAAAGGGGAATAAACTGCAGGACTGTGAACAAAGTGCAGAAAGAGCGGGACAAGTCAGACAGCTTTTTCCAAGAACCGGGACAAGCACAAATGGACAGCAGGCCACTTCTGTGCTTCAAGATCCTGCGTGCTGCATGACATTATAAGAATACTTCGCTGCATATCTCCACTTTAAAATGAATTAATGATTCTACCTCCACTGGTTTCTGAGGCACTGGGTTCCAAACTTACACAACCCTCTAAGAAAAAATATTTTCCTCATCTCTGCTCTGAAAGGGACATTGATGGGGAAGCGATGGCCTAGTGGTATTATCACTGATCTGCTGATCCAGAGACTCAGGTCATGTTCTGGGGTCCAGGGTTCGAATCCCACGACAGCAGATGGTGGAATCTGAATGCAATAGAAATCTGGAATTATCAGTCTAATGATGACCGTAAAACCAATGTCAGAAAAACCCATCTGGTTCATTAATGTTCTCCAGGGCTGCAAACTGCCACCTGGTCTGGCGTGCATGTGACTCCAGACCCACAGCAATGTGGTTGACTCTGAACTGCCCTCTGGATGGCCAATAAATGCTGGCCTAGCCAGGTATGCCCTCATCCCATGAGTGAATAAAAAATGAATTTAAGCAGTACCCCTAGTTCTTGATTCACCCTTAAGAGGAAACATCCTTTCCTTCCACTGGGTCAAGGGCATTCAGGATCTATTAAGGACACAACCACTGCACCACAAGAGCCCTTTTCACGATTTTATGTATTTCAATCAAGTCACCCCTCATTCTTCTGAACTTCAGTGAAAACAAGCCCAGCCTGTTCAGCCCTTCGCTCATAAGGCAACCTTCTCATTCCACGTATCAATCGAGTAAACCTCTTCTGAACTGCCTCCAAAGCAGTTACATCTTTCCTGAAAAAGGAGAGCGAAACTGCACACACGATTCAAAATATGGTTGCACCAATGCCCTGTACAACTGAAGCACAACATCCTTACTTTGAGGCAAAAATCAGAAATTGCTGGAGGAACCCTGTCTGGAGACAAAACAGAGTTAACATTTCAAGTGCAACGACCCTTCTTCAAGGTCCGCAGTTCTGTGTTTTATTTTATCCTTACTTTTATGTTCAATTCCTCTGTAGTTAAGGATAGGATCCTTAGATAGAATAGACTTCTAAATAACTGGCAACACTTCACAACTGACTGATTGTGACTCGTTTAATAGAACACTTCAATCTTTCTGCACTTCAGAAGTGAGCAACGCCACACTTTCCCACGTTATACTCCATTTGCCAGAGTTTTGCCCACTCACAAACAACTGACATCCTCCTTCTGTCACCTTCAGACCATCCCTTTCCTACCTACCAACATGTGTGTCACTTGCCAATTTAGCCACCTTGCCATCGTCCCTTCAGTTAAGTTATGGATATTGTCTGGAAAAGCAGAGGGTCCAGTACAGAGCCTGGGAGGACTTCTCTTGTAACATATACCTGATCAAAAAAAGACCCAATGAAACAAACTCTCTATATTCTGCCTCCAGTCAATCTTTGAGCCAGGCTAAAATGTCACCATTCACACCAGGAGCTCCCTACTTAGAGCAAAAATTTTTTTTAATGTGAGAGCTCAGTAAATGCCTTCTGGAAACCCAGAGGCTGTACATCAACAGGCTCCCATTTATCCACAGTTCCTTTAAAGAACTCCAACAAATGGGTGAAACATAATTTCTCTTTTGCTGACTTCCTGATTACCTGGAATTTTTCCAAATCCACAGCCAAAACCCCTTCAACAATCACATGGCTGATGACAGGCGCTAGGTTAACCATCCACCTGTCACTTGCTATTTTTCTGTCTCCCTTCCCTCTTGCAAACAAAGCCTCAACTGATCACTGTGACAATCTGAGTTGCCGAAAAGTGTGACTTTTACGAATGTCACTAGTTCCTTCCCCCTCACACAAAAATACAGAAGTATACCACACATGCAAAGAGCAACCTTTGAATGTTACCCAAACTTTCCAATGAAGCTGGGAGGAACTTGTGCTTCAGGACAAAAAAAAATGGAAATCCTGAAATACCACATTTTGGACTTGACTGACATGAGAGAAGCATAACCATAAACATGTTTCACCGCAGTAAAATATCAACTTGCCGCACAGTCTGCTCAGGAATCAAATATTCAGAGGTGAAACTTTTTGTTCATGTGCAGAAGGAATACACCTGATCCTGGGAGTGAACTCTCAGCAAGCTGCCGTGATGGGTAAATATGACTTCACACAGCGTTACAAGGTTGAATGGGCAGGAGTCAAATTCAAAATCTCAATCACATTCAGTCAGATCTCCAACATAGTTAATATGCTGAACCACTTGCTTCGCATGTAAATTAAGAAAAAAACTGGTTTATTCTCTGATCTTTGATGAACATGTTACAGGGAGCACAGCTGAGGTATCACAGCTTGGTTGAAAGTATTAAAGGCAATGCTCATGGATAGTGTCCCGCAAGCTAAATTTACAACCAGACAGCTAAATTGCTCAGCTGCCTTTTGAAAGCACTCTCATCATAAACAGTCCTATCCATATTTTGAAAACTTTACGTTAGTTCACAACATGCTAACTCATCTGGGCTGTGGCTTCACGATTGGGCTTGCACTCATGTTAAAAGAGGTGATTGTGGGTTCAAGACTTGCTTGTGAGTCTCCAGCACAAAATTTAGGTGACAGTCAAGCGCAATCCTGAGCGAGCGCCATGCCATCGGAGGGTCAGCGCCAAGGGAGTGCCGCGCCGCCAGAGGGTCAGCGCCAAAGGAGTGCCGCGCCGAACTGCCGGAGGGTCAGCCCCGGGGGAGCGCCGCGCCGCTGGAGGGTCAGCCCCGGGGGAGCGCCGCGCCGCCGGAGGGTCAGCCCCAAGGGGATGCTACACTGTGGGAGATCCACACTGTTGGACGGTTTATACTGAGGGAGTTCCGTACCGTCGATGCAGCCTATTTTGAGATGGCACTTCCAACAGAGGACAACAAAGATTTCATAGTTCATGCCAGTGTGCTGGATAATGGTCATCCCTCAACCTGTATCAGGTAGCAGGTATAACCCCGTGATATTTGCTGGTCTGAGGAAATCAGGTGTATCAGTTCTATGCTTCAGAAGGCATCAAGGCTTGGTTCGAGCACACTTGGTGCAGCTCAGGTTGGTATATCATGACAAGGATACAGCAACAGTGAAGAGGATGCAAAAACAGTGTACCGTGATGATGGCATATGTACGTGGATATATACACATCAGCAAAGGATGAACAAGATGTTTCCTCTTTCTCTTGGCAAGTCAAGGCAGAAGGAGTGGCAAAACAGATGCTATGATAATCACAAAAGGTTTTGATGGAGTCACAAAGCATTTCCACATTCAGAACAAAACCAGAGGCAATTAATAGGAGACTGTGACTGTTGAACAAATTAGGCATTCAGGGAAAATGTCTTCACTCACAGAATGGTGACAATTACCCCACATATAGGGGCTACTTGAGATGAATGGTATGCTCTTTCTAAGAAGAATGTTTCTGAGCAAATGACAGGAAGGGATGGAGGGTCACACTGATTGTGTCATAATCTCAAGACTAACTATTAATGTCTCAAGAGACATCCAAGCATACAGCTTTTGTCTCAAAGAGGTGAGGCACAAGATTTCACACTTTAACTGAACATTTCTGCTGCACCAGGAATAAACAAAGCGTACACTATTGGTTTAATATCAGACAGGTATCACAAACAGGTTTTTAAACCTAAAAATCTCAACAGAGCTCTGCTCATTCTGAATTTAATTCCACACAACAGTTCCAAATGCATTACAGGATTTTGAAGGCTCATTCATTTCTCGAGAGCACCAAGATGTGCCACAGCTCTCATGAATTCACTGGGATTGTTCTCAGTAATCCTGCTATTCTGAGGTTTAAATTGCATACAGTCCTTCCACAAACATTTGGGTGGGCAACCGATTTCCACTGAAGTATCTGACAATTGAAGGCATCAATGCTCAAGAACTGACTCATTGCCTTCTTGCAGAAAACACCCTTGCTACCAAAAGCCTTGGACTGATAGCCTCAGGTTTTCACCAGCAACAACTCTTCTCACCTGCAGAGGCACAGACAGAAACACACAGAGAAACTCAACACAAAAAGTGCCTCCACCTTCAGTCGACCCCCATGGCAATGCCATATAACATGGGATGTCTCAGCTCGAGATTCAAACCTATCCTTCACAATTTCAAAACCTGTACATTGGTCTGAAAAGTATATGCATACTACTATGTGAGATACATACAAATGTCCAAACATTTTTGTTTTCGGAGTTTTGGCTTTAAACTGGTGATATAAGAGTTTCTTTGAACCTGTATGTGTCAAAGATGACTGAAGGCTTCATGACATATTGACCAAATTGGGTTCATATTGTCAAGTCTTATGGCAAGAGAAGGGAAAATGCATAAAGCAATTAACATAACCAAATCTGCAGCCTTGTGTGCTTCACCGAAAGGCCATCACACTAAGTCTTAAAAAAAAGATCTATTGAGCCAGATTTCAGTCTGGGATCTGACTCAACAGGAACATCATCATCTGGGATCTTAAGAATGCTTGAAGCACTTCCCCCTCTTTATCAGATGACCAGAATTCCATCAGTTATCGGACACTTACGGATAAGGACAAGAGTGGATCTTGGATAAAGGTGTTAAAGTGGGGGAAGGCCAACTATAACTGAATTCGGCAAGATTTGGAGAATGTGAATTGAGCAGCTGTTTCAGGGTAAATCCACATTTGACTTGTAACGGCCAGTCTTTTAACAGCCAGTTGATTACAGTGCAGGACAGACACGCTCCTATGAAAATGAAGGACAGGAAGAGCAGGATTCGGGAATGGAGGATGCCAAAGGAAATTGTCAGCTTAGTCAAAAAAGCATACGTGAAATCTAGGCAACGAAAAACAAACCAAGTCCTTGAAGAACTCATAGAATTCATAGAACCCTACAGTGTACAAACAGGCCCTTTGGCCCAACAAGTCCACACTGACCCTCAGAGCATCCCATCCAGACCCATCCCCCTATAACCCACCTAATCTGGACATCCCTGAACACTATGGGCAATTTAGCACGGCCAATCCACCTCGCCTGCACATCTTTGGCCTGTGGCAGGAAACCGGAGCATCAGGAGGAAACTCACACAGACACAGGGAGAATGTGCAAACTCCCCACAGGCAGTCACCCGAGGGTGGAATTGAACCCGGGTTCCTGGCGCTGTGAGACAGCAGTGCTAACCACTGAGCCACCATGCCGCCCAAATACAAAGGAAGTAGGAAGGAGCTCAAATCGGGAGTGAAGAGGGCTAAAAGAGGCTATGAAACATCCTTGGCCAGCAGGATTAAGGAGAATCCGCAGGCATTTTACACATACATTAGGAACAAGAGGGCAACAAGAGAAAGAGTAGGCCCACTCAAGCATAAAGAACTGAGATTATGCATAGAGCCAGAGGAAGTGGGTGAGATCCTTAATGAGTACTTTATATCAGTATTCACCGAAGAGAAGGACTTGAGGGATGTTGCAGTTTGGCAGGTCAACACATTGAAGGAGGAAGTGTTGGGTGTCTTGAAATGCATTAAGGTAGACAAGTTCCAATGGCCAGACGGGATCTATCCCAGGATATTGTGGGAAACAAGTGAGCAAATAGTTGGAGCCTTAACAGATATCTTTCCATCCTCTTTGACCTCAGATGAAGTTCCAGAGGACTGGAGAATAGCCAATGTTGCTCCTTTGTTTAAGAAGGGAAACAGAGATAATCTAGGCAATTATAGGCGACTGAGCCTGACATCAGTGCTGGAGAAGATACTCGGAGACAGGATTTATTCACATTTGGAAGCGAATGGACGTGTTAGTGATAGGCAGCATGGGTTTGTGCAGTGACGGTCATGTCTCACCAACTTGATTGAATTTTTTTGAGGAGATGACAAGAATGAGTGATAAGGAAGGGCAGCTGGATATTGTCTGCATGGACCTGACTACGGTATTTGATAAGGTACCTCACGGCAGGCTGGTACAAAAAGGTACAGTCTTATGGGATCTAGGGTGAGCTGGCTAGATGGATACAGAACTGGCTTGGTCATAGAAGATAGACAGTCGTAGTGGAAGGCTGCTTTTCGGAATGGCGATCATTAACCAGTGGGAACAGTGCTGGGACCTTTGTTGTTTGTAATATATATAAATGATCTGGAAGCAAGTGCAGGTGGTCTGATTAGGAAGTTGGGGGATGACACAAAAATTGGTGGAGTTGCAGATTGTCAAAGGATATGGTGGGATATGGACACATTACAGATTTGGGCAGAAAAATGGCTGATTGAGTTTAATCCAGACAAGTGCAAGATGATGCATTTTGGAAGGTCAAATTCAGGTGCAAATTGTTCAATAGATGGCAGAACCCTTAGGAGCATTGACATACGGATGAATCTAGGTGTACAGGTCCACAGATCCCTACAAGTGGTGACACAGGTGGATCAGGTGGTCAAGAAGGCATACAGCACACTTGCCTTCATCATCTGGGATCTCAATGTACAAGTTGGCAAGTTATGTTCCAGCTGTACAAAACTTTAGTATATTGTGTGCAGTTCTGGTGACCACACCAGCAGAAGGACGTAGATGCTTTGGAGAGGATGCAGAGAACATTTACCAGGATGTTGCCTGGTCTGGAGGGTTTTAGTTATGAGGAGAGGTTGGATAAACTTGGGTTGTTTTCACTGGAAAGACAAAGGCTGAAGGGCAACATGATAGACGTCTCCAAAATTATGAGGGGCACAGATAGGGGGGATAGTCAAAGGTTCTTTCCCATGGTGGAAAGGACAACTGTAAGGGGGCACAGGCTCAAGATGACAGGGAGACAAGTATAGGGGAAAAGTTCAGGGAAAATGTTTCACACAGAGGGTGGGAGGTGCCCAGAATGCACTGGCACTGGACGTGGTGAAAGCAGGCACGTAAGCAACATTTGCGACAATACTGTAGATCTAAGACGTCCAAGCAGTCTGCTCCAAAGCTAATCAGCAGCTTGTGAGGCCTTCAGGTTTTAGTTGTTAAAAGTTGGAACAATAAAAGCAGCCTGAATGGGTGGGCTCAAGTTCCCACAGAACCAGGACTTTGTTAGCTTTAATTTTTCAGTGGCAGTTGTTGCTGTCATGAAGCTGGATGTGGAAGCTCTTTTTCCTCTCTCAGTTACAGCTAAAAGCTGGGGTTCTCTTCCTGCTGCTAGAGTTGAAAGACAATCTATTTAACTGAGTTTGCCTTAGTCAAGGGTGTGTTTATGGAATGTTACTATATTGGAACAGTTAATTAGTAGTAGTTAATATATTATTATTCTGTTAAACATTTTGATAGAGTTACAGTGAAGCTAATTACTTTCTTTTCTTTTTACTGTGTCTGTATTTTAACTGTCGTGTCTGAATAAAGTATGTTTTACTTCAAGTCTGGTAATCTAACCAATCAAATTGCATCCAGAACACAACATCTTACACTTACCTTTAAAATGAGAAAAAGATGGGGGCTAGATTATCTCCCTAATATATTTTGAGGAGGTTTGGTCTGGCCGATAATACATTTAAGACGAGAGAGCAACAAGGACATAAACCGCATACAGGCAATCAGTAACGAGTCTGAATAAAGACTCGGAATCGGCACAGGCTTGATGGGTTAGAGGGCCTGTTTCTGTGCTGTATTGTTCTTTGTTCAGATGTTTTTCAATCTTGATTGGATTTATCCTTGTTATCAACATTTCAAACAAAAACACAGCACTTGTCCTCAGGATTGCAGTCTTCGGGTCCCCAGCTGAATGCCATTTTATGGCTTTCCCCACCTTTAACTCTGCTTGCGCGAGGATACATAGCGGGACCTCAGATGCGTAAATGCCTTCAATGTCTGTAAACTTCTGAATTCTATGATATCAACACAAGGTACAGTCGTGGAAGATAATGAAGCCTGAAATTATGCATTTTGCCTCATACTGGGAGGAATCTTGACTGGAGCTTAAACACTGACATGGACTATATGAGTTTAATGACTTGTTTCTCTGTTGTATATTACAGTCAAAATAATGAAGCTGCTTTTGCCATTTTGTCCCGGATCAGATGAGTGGTGCACCTGCAGCTCCAATGGCAGAGTGGTGTCTTTCTAATCCCCATGGTCAGGACATTGAATCCCAGCCTCAGTCATCTAACCTGAATCCACCTCCTCTGGCATAAGTTTCACAGGGTTAGTGGAAACAATACAGCACAAAATCAGGCCAGTGCAACTCAGGAAAAAAAAGAGAAGACATTTTGGTGAGCATTGCCCAACAGATCATTGTTCAAGTGTTTGTGGTGAAAAGTGAGAGAATGGGAGAAAGAGTGAGTGAGAGAGACAGAGACAGTGACAGAGCGAGAGAGAGAGAGAGACCGAGAGCGAGCGCGAGAGTGTGCGAGAGCGAGCGCGTGAGTGTGCGAGAGCGAGCGCGTGAGTGTGCGAGAGCGAGCGCGTGAGTGTGCGAGAGCGAGCGCGTGAGTGTGCGAGAGCGAGTGAGAGAGGTTTAGTTAAGAGAGCGAGAGAGCAGGACGCGACTGACAATGGCCAGACATTGATGTTCTTGAAAGGACAGTTGGTTCTGGCTAAGGGATAATTAAAAGCTTTTTCCTTCAAAACTTGTGCCAAAGAAACAGCAGAATTCTAGTTCTTCTCATGAGTGATGGAAAGTTTCCTTTAAACTTGAGAAATCAGCAAACAGGTTCAAAATTAATGATTCACTTCCAAAACACTTTTGCTTGGAAGATCTTGTTCCAACTGTGCAGGTCTTTTTGGGGATAAGATGCTTTTGTTTTGGAAAAGGGTACAAATTAGTTGTGACTATTCTCCCTCAAACTGGAATTCTTGAAAGTTGGATTGATTGGCTGCTGTTTTTTTACAACTCGGAAGACAAAAAATGGTCAAGCTGACAAGTGACAGAAAATTAATTAGGATTTTAAACAATATGCTAAATTTCAGGGGTGAATGAACTGCAAGTCAAACAACATGACTGGACTGCAATGATCAATACAGCGGTGACAGGTCAGGCTCAGGACTGTGAAATTCTAGGAACTGACTACCTTCACAGCAAGCTGCAGCAACAACTGGCACTTCATTCTCCATCTATCCCAGAGTGCCTGCTAATAATTGACCAGAGGGCACAGTGCAAACCCATGTGTTTAGGCTTCAGCTAGATTCACATCCTTGCCCTGGGACCACTGACGAAGGTGGCACATAGATTTTATTTCACCTTAGCTCTTTGCCATGAAATTTCTCCCTGATCCAGCAGGTCTAATAATGGGATCTGTCTGCCCCTCAGGTCAGTCCACTTCTGCACAGTTCCCAAGAATGGAAAGCTGCAGGCATTCATCATCAGTGAGCAGACAATGATATTTGATTTCAGAGTTTAATTTAAGAATTCGAGTTGTATAAAGTTGATTCCCAGTGGAACTTTCCATAGCTATGGTTCTGAAATACCATGGCGAACACTGCTGAACATGCCTGCCGCTTTCAAACAGAACTTTCACTTCAAAGACTAATGACAGCCAATAATCCCTGGTATTCTTGCAATACACATGTAACTCACTGCACCAGAAAACCAACACAGATTTGACCTTTTTTCCCCCAGAGGTGGGTGAAAGACTTTTCTTATGTCATATACTTAGAAAGTTCAAATTGAACAAGAACTTGAGGTGGTGATTCAAATTTCAAACAAACCACACAATAAACTAGTCAAGGGGATGTACCGAATGAAACAATAGGTTCTGCAAACATGAGGAAACAGGGAATATTCCCCTTCATTTCCATAACAAAACATTTAAATGCTTAGATAAGGTTTATCCAAGTTTTGCAGACTAGGAACCCAAATTAAAATAAGACATATTCTCATCCATCTTTAGCACCCTAATTGGGAATAAAATATTTATCCAATAGTTATGGGCTGAAGCAATTCCAAAATGTATTCTGAATAACTCAACACTGTTTGCTATGCGCAACCCTTATTGAGAAAGGAATTAGATTCTCATTTGAGAGAGAGAGAGAGAGAGAGAGACAGACAGACAGACAGAGGCATTTACAACATTTTAAAAAAAAAAGAGGCCACTCAGCCCACTGAATTTATGCTAGCTTTCTGGGACTGAAACAATCCATCCACAGGGTGGGATTCAAAAACAAATTTGTGGAAACATACAACTGTTCGACAATCAAAGTGAAACAGTATAAGATGCCCACAAAATAACGTGAGATTTAACCAACGTGTTGATTTTTTCATTCTCAGAGACTACACTTTCTATTGAAACGTTCATCTGAGACGAACGCAAGAATTAGGAGCAGGAGTACTGAAATATGAAGCAAAGTTGAGCAAGAGTACAGCAATCCTACTCATGAAGAACATCAGAGGGAAGTATCACAAAGCACTCTAACCTCTCAAAGTTTACAGAGAGATGCAAATCCTGTGAAACAAAGACCCATCACTATTGATGGGCAGGGAACTGAGAACCCACTCTCCTGCTCGACTGTTGGACAGGTCAATGCTTACTCCAAGTAACTAGTGACCAATTCACAGTAAAGAAACAGTGTTGACAGTGTGGAAAAGTCAAGGCTAGGTACCTACCTGTGCACGAATCAGTGCTTCAAAGCTTGGCTGAAAGTAATCAATGCGGCTGTTGTAAAATTTTGGCATCTCTTCAAGCAGCTGCTTGTTTTTGGCTTCAAAATCCTCACGGACTGGCCTTAGCTCCTCTTTTGCCTAGGAAATGAAAATAACCAAAGACATGTTATCTCGGGGTTTTGTCCCAAATTTTAAACTGACCCTGAGGGACACAAACTGAAAATAGCTATGTACAATAGGAGAGTAAGTGGACCTCGTGGAAGTGATTCCAACAAGTTCAGCCAGGTGGACATCACAGAATCTGAGCTCCCTGACTGAGGATTAACGTGGGAGCCCTGGCTGACAGATAATAAACAGGAGTCTCAGAGATTCTGTTCACTCTGAGAGTTGCATCAGTGTCAAGGACTTACCACATGTAAACAAAGGGAGACTTGGCAACAGGACACCAGCTGTCCTGAGTTATTACACTCACATTGTCAAATTCAGCTCAGCCTGCTTCAGGTTTGAAGGCAATTCTCAACATTAATTAGGAACACAGTTGAAGAGAAACACAGTCAAGTTGTAGAACCAGGTTTTTTAGTCACAAAGTGTATCAATTATACTTTTATTGGGAGGACATAAACAGAAATGGCCGTATGGCTTAGCAAGAAGCAGACAGGCATGTTGCTGATAAAATAAACACGCATGCTATCCAATCTATTCATCGAGCACTCAACAGCACAGATACAAAAATACTTCATTTAAAAAGCAGTTTTGCTTCATTCATTGAAGAACAGCAATTCCCTAGTGCACTCTGCATGGTAATGTCTCAACCCAATCAATTAACCTGGCAGCTAACCAGCACCCTTCTCCCATGCAGTGTAAGTTGGTGTGCCCTTTGAAATCCGGAATTCTTGCATCTGTCCTCATGAGTGCTCAACAGAAAGCTTCAATAGCATATTGCCTATTTCAGGAATCCTCAACTTCGACATCAACAAGAGGCACAAATTTAGGAAGGAAGATATTTACGTACATCACAAGAAAGAATCAAACCGAAATAATAAGCCAGAATAGTTTAACGGTGCAATGCATTTCAGATCAATTGTTAACGAATGGTCTGATTTAATTTATCCTGCATAATCAGGAGAAACTCCTGGTCAGTTCGAATTAACCTGGATAAGTAGCCTTATGTTGCAGAGGGGATGTCACTGGGAAGCATTCTTTCAGGAATAAAATTTATTCATCATGTTGCCTGGCTTCCGTTTCTGTGGCACTAAAACATTTGGAATTTGGCTTTGTTTTATAGGTCCAAGGCACGTAAACTAAGAGGAGCGAGTTTATGCTACAACTGTACAAAACTCTGGCTAGGCTTGGAGGATTACATACAATTGTGATCACCACATTTCATCATAATTTGATCACACGATAGATCCATTGGGGTTTCTCTAGAAATGAAGACCTTTAGCTTTGGACAGGCTGGGTTCTTGTTCAGACTTCAAGGAGTTATGTAAAACTACGAGAGGCCAAGATAGAGTGGATAAGGGACGACCCTCCTTGCATAAAGAGGGCAACAACCAGACTGAAAGCAATTGGTTGAAGGATCAGAGAGGAGTTGAGGAGAAATGTTTTCACCCCAAGGGTTGTGGATGTCTGCAATTCACTCCCTCAAAGGATGGTACAGCCAGAAACTCATCATTTTATCAAAGTTCTCGGATATACAACTTAACGAGGGGCAATCTCTAGGATGCTGTAGAGTGAGAATTGGCTAGAAGCCTATTCATCAGCAAGCACAGGCACAATGGACAGAATGGCCTTCTTCCGTACCATATGTTTTCCACGTCTTGGAAAGAACTACCTGTTTGAACCAAAATTATCTCCATACTTGATGGGACATAAAAGACAGGCTACACAGCTTATTACGTGTTTTTTCTCGTTCGCCTCTCCTCTTGCCATCTGCTTTCATCTCCACAGCTCTTTGTTTGTTTTTTATCCTAATATCCCTTGTCCCTGCATTTCAGCTCCCTTGATAGCTCTAGAAGGTTACTGTACAGTTAGATACTTCAGTCTCACGTTCGTCAGGGTAAAGCTTGCTCAGCTAGACTGAGTAGCAGTGCACAGCATTCAGAGACATGGGATACATGGGCTCCAGTCCCACAACATCGTCGAGCTCCCCATGATGTCTGCACGTCTTGGGGCAGCATCGTAGCAGTGGTTCGCACTACTGCCTCACAGTACCAGACGCCTGTGTTTGATTCCACTCTCAGGTGACTGTCTGTGTGGAGTTTGCACATCCCAACGTGTCTTTGTGGGTTTCCTCTCGGTACTCCGGTATCGTCCCACAGTCATCCCCCATCCAAAGATGTGCAGGTCAGGTGGATTGGCCATGCTCAATTGCCCCATAGGTTAGGTGGATTGGCCATGCTCAATTGCCCTGCAGTGTCCAGGGATGTGCAGGCTAGGTCAATTAGCCATGAGAAATGCAGGCTTACAGGGATAGGGGGTGGGTCTGGGTGGGATGCTCTTCAGAGGGATGGTGGACAAAGTGGCCTCTGTCTGCACCACAACAATTCTATGATCTGTCTTGCTGCCGGGCTTCTTGTCAGGACATATGCACAACAACGTTTAGATTTGTAGACAATTAGCTCTTGTCTGGCCCATGCGGGAGAGAAGTCTATGTCAAGTGATGAGTCACTTCTTTCCTTTGCGGTCCCCACAAAAGCCCCCTTAAGTGGTTGGAGCTATTTGCACATCACGACTGAGCTTTGCAGCTCACTTTACATGGAAGAACAGGGCCCAAACTACATCTGTTATGTCACCAAAACATCAGCAACCCCTTGAGGCATGTCAAGCTGTGCTTCCACCTTACCTGGTGAAGCTTCACAAGTACAGGGCCAGACTTCTCCTTCTCCTCATACTTCTCCACTTTGGACTGTAATCTTTTGTAGTCTTGTAAAGTCTGCTCTCGTCTCTTCACTGCCATGTTGAGACTGGGGAAGACGTTACTGAACCTTGATAATGACAAAAGAAAACACAATTGAAGAGAAGCTACTAAAATCCTCCTGTTATGACCTTAAGCATGGGACACTGGGGTCGGTTAGCTCACTTGGTGGGACAGCTGCTTTGTGACACACAATGACACCAATAGCGCTCTGTGCACCACCAACACTCAGTAGGAGCAGTGAATACCATCTTCAAGATGATCTGCAGAAATTCACCAAGGCTCCTGCGACAGCACTTTCCAAACACAGGACCACAACCATTGAGATGGTTAACTGGTACACAGGAACACCACTCACTGCAAGCTCACCCCCATCCTGAACTGGCAATGTACCTCACTGTCACTGAGTCAAAATCCTGACAGTCTCTTCCGAACAGCACCATGGACTGCAGTGGCTGAGGAAGGCAGCTCATCACCACCTTCTCAAGGCCAATTAGCAATGAGCAATAAATGCTGGTTGAGTCAGCAAAGCCCACATTCCAACAATTAAGAGAATAAAGGTTGTTGCAGCACATTTTAAACACTGATGCACCTCACCTTCTTAGTTGTGTTAGTTTTAAGAAGGTCCTTATTCCATTTGTTAGTTCATTCGTATTTTGATGCTAATGGATTTGCTGCATTTGCTGTTTTGGTTTCAGATTTCCATGTTTTTGTTCAGCAATTCCAGTTCACAGGCACAAGATGCAAAATTTGCACACAAAACCTCACCGTGTAACTTGTCCGAGATTCCCTTTCAGCACCACTGCAATGCACTACATTTGTGCATTCACATCTGTTCAGGTTCTGCTCTGTCCAAGCAAATCTGTTGCCAAATGGAACAGGAGAACAGATGGTGGTTCTACTTCAGTGAAGGGATAACTGGGTGCAAACCTGACCAGATGAATCAAGATTGGGAACAAGAAATCAGTGGCAATAAAAACAAAACAGAAATTGCTGTGGAGAAACTCCACAGATCTGGCAGCATCTGTGGATAGAGAAACAGAGTCTTATCCTGTGCAGGAGTACAGGCTCCAAGCGATACAGCTGATTATTAAGTTGTAAGGAAGGTCAGGAAAAGATGTACAACTTTGATCACTTACAGTTGGTCAGGTCTTAGTTGGGTTTATAGTTTCTAAGGGCTGTATTCTGTAGCAACAAGGAACAGGAAATAAGGGCCCAAAAGAAACAGATATTATTTGATATGACCCATCTTCCACAAGGTTTAATTTAAAGTGGTAAGTCATGGCAGAAGAGCTCAAAGCTGTGTTGTGCTCATCCTGCTCCATGTGGGAAGCCAGGAATAATTCCAGAGCCTGGAGCTAGCACATGTGCAGGAAGTGTCTCCAGCTGCAGCTCCTGGAAATCTGTGTTTCGGAGCTGGAGCAGCGGCTGGGAATACTGTGGAACATCCGCTGAGCTGAAACACATACAGAGGTGGTCACACTGAAGCTAGGCTGAGACAACAACAGGCAGAAAGGAAATGAGTAACTACCAGGCAGAGTAAGAGTGCTAAGCAAGCAGTGCAGGAACCCCCTGTGGCCATTCCCCTGAAAAACAAATATACCACTTTTAGGGGGAATGGCCTGCCAAGGGAAAACAGCAACAGCCAAATTTGGCACACCATGGTTGGCTCTGCTACTCAGGGTAAGAGCAAAGAGTGTAAGAATGCAATAATCCTAGGGGATTCAATTGCAAGTGGAATGGAGAGGCATTTCCCTGGTCACAAATGAGACTCCGGGATGGAATGTTGCTTCCCTGATGCAAAGGTCAAGGATCTCTCAGGGCGGCACAGGACTTCCGCGATTTAGATGCTGAACAGTCAATGGTTGTGGTACACTTTGGAACCAATGACAATGTAAAAAACAAGCTGACAAGTAGGACCTCAAAAAGTAGTGATCTCAGGATTACCATCAATGCTATGTACGACTCAGAGGAGTTACAGCAGAATATATCAGACGAACACGTGCTCAAAGAGATGGTCTGGAGGGAGGGTTTCAGATTTCTGGGGCATTGAGACCAGTCCAAACTGGACAGGTTACACCTGGGCAGCATCATCACTGATGCCCTGCACAGTTTATTTGTCAGAGTGATTTGCGGAGGGTTTAAACTAAATTGGCAGGGGGATAGGAACTTTGGCAAGGACACAGAGGAAGGGGAATCACAGACAAGAACAAAAGGCACGGAAGTGACTCCTTGGAATTCTCGAGGGTAGTGACAGGCGGAGGATTCAAAGGCCAGAATCAAACAAGGCCACAGGAAAAATTAGTGGGACAAGGAATGTTAAAAAGACAAATCTGAAGGCTTTGTGCCTGAACTACAGAGCAATCTAAATAAAGTCTCTCAAGCTCATTTCAAAGCACAAGGAAGGAAGCTATTCAGCATCTCAATGCTTACTCTACCATTGCATTTAATGAGAGCAGGAGCATACAGCTTCTCAAGCCTACTCTGCAAATCAATACAATTATGGTGGAGGTTCTATAACTCATCTACTTTCCTGACCTCTCCCTGTAATCTCTTATTTCCCAGTGGGAATGCAACTCTGTTGACACCAGCCTTAAGCATATTCAATGATGGAATGCACACATTGTTCTGGGGGAAGAGAATTCCAAAAGAGTCACTTCCCTGTGTGTGTGTGTGTGTGTGTGTGTGTGTGTGTGTGTGTGTGTGTGTGTGTGTGTGTGTGTGTGTGTGTGTGTGTGTGTGTGTGTGTGTGTGTGTGTGTGTGTGTGTGAGTGCGAGAGAGAGAGATGGTGTGTGAGAGTGAGAGAGAGAGAGAGACGGGGTGTGTGTGGGGTGGATGGGTGTGTGTGTGATGTGTGGGTGGGTGGGTATGTGTAAATTAATTCCTCATCATCCCAGATGACAATGACCCTCCTTTATCCTGAGACTTGATCCCAGTGTCAACCCCATCAAGATCACAAGGATGTTCGAAAATTCAGACAGAGCACCTCTCATTTTTCTAAACACCAACAAACATAGGCCCAACTGACCCAGCCTTTCATTGTCGGTCACTCTCATTTGGTGAAGCTCAGCAAATGATCTCTCTCAGCTCATGTTCGTTTGTCCAGTTCATATCTCCTAAATTCCCGACCAGCATTCAATTCTGTTCTGAATTTTTAAGATTGCTCTTTGCCTCCCAGTCTAATCTTAAATGAGAGTGTTACTGATGAACCTTCAGTGTGGAAACAGTTTACTGACATCAGACATCAACACCTCGGGAGTACGCTGCTCAGTCACTCCTGACTGCTCCATCATTTAAGACACTGTGGCTAATATTCCAGCTCAACATAATTTCCCTGCACTATTCCCATATCCCGTGATACTTTTCATACCCAAAACAATATCAATCCCTGATTTGAATCTACACAAAGACTAGAATTGCACAGCCCCCTGGGGGAGAGAATTCCAAAGGCTCACCAACCTCTGGGTGAAGAAATTCTTCCTTGTCTCAATGCTGTATAGTCTACCACTTACTCTGTGGATTCACCTCAATCTCTTCTCCTAAGATAGCCCCACCATTCGAGGAATCAGTCTAGTCAACTTATATTTCACTCCCTCTGTGGCAATATGTCCTTCCTTTGGTAAGGACACCAAACTGCACACAATAACCCAGGGGCTACCAAGTGCAAGGAGGCTCCTTTGCTCCTGTACTCAATCCCTTTTGCTGTGGCAGCCAACATTTCACTTGCCTTCCTTTGCCCTAAACTTTAAACAAGTTCTTTATACCAAGCGATCTGGCTGGTGTAAAAGGTGAAGAACAATCCTTGCCCAAAGGAGCAAACTAGAGTAAAACATATCAAAACTGAGAGAACAAGGTTGATTTGTGGCTCAAACAATGTGTATTCATTGTTTCATCAACAAGAGGAAATCATGATAAAATGGAACCCAATTAAGTCAGAGAAATACAGTATGTTAACATTCAAAAGCTGCCCTGTAAATATGACAGTAAATGTCTATGGAATGTCAAGGCTGCAGATAAAAATGATTACTTGAAAAAATGATTTCGGCACAGTAAGTGAACACACAAATCGTTGTGCAGCTTCTGCTCATGGAATAACCTTGTTGCAGGAGGAACGCAAGCAAGAACATCCACAAAGAGATCAAGGAGATCCGCAGACAACAGAATGAAGAAGCATAATGATTAAGTTGCCATCAACAGGAAATGGTTGGGAACTTTAAGCAAGCATCGAATTGTGGAGAGATGCGTATTTAGGATATCTGCTAATTGGCAAACTCAAAGGCAGACTTAGTGCATGCAAAGCCAAAAGAATGAAATACGCAGTTTGGATTTTCAGACAAGCAAATTTTGTCAGTCAGAGATAACCAAAAGGTCACCCTCTCTGAAACACAAGAAAAGATTCACTTTCAATTCCAGAATGAATGGAGGATCAAACAGCAAATTAAACTTCCTGTGAAGTAATTCAGTAAGAAGCTGGGAGTTGACAAAACAGTCACAGAAACAAGGATGCAGAAAGTTTGAGATAAATTACCAACACTCTGATCAAATATCTCCACGAGCAGCCAAAAGATTCTCGTTGTACGAAACTGTTTATTTGCTCTACGCATTGAAACTTGGCCATTGAGAAAGGGGAGACAAAAATCTCCTCACCATCAGCATCAAAGATACTTCCGATCAGCCGGACAGGTCAAATAAAGGTAAACAGAAAAGATACAATGCAATGGCACGGAAGCCCATGCGTGTTGGCCCAGCCATGTCTAGAATGCAGGACTCCAGTATACAATGGCAAGCATCAGAATTGGCAGCTGAGTAGGAAAGGGAAGCATGCAAGAACAATGAACAAAACAATGTGGAACAGGATTTTCCAGAACCACTGTCAACTTGGAATATTTGCAGCAGGAAAAGAGACATTCTATCAGGAGGAGACTATTCATCCTCTGGAGCCTGTTGTGCTATACAGATAGACCATGGCTGTTCACTATCTCAACTCCACTTACACACCCTAGTTCTACGATCAAAGGAGAGGGAGAAAAGCCAGCACTGGGCCTCTGCACAGATGGCTGGGTTTGCAGAAATTTTCTAGCATTCAAAGAAGGCTTGTATTCATGGAGTTTGGAAGAGTTCTGTGGTCCAGTACCAATACCAAATCAACAAAGTGGTTTGTGTCCAAGGCAACACTGGCTCCCCAATCTGAAACCAGCCCGCAGCCTCACGAGCTCATGACTGACTGGATAACCAAAGTTTGCAAGCAACTCGCCTTCAACACCTTTTTTGCACTGTCAACCAGTCAAAGGTAGAAGCTTTTCATTCGTAAATACCATGCACACAAACAAAAGTTGGGGCAGCAAGTGTAAGAGTACGAAGAAAAATGTTAGCTGTCTGCTTTGTTCGACAAGAGGCATACAACTAAAATTGCAAAACCTTGCCAAAATGTTTGGGGCAATAATCAAAACACAGAGATTTTCAAAAATTCCAAGACAACATGAATAAACGTGCAGAGTGAAAATGACTGGAATATTAGGATCGACAAAGCTAAATGTGAGGTATTACATTTTGGGAAGAGAACAGGTGACAAACTAATAGGAAAATAATAATCTAAAAAGTGCACAACAAAAAACAAATCTGCACATACAAATACCCAAGTCAGGGAAGGTTGCAATGCAGGTTAAGAAGGCTATTTTAAAAAAAAAACAAACACACCAATTCACTCAAATAGTTACAAAATACTACAGACACTGCAAATCGGAAAAAAAAACAGAAAATGCTAGAGTAACTAAGCAAGTCGAGCACAATCTGGGGAATGAAAGTCAGTTAATGTTTTGAGTCTGATATGATTTCTTCAGAATTTAAGCAGCTGAGAAATGGTGATTTTTATGCTGTAGACTGTGGGAGTAAAGGAGCGAGTGGAACAGATGGTGAAGGTCATGGGAGCAAAAGACAAAGCGAGTGTTAATGGTGGTAAAGGAGAGATAGAGATGTAAGATAGGTGCAAACGACAGGTATACAAAAGGTGAAAGTGGGCCTTTTCTGATGAGTGCATAGCCAACAAGACAGGAGTTCGTTTTGTTTTTTTTGGGGGGGAATGGAAGACAGCGTTTGACCCTCTGGTTCCTTGCCAAACTATCTTGCTCCATATTTAGATTTCCATCCTGGCCTGCTGAGGTGTTCCAACAAAACTCAACACAAGCAGGAAGAACAATATCTCATTTACACTTAGGCACTTGACAACCTTGAGGTCTCAGCATGGAGTTCGACAACTTCATAGCAAGACCTCTTTCGTCCATTCTGATCACAGACCCTATTCCTGGCTGTGTCTTTTTTGTACCTTTTTGTCTTTGCTCGTTCCAGACTTGGAAATATATTGCTGTTACTTCAGTGTCACTGGATCAAAATCCTGGAATTCCACTCCCTGATGACGTTGTGGGTTAACCTAAAGCATGTGGACTCCAGCAGTTCAGGAAGGCAGCTCACCATCACTTTCTCAAGGCTAACTTGGGAAACGTTACTAATGCTGGCCAGCTAGTAACACCAATATCTCACAAAAGAATAAAACAATGTTTGTTGCAGATACTTTCACAAATCTCTGTAACAGACATAACATGGCATTGGAAGAAATAACATACAGCTGTTATCCCAGTTCGTGATATCTTGTAGCATACGTACATTCCAGGTCAGGCTGTAATATTAGCCAGGGCTAACTCATATTCTTACCTGTTCATGTGCATAATATCAGTAGTTGAAAACCCAATCATTTGTTTTCTTTTGTTTTTGTTTTCAGGTTTGCGTGTTCCAGCCTACCCCTGATCACCCAAGCTATTGTCATTGCAAAATTATGCAACCATGAGAATTAATTCACACAATGACAAGGGAAGGATTTTGTGCCAAGGAAATTCAACTTCTCAGACTCAGAATGAGGAGTAAACTAAAGACGGATGTCAGCTTCTCAGAAGGAGCAACCTCTGTTTTAAAATGATTTCAGACATCCTTGTGAAGGTGGTGGTGAGATGCCCTCTTGAACTACTGAGGTCCTTGTGGTTACTACACACAGTTGCGTTGTTGCTCCAACTGAGAGATGTGCAAGGTCATTTCAGCAAGCAGATGAGAGCCAATCACACTGCAGTCGGTCTGGAGTCACATATCAACCAGACCAGGCAAGCAGCAAACATTTCTTTCCAGGAAGGACATTCACAAAGTAGTTGGTTGTTTGACCAAGAATGGCGTGTTCCAAAAAGGGAATCACAGCTAGCTCAGGTAGCTGGATCACGGATAAAGAGCATTGACAGCATCACAGCGAGGTGGGTGGGGACAGAACTGATGATTAGCCATTGAACAGTGCTTCTGACCATTGCATGGTTAGGCCTCGCTATATTCACAAGACAACTTGGGACCCAGCAGTAACAGGATTCCAAGGTCCAATCTGGTACACCAGTCACGTGTTACTGTAGTGCAAATATGATGGCAAAGCAAGTGAAAACAGAAATACTCCAAATGTGAACAGATTGCCCAGTCTTTTCATATTTCACCTCATGAGTATCAAACTGCAGGTTCAGAAATCGAATCACATCGCCATCTAACCCTCCAACATGAAGCAAGAAGCGCACTAATGCTGTATTCATCGAA
Source organism: Rhincodon typus (assembly GCF_021869965.1). Taxonomy (NCBI): domain Eukaryota; kingdom Metazoa; phylum Chordata; class Chondrichthyes; order Orectolobiformes; family Rhincodontidae; genus Rhincodon; species Rhincodon typus. Next base: position 13,116,697 of record NC_063371.1, on the reverse strand, counting down.
TCATAGAGTCCCTACAGTGTGGAAACAGGCCATTCGGCCCAACAATCCACACCACCCCTCTGAAGGGCATCCCACCCAGACCCATTCCCCTACCCCTGCATTTCCCATGTCTAACCCACCTAACCTAAACATCCCCGGGCACTATGGGCAATGTAGCATGGCCAATCCACCTACCCTGCACATCTTTGTGACTGTGGGAGGAAACCGGAGCACCCTGAGGAAACCCACGCAGACAGGGGAAGAACGTGCAAACTCCACACAGACAGTCGCCCGAGGGTGGCATAGAACCCAGGTCCCTGGCGCTGTGAGGCAGCAGCGCTAACCACTGAGCCACCTTGCCGCTGTGTAGGCCAGAAATGTTGATACATATTAATTCTTGGCAAAAACTCAAATGAACAAGTACAAACAACTTCACCTACTCCATTTGTGTGGCTTTGCTCAAATCATCAGTTACTAAACGCAAACCTATTTTGTAAGAAAAAATTCCAAGTAACCACTGAGCAATACAACCAAACTGATACAGGCTGACTGCACTCTTTAATTCTGCTTTGTGAAACAATTTGAGACCCGTATTGTCTGGCCAGTGTGTAGACATCTGTTGCTGAATACTGGGAAGAGAGCAAATATTTGGAATTGCTCCCAGACCACTTCCGGGTGTAATCTGTTTCAAATAACAAAGGATAATTCATCAGACAAGCACCATCACCTTGCATCCATCCTGAAGAAATTATGTACTGACAGTGTGGAGGAGACTGCTCCTTCTCTAAAATTCACTGAATTCCCCCAACAGCCTGACGTTGATTCTGATCTCCGATTGTAGATTATCTCCACTTCCTGGGTCCTCAAGAGCAGCTTGATGGGGGCAAAGTTTTCCCAAAGTAGTTCCCTGAATGGGACTTGGGCATTGGCCTTTAGGTCCAAAGTTTATTTGATTCAGAAGCACGGTGCCCGTTTGTTTTCTTTTTGGTTTTGATTTTATATTCTTGTATAATGTTCAAACATCAAACCACTTTGTAAAGATCACATGTGACTCACTTCTGGAGGAACTGTTGAAACCAAAGCGCGGGAGACCGGAGGTGGCTCTGTCACAACTCTTGGACTGGAGGTGGAGTTTGAAACGAAAAGAGTGATGATGAAATCAATTGAACAGCAGCCAACATGTGATGACTGTCTCATTTTGTTTCCCTTCACTGAATGAAATGAACACTCCAGGGCAGGCTCACAAAGAATGTACTACTCATCGATCCTAAGTAACTGCAGACTTGGAACACAGTGGAAACCTTCACTTACTAATGTACTTACTCAAAAATAACAGACATAGCCGCTGGGACACAGACTGCCAAGGCTGTGCCTGTAGTTTCAACAAACCACATTTAAATAGCACCTCAAACATAGTAAAGTGCCTCAAGATGCTTCACAGAAACAGTTGTTAAACAAGATTTGAAACTCAGCCAAGGAGTGATACATGACCCAAAGCTTGGTCCAACAGGTCTACTTTAAGGCATGTCTTAAAAAAAGATAAGAGAGGTGCTGAGGCAACAGGCTGAGGGCCCAGGAAGTGGGAGGCCAGTCCACCAATTAAAATTGGGAACATCTAAATGTCAAACCATGTTTTGACAACATGCTAGCCACTGAGTGGGTGGCACCATGAATCACTCACATACACTGCACCCAGAGTGTGAGCACACAGACTGAACTCCAGCCTCAGCAGACAGTGTTCAGAGGGAAAGTCCGAGCACAGCTCTCAGATGATGTCTGGGATCAGTTCATCAGTAGCTGGAGCATGACAGCAACAGCTTGGTGGGAGCACTCTCCTCTCTCTCTTTCTTGGTCCGGAGCTAGCAGGTACAGGATCCCTTTCTAGGGACTTTTAACACATAATGTAAGCTGACATTCCCTTGTGGCGCAGAAGCCATGCTGCACTGTTGCAAATGTCAGTTTACGTGAGATGTTACCACTGAGGCACCACTTTCCCTCACAGGTGGGCTCAAAATAATTCCGTGGCCGCTCCTTCAAAGAACAAGCAATAGTTGGAGTACACTGCTTCCTTGTGCAACATTTAAAAACAGATTAGACAATCATCATTACACTGGCAGCTTTGTGCGTGTTAATGGTCTCCCTTGTTGCCTACATTACAACCATGACTGTGTTAGAAAGCATCGTGATAGGCACTACATGAAAATCCAAGGTTTTCCTTCTTCAAGTGTACATTAATTAACAAGGCACAAATCGACTGGGTAGAGTATGTTACCATCTTTTTAATGTATCAGAAAGTTGCCCATGACACTACTCACGGTGAGTCACTGAGTTATTGTTCAGCTGTTTCTGTCAAATCTGAATGAAGTCAGGGATACTGTCTTCTTATGACTAAATAATCAACATTATGTTGTTCATGACTGGTATTATGGCACGTGGACTGGTACTTTGGGGATTTAATTTTACAATAACATGAAAATTATAAAGTTACTGCCTTTGTATTTTATCCTATCCCCCTTCAGTGATGTGTTAAAATTTGACCTTTCAACGCTTTTCAAGTTCAGAATGGATTGGAAGGTGGGAATGAAGTTTTAGCAATTGGAAACAGACAGCTGGTAACCAGTTGCAGTGGCCAAGATGGTTGAGTCGAGGTTTAATTCTCCAATTGAATGAGAAGGGAGTCTTAGCATCTGGTAGCTCAGAAAAACAATTCCTGACAGTGCCCGAATAAGGTTCCGAAACATTTTTTCTTTGACATTATATTTTGAACTAACGCAACAGAAACTGCTGGAAACCAAAAGGAAAATTTTAGAGCAGCTTAAGTAATGACAAATATACCCTGACATACAGAATGCACAGTGCAGAATGCATAAACATCACACCAATGATCTGGCAAAAAGTATCAAGACTACACCCAGGTTTGCAGGAGAGAACACCTTCATATGTAAACTTCAAGAAAACATTAAAATGCACAAGAATTAATAATTCAATATGAAACTATAATTATAGTTCTGGCAAAGCATAATTCCTTGCTGAATTTAGTTTGTTTAACCTCTTAATTTTAGCACTGCAGATGTCAGCAATGACTGAGACAAAGAAAGCCTGCTTCAAAAAGAAGCATTTTGAAAAATTTGCAGGTGGGGAGGGGAAGAAGGTGAATCACACAGCACCATCTTATGTTTGGGCTTTGCAATCACAAGGTGATGAAGGAAGAGAGTTTGTTTCTATTCTAAACATTGACCTGGGAAACTGAAAATGGATACGGTTGACCAAGATTCAACTCAAGGTTGGCAGCAGGCGATAAGGTTTGCAAACAGATGGCTCGCAAAGACAAGAATTTTAACTCAGATTGCCTGCACAATATTAAATGAGTAATCACTAAATGCACACAGCCACAAGATGTTTCACAGGATTCACGTTCTGTAGCATTGTGCTGCTCTTGCTGCTCTTCTGACAACTGTGTTAGATAAAAAGAACGTTACCATAGATGAGTGCACCCAAAGACAATGCTGATTGTTAGCTGAGCTGTGTAATAGCTGGCTGAAATGTTCCTGAGTGCAGTTTGCCTGTTGTCCAGTAAGACATTCAGGCATAATGGCTGAGCAGGTGACAGCTACTTCTGCCTCTAAGGTTCTTCCTGTGCAGGACCGAAATGTCACCAAAGGTAACACTTGCATGAATCAATGTGGAGCTTCACTGCTGTTTTCAGCAGAACCTTGGGTTCAGAAAGAAATTTGAATCAAGCAGATCCTGACTGCTTCAAATAAGCAAGGCTCGAATGCAGGATTTGTAAGATACTCTGATCAGCAACGAGCAGCGGACTGAAACCTGGCCTCTCCCTTTCAGCTGATGCAACCCTGAATAGGTTATCGATGAGAAAGGTTTTAACTGGCTTCAAAGGGTTGGAGTTTGAGACATGCTCACCAAAGCCAAGTTTGTAAAGCAATGCCCAGAGATAACATCAGTGGGCAGCTCCCAGCTCAGTGGGATGCAGTACGTGATAATTAAGATGTGTCAAGCCAATTTCACCAGTTGCTTGTCTCTGGCATCAACAAGGGCCACATTGCTTGTACCAACATCCACCAGGTTAGCAACCACAAAGAGAAGCCATGCTGACCAAAACCTTCATTTCCCCGATGAACACAAGAAGGGACTTTCTAGGAATTTTGCTGAAGGCTTCTACAAATCCAGCCAATGGTGGGACAGAAAACTGCAGCGAAACTACGACAGTGCTCACAGCCCTTCCTGCAGGAGCAACAAATCCTTGCTTGTAGACTAGGTCAGGCTCGAGGCAGAAGTGGCAGGCTTGCATCATCACTTTGAGTTGCAACACAAACTGGTGCCACAGCGAAATGAGTCAATGAATATCGTATTTAAATCTAACAAAGCTTTCATCACGCAAGCCCATTTACAGAGGCTTAGTCTGACCTCTTGTCATGTGCGGCACAAGTACTTACTTGTGCAAACAACAAAAAGAAAACTCAGATAAAAACCAGCATTGTGGAGCCTGTGCGCTTGGACCTCACAGGATATTGTCATCGAATTATGCTTATTATGACGAAGGGATCTTATCCACCTTTTCTAATGAGAAAATGTCACAGCTTTGTGTGATATGTGCTGCTTTGACATTTTATTCCGATTGCTGCAGCCTGAAAGCTGAGTGATGCACAAAGCATGCAAATTGCCTTTCAGAGTACACAGAATATATATCCTTTTTAAAAGAAAGTTTATTCCAGCTTGAAATGCAGCCTCTGGTCAAATGTCACTCGGCCAAGCTACACTGTGTTTGTCTCCACTTGCCCAATTAGCCCTTTGCCATTTCTGTAGAATCCACTGGTTTTCAAATGTCATCCTGTATATTTAGTAAAGATGCGATTTCTTGTGCAGAGTGCTAGCTCTGCTCATCAAAATAAAGACAGAAATTAAAGCAAATCGCCAATATTGCTGTTCAGTTTAATCTGAAGATCTTGAGCAAAAGATTTCTAAATTCGTACTCTGTAATCAAGTTTCCAGTTGGAAAGAGTTTGTGATTTACTTCAATAGACAATACTTTGGTTGCGATAACATAACTAGGGATTTGAAGAACACAGGCAAGCAATTTTGGGGAGGTTAAACAATAAAACAAGGATAAATTCCTCCACTAAAATAAGCCTGACTGGTAAATTAATTTGACAATTGCTTATCTGTTCCCAAGTGTACAGGTCAGGGTGTCAATTCATAAGTGACAACATGACACGGTGAGTAACTGTTCATAATTGTTCATGTATTGAGTTAAATTACAAGCGAGTCGTCTAATAAAACAATTCAAAAGACATTTAAGTCACCCCGAATTCTTGCCCACTTCCTTGGACTTCACTTCAAAAACACTTTTCCACTAAAACATTACCACGTTTTCAAATTCATGAATTATAATTTCCAAAGGCTTGTTTACTCAAATTAATGACAGTGAGGTGGTTCATGCACAATACTGTAACATAAGCAAATGTGTCCAGGAGAAATATCCATAGATAAATTACAAAATGTAAGAGGCAGGGTTGCCCAGAGTTGTGTGGAATCTTGCTACACATAAATTGCATTTCTCACAATGCAACAGTAACTACACTTGAAAAGCTAAGATTGAATACGAAGATCATAAAACATGTGATATAAATGCAGACTATTAAATCATGTTCGTTAAATACAGTGTTTGTATCTAAAAAATAAATACAAGTCTTGAAGCAGGGAGGGGAATGATTTCCAAATTTAACACAGAGCCCCTATTCTCATACTAGGAGTCTGAGTAAAATGGTGGGATTACGATGAAAGGCAGATCATCATAATTTGATGAAATCTGAATGTTGGATGTACGTTATTCACCCAGAAAAGGAATGGGCTGTCCATCAAAATTACTCCCTGCTGCAAAGATCATTTAAAGTTTAAAATTTTTCCTACAAATGGAAAATATTCCCAGAAGTCCAGGTCAGTGAAAATGCTCCACTGATCTGTCTTCAGTGAGTCAATGTTGCTCTCTGTGAATCATTCACAACCTTGTGTGTCAGGGACGACCCAAAGAGAAACCTACCACCTCTCTCAGAGAAAAGAATATAATGGATGTTTTTACTTTGAATATTGGTTTATGCTGAACTGGCTTTACATCAAGTACAAATCAAATTCTTGGGAAAGCATGCGCGAGTCATTGACAGGTTTTGACCCTGAACTGAAACATGAGCCACTTCACATGGGACAGGAGGTCTAACAACCCACTTTATCCGTATGTTAGAAAAGCAACCTTTCTAGGAATTCTCCTCTGTCTTCTTGCTTTTACTGAAGGATTTACTCCTGCAACACCCACTGGTGAATTATCAAGTGTTGAGACTGTGGCTGCTGATTCCTGCAATAGCAGAACGTTTTGTCAAGGGAATGGAGCTGGTTTCTTTCTTACAAAAGGTGTGGATTTAATATTAACCCTATCATTAGAAACCTACATCTACCCCATGTTATAGAGTCACACAGCACAGAAACAGACCCTTCGGCCCAACCAGTCCATGCCGAACATTATCCCACACTAAACTAGTCCCACCTGCCTGCTCCTGGGCCATAGCCCTCCGAGCCTTTCCTATTCATATACTTATCCAAATGTTTTTCAAACATTGTATTTGTACCCGCATCCACCCCATCTTCAGGGAGGTCATTCAACACACAAACCTCTGTGTAAAAAATTTGCCCCTCATGTCTTTTTGAAATCTCTCTCCTCTCACCTTAAAAATGTGCCCCCAAGTCTTGAAATCCCCCATCCTAGGGAAAAGACACCTACCATTGACTCTATCTATACCCCTCATTATTTTATAAACTTCGATCAGGTTACCTGTGAACCTCCTACGCTCCAGTGTAACAAAGTCCCAGCCTATCCAGCCTTTCTTTATAACTCAAACCTTCCATATCCGGCAACATCCTGGTAAATCTCTTCTGAACCTTCTCCAGCTTAAGAATATCCTTCCAATAACAGGGTGACCAGAACTGGACACAGTATTCCAGAAGAGGACTCATCAATGTCCTGTACAACTTCAACATGACTTCCCAACTCGTATATTCAAAAGGGCTGAGCAATAAAGGCAAGCATGCCGAATGCCCTTTTAACCACCTGCCCATGTATGTGAAGCAAACTTCAAACAGTTATGTACCTGAACCCTTAGGTCCCTCTCTTCTACAATACTACACAAGCCTTACCATTAACTGGATAAGTTCTGTCCTTGTTTGTTGTTCAAAATGCAATGCCCCCCAGTTATCCAGATTGAACTCTATCTGCAATTTTTCAGCCCCTTGACCCATTTGATCAAGGTGTCTCAGTAAACTTAGAGAACTTTCTACACTTGTCTACTATGCCACCAATTTGGTGTTGTCTGCAAACTTATTCGCCATGCCTTGTATATTGTCATCCAAATCATTTATATAAATGACAGACGAAAGAGAACCCAGAATCGATCCCTGTGGAACATCGCTGGTCACAAGCCTCCAGTCCGAAAAGCAACCCTCCACCATTACTCTCTGTCTCCTGCTGTTAAGCCAATTATGTATCCAATTGGCAAAGTCACCCTGAATCCCACATAACCTAACTTTATTAATTAGTCTACCATGTGAAACCTTGTCAAAGACTTTACTAAAATCCAAATAAACAATGTCTACTGCTCTGCTTTCAATCTTTTGGGAACTTCCTCAAAAAACTCAGTCAAGTTTATGAGACACAATTTTCCTCGCCTAATACCATGCTGACTATCCCTGATCAATTCTTGCCTCTCAATGTCCATATATCCTGTTTTTTTATAATCACCTCCAACAACTTACTCACAACTGAAGTCAGATTCACAGGTCTTGTGAAATGACCACACTATATTGATTATAACACTTGAATCCTTTGCAGTGAAAATGGCCTGAAAACCTCTGCTGTTACATCAGGGAGATAGAAAGGCAGGCAGGGACAGGACTGCCAGACAAACTTGCAAATGTACTGTCAATGTGCAGTGGGAGGATTCTCACAGGAATATTCATTCACCACCATCAGCTGGCCAGTGTCAAGGCTGGTACTCCCATACTTGTGTGTGTTTAGGAGTTCAAATCTCTCAGGGCAGCACAGTGGTTAGCATTGCTGCCTCACAGTGCCAGGGACCCAGGTTCGAATCCACCCTTGGGTGACTGTCTGTGTGGAGTTTGCACATTGTCCCCGTGTCTGAGTGGGTTTCCTCCGGGTGCTCTGGTTTCCACCCACAGCCCAGAGATGGGCAGGCTGGGTGGATTGGCCATGCTAAATTACCCATAGTGTTCAGGGACGTGTAGCTTAGGTGGGTTACAGGGGAATGGGTCTGGGTGGGCTGCTCCAAGGGTCGGTGTAAATTTGTTGGGCCGAAGGGCCTGTTTCCACAGCATAGGGATTCTGCGAATACTCGGCTGTGACAGGCACAGGAAGAATAACAACCATGGTAAGTGGTAAGGTGAGTAAATGCAGACATCACTGTTTAGTTTGGAGAACTTTCCCTTCTCGGCCACTTGCCAGTGACAAACCTTGATCACATCACACTTTGCTCCCAACGAGGTTAATGCGTACTCAACAGTTCCAATATTCCATAGGCTTTTCTTTCCCTTAACCCATCAGTCTTCCTGCCATCTAATCATTCCAGCCTTTCATACGGTCATAGGCCTTCTCCTAATAAGCTCACTCCTGCCCTGCCACTCCCTCCTTTTCCCTGGTCTGTACTTGCCCAAACCTTGCTATGCATCTATGCTATTCATCTCAGTTCCAGCTCTGATGAAAGAGCATTGAGCTGAAACATAAATTGTTCCTTGTCTTCCCAGCTGCTGCCTGACCGGTTGAACAACTTTACGTCTGTTTAATTCGAGTCTCTAACATATGCAGGATCATACTTTTGTCTCAGCTGTATTTTGGATTATTGACTCAATTTTCTAGGCACTTTTGTGAGCAATCCGGGGGGGGGGGGGGGGGGGTGCTCACTAATGTTAGCCTCACAAGTGGCCTTTTCCCCCCAGTTTCTCTCCACAGCTGGTTACCAGTTTTGAAAACAGTGAAGGTGGGTAAGCAAAGGCAATTGAACTAAACAGGTTGCTTGGCAGCGGGAGATCAGACCCATGGATCGCAAGCAATGTGCCCAGAGTTAAGAACCCCAGCAATATTCTGATCCCCTAGACCCTTTGCTAAGGGGAAACGTAACTCCAATATGGAAAGGGTCTCAACTAACAGAGGTGTGACACTCTCGTCAATATTTGGGGGTGAGCGCATTAAAAAGTGAATTTTGAAATGACTTCTTTTTTCACAGCCCTCTATTGGGCACAGTTGGTCTTTTCCACATTGCTGTGATAGTATTCACGGTCACCTCAGTCAAAGGAACTAACTCCAGATTTTAGATCAAGATTTGCTCCTGCATTGATTCATTGCTTTGAGCACGCCCTTCACTCTGCTGTGACGACAGACAAAATCCGGGGGAGTAACTGACTGAGAAAGCAATTGCATTTAAATAACGGCTTTCACCACCTCCAGATGTCGGAAAGTACTTCATGACCAATTCAGCGCTCCAAGAAGCGAAGTTTAACGGATTTGTGCCAACGTCTGGCATTCTTGTGCGAGTGCAAATGGACATAAAATACAACAGAATCATCGAATTCCGACAGTGTAGACACAGGCCATTCAGCCTGTCAAGTCCACACTGACCCACCAAAGAGCATCCTACATGATCCCGGTAATGCATATTTCCCATGGTGAATCCATTTAATTTGCACATCCCTGAACACTACAGACAATTTAGCATGGCCAATCCTCCTAACCTGCACATCTGTGGACTGCGGGAGGAAACTGGAGCGCTCAGGAGGAAACCCATGCGGACACAGAGGGAGAATGTGCAAACTCCACACAGACACAGTCACCTCAGGGTGGAATCGAACCAGGGTCCCTGGCGCTGTGAGCCAAGAGTGAGCCACCGTTCCAGGAACCAATTCAGAACAAACGTACCACTGAAGGAGGACTCTGGTTGACTGTTTTTGAAGTGCAATCCAGTTCGTCTCATGCTCCATATCCCTGAATTTCTTTTCTCTCTCCTTCAAGTATCTAATAAGAAAACAATCTTTGCCCTCTTGCAGAAAGCATCCAGCTGCTTTCACCACAAGAAATACATCATGAACAACCAATCGCAAAAACATTTCCATGCTCTCTCACTCATTTCAATGATTAAGCTGTGATTGGGTGTTTAGTTGACCGACATGCTTATTTGTTCCCACAGAAGGTTTAAAAAAATCCACTGGCTGGTACTAAAATCCACAGACAGAGCGAATAGCTGCCAATTAGCTGATAACTTGTTGCTTAGTGACATCGCATCCAAAGAAGCAATATCACTGAACTCATTTCAATATTTCCGACAGCAGTGCATATCAAACTGATGGAATTGCTGGCTTTCAGAGTCACTGATCAAAGTGGGAATTTTGCCTTCTGACAGTTACACTGGCGCTGATTTGGATAATAGCGAGCAACGAAGAATAGAGTCAGAAGCTGTCATCGAGAAGCTCAGAGAGGAATTGTGGCAGCAAGCGCAAGCACATTTTTTAAATAAAAATTCCTGAGCAAAAAGCTGCCCTGAAATGTGGTTTTGCATGCACACTGTGGGCTCGTCATGCAGATAGGTGGCACTATAACACATGACTATTAGGTGCAATGAAGAAGAAATCCCAGGACCACGCGTCCATTTAATTTCTCCCAAGTGTCACAGTTTCTCTCATTCTTTCCCTCCAGGTGCTGACTCATGCCTCCAGGTTACTCCCATAGTGACTGTTCTCCACGTTTTGGCTGACAGTTGGGAGACTACCCTGACAACAGACAGCCTGAGCCCAAGCTTGTCCATGCTCAGCAGTCATCCCAAGTGGGGAGTTCAACCCGAACGACCTTTCCTGCCCTGATCCGGATCACCGAGGGTGCAGTGTCTCACCTCAGGTTCAGCATCGCAATGCACATCAGCTTTTGCACTTCCTATTCACTCATGGTCTGGGAGGCTGACAAGACGCAAGCCCACAATTTGTTGCCCAGCCCTTGTTGGCACAGGGTGGTGGGACTTCTTGACCTTTTAGAGGCCATGCAATCAAAGTGGTATGCCTTGCAGCAGTTTTGTACAACAGCATATATTGCAAATCACAAATCCCAAATCCTATGTAGGCTGGACTTGGGCAGTACCACAGATTTCCTGAAAGTATGTGACAAAAACTCAGCCAGGCTCTGAACAACAAAGTCATGGTTTCATAATCGCTTCATCCAGACTTTTGGTTCCATGTTTTAGAGCGAAGGTGTAAATCACTCGCTCTTTCACTGAAGTTCCAAGTCTAGAGCCATACTTTGGCTCTGTTTTTATCCCTGAAGACCTGGGCCCGTATGAGTACTTGGACCAGTTTTAGTGAATCACATCACTTTATGGTAGCGCTGACCACAAAACAAAACATCTGCCCACCCTCTAACCCACTGCCTTGTTTGGCAATGCCTGCTGAGGGGAAAAATATATTTTTTTTCCAAACAAAATTGCACTGTTTTGAGGTGTCAAGTAAACATTTCTCGAGAAGACACGTGGGTTTCTGTTACAAACATTGCATTGATCCTTCCCTTCTGGGTTAGCTTTTTTTTTCTCTCTCCTGTCATTTTAGGTTCCACCCTGAGTACACACCATTCTCCAGCTGTGAAAATGAATACAACCACAGAATATTGCTAGGTCCGTCACTGCTGAATGGAAGGGTTTCTCTTCAGAAATACAGAGCTTTTTGAGTTTGCAAGTGAAAATGCTCCAATCATGGATGGGTTAAAGGTTCGATAACATTTGTGGAAGAGTTGATAATCTCATTGCAAAGGGTATGTGCATCTGCGTGCGTGCATGTGAGTGCGTCTCTGTGTCAGCGCGACAGTGTGAGTGTGGTGGTGTGGAGAGGTGGTTGTTTGTGTAAAAGGAACAGTGAGGGTAGGAGAGAGAAAGATGCAATGTTGAACTGTAAGGATCTTCATATATGGGTATTATTCAAGTTAAAAGAACGCATGCGACTTTTCCAGGACCATCAATGATGCTGCGATCTACACTGACTGAGCAAGACAAATCATGATTGCATCATACATTCTGTATTCGACGTCATGCGACAGTTTCTTCCTCACAGCAGCAGCAGATGTGCAGTTTCAGGCTGCAAGCCAAGCATAAGCGAGCGAGACAGAGAAGGCATTGGATAGCCTTTAGGAATGCATGCTCTCCCCAAAGTGAACCTACATGTCCATCTGTCCACTCACCCACCAGGAAGTACAACTTGAAGCCAATCTGTTCTGGCCAAGTGGTTTAAAATATAACGATTCACAGGCAGGTTTTTTTTTTCACAAACAAAAACACAACAGCTGAATGAAAGGGAAATGTAAATCCATTCAGTGAACTTCAGACATGATCTAGTGAGCAGTCAGCATTTGAGTGAAGAAAACTGGAAAGATTCAGAAGGAAAGAACAAAAAAAAAGAAAGGTATTCAAAAATAGGGGAGGAATCTTCCTACCTCTCAAAGGGATGTACAAATCAGTAAGATAACAGTCATCACAATATTTTACTGTCATCCAAGATCAATTTTCTGAGAGCAGAGAGCAGAGCTGGGAGAAGGATGAGATCGTAACAAAATTAACGCAACTGCTCAATCATGGACTCGTAACAAATAAACAGATTAGTGCAAGTCAGTGTGTGTGTACTTCACGCAATCTTCCTGCAGCTTTGCTCAAGTTAACCCCAGCCATGCAGTGAAGCATCTCTCTGGGAACTGGTAATTACTATGAGACATAAGACAAGAGCAGTGACATGTGCAGCGGATTCTGGTGCCTCACAGATTGCTCACACTGTTGCAGAATCACTTGGGAATGCTGTCAGTGTTTGTTAGCCTAGGTGTCAGAATCCTACATCCAGGCTACAGTAAAGCTGGGAGTCAACGATTTTAAGAACAAGCCAGGGTCATCCCCAGGGGGTGATGCAAAAGTAATTTTCACTGTCAAAATGTGTGCACCTAACTGAGTAAGTGTCTTTCAAGTCCTTGCCAGTACCTTCCCCGCACCTGCCCGTGGCTGACAGATGACACTGCAAGCTGCAGCCACACCAGGAACTGATAATGCTCTCGCTGGAAGGCAGCCCAAGTCCACTGGGGCCGAGGAATGACCTTGTAGCAGCACGTGCCAAGTAGGTTTTTGGCTTTAAGTCCTGGCTACAAGGTAAAATGGATGGATGTTGAAATGTACCACAAGTTTGCAGCATTCAGTGAAAGGTGACCTGGTCCAATTGGTCTTATATACTTCAACACAGAGCTCTAGTGTGAGCAGTACTCTCATGTTTACATATGGTTGTTTTCTTCCTTGTTCATCCCTCTGGGGCAGGAGCCATGTTGCAGCATTGTTTTCTCTCTGCATGTCCCTTGGATTTATTCCCAGTGGCCCAACTCTCGCAACTCCCTTGCCTGCTGTAACCTCATGCTGCCCGAGTGCTGCACAACCATCGCTGTTTCTTTCAGCTCTCAATACTAAAACTAAAAGTGCCGAATCTGCTGTCGCACCAGTGGCCCCCAGCCTTCCATTAACAGGCCAGTACTTGGTGCCCTGTCTGACTACCACCAGGCAATGCCACAGGCAGTTACCTCACAACAGTAAGATGCCTTGGGGGTTTAAATTGAGGCAGCTAAAAAGAACAATGCAGCTAATTCCAAACATGGGGAGTGACGTGTGGACAAGGACAGTCCTTACACACATGACTATCATCATCCTGCTGTACTTGTTTGGGCTTTGGCTTCCGGAAGACAGCGGACTTCCAAGGAGGAAAAGGTTACATAATGAGGTGAAAACAAACAAACTGCAACAGCCGCATACACCAATCTAACAGCAAGGACAGCCTGAGCCTTCAGTACACCCTGCTGCCTAATTACTATAAGCATGGAAAGTAACTCCTTAATTTTGTCACAAACAGCCTGATCTGTTTTGCTTCCCCAAACAACCCAGTAAAGTGAATCATTTGCAGCTGTACACATTGTATCACAGCCTTGTATCTTTGACATTTTTTGAAATATTATTATAACACCTTGCTTCAGCGCTGTCAACTATTTTGCTGGTTAACTCTCATTATAAAAAAAACAAGCAATTACTTATTTAAACTACACAGCCTTATTTCTGTATCAAACATTTCCCCTCCGTTTCCTCCATTCCATTCTTTACGAAAATCACAGCATACAAATCAACCTGGCATTTAACACAACTCCCCTTCTCCTGCCTCAACAACAATGATTTTGCGTAGACTTAACATTATCAGCCAATCCATCTTGTCTGCCATACTCACACTTAACTTTTCACCAGGGAAATGTGTAACCGTAACTGGGCACATGGGATAAGGTGGTGATACGGGCTACATCAGGCTGTCATGAAGAAACATGCCAGTTTAAAGACACGCCAAGCATCTGCGTGGGATACGAACATCCACTTCTCAGTTGCCACCTCATTTCAGCCCTTCACTTTAATACTCAGCATCAAAGTCAGCCTCTGTTTATGAAGGGATCTTACAAGGTCCAACCTCCAGGCCAAAATCCACAGCGATTGAATGGGGACCTCCTTCTGAAATCTGGTCAACTTGTTCCCCTTGATTCTCCAAGTTGACAGCCCACACTGTTGACCACATCTATCTGTTTTCTCTCACAGTCAGGCACCCCGCCAAAGCAAACATTCAATTGTTGCTTTCAGGTCAGCTCCTCACTAATCAGGGCTGCCAAATTGGCAGGGCCATCTCTTCTGAATGGTCCTGCACACTCTGCTGTTGCTCCACAGAGCTGGGGGCAGAATGGAGTCAGGTGGACATACTCTGGATATTGTACAGATGCAGCCATGGAGATAGACAAGTGCCAAAGCAGGCTCATTTCAAACTCGCTGCTACTTTGTTCCTGCTGCACTGAAGGCCTTTGAGCCCTCACATTCCCCATTCCCTTCATATCCCCATCCGTGCCTCCCATGATGGGTCTGTCAATCTCCTATATCCTCCATGTCACTCACCCAGAAACGAGCCTCATAGTAACATCAGCAAATGCTGAAACACATCTGTAAACACATCCAGTCAAAAATTTGCATTGAAAATCAAATACTTTTACAACCTCACAAAAGTGTCAGTTACTGTAATCTGAGTAACACAAGCTTTGCCTCTCTACATGACTCTTCATCTTTGTTCGAGCCAATGTTCAAAGTTCAGTTCGAGGACAGAAGAAAAATGTCAATCAAATAAAACAAACACTCAACATGCACCAGTGTGAACAGATCACTGCTGCTGTGAGAATCTGAGCTCAGCCAAGCATTCATACAAAGGCCATCTGAGAAACATATTTCGATGCAACTCACACTTGGCCTCAACCACAAGGATATTCAAGCAAAACCATCAAAAGCAAATTTACTGATCATGGGAATTTGTGGGAATCTAGCCTAGCCAGCAGGTTGAGAAAAATACTGAAAAATATAGTGGAATTGTGGTTCACTGCCTCAGATTATTCATGTTTAGTAAGACTTGTTTCTATTTTAGTACAGCATCGTACTGAGGAACTTGATATAGTCTGAGCTCAATGCTGGAGACAGTGAGAGTGTGAGGGTGAGAAAGATATCAGTGGCAGAGGGGACGCACAGCAATTCTGACCAGTTAACCTTTGGCTTGAAATCGAAAACAATGCTGCAGAACATGAAACAACAAGTAGCCTTCTTATCATACCATTAACACAATGAACTGGGTCTAAGCACTTAACAATAAGTCTGTGAAACATTATTTGACATTTGGTTACCGAAGGAAACTATGGTCCACAATCTGGCGTAACTAGGCATCTTACAATGCAGTTTATTAGACTTGCTCTTGCAGTTTTCAAGTTGTTTATGTCACAAACATGTCTCATGCTCTGAGCTTTTAGTCATGAGCTATGTTCTGTCCATAATGTGTGGTTTGGTGTCAAATTTTCTTCTATGAAACTCATATTTAGCACCTTGGAATTGTTATGATATTAAAGATGGTATACAAGCCTAAGTGCTGGTTGTAGTGCCAACTTGTTTCAACTGTGAGCCAGTTACAGGGCATGCAATAGTACATCTCCTTCGTCGGTCAAAGACAGTCAGCATCAGCTATCATTGTGCATCATAAATGGCAGACAACGACTCTGTTTGTCATCCACATTGAGAGCAAATCTCCCAACAATATGGTACGACAGAATCAGCCTCATTTCTGTAATCAATTCCTTGAAGAATACTTGGTGCAGCAGAGGCTACAGCATGAGCAATTGACTCAAGTACACTGAACCAAGCCAGAGCCATGCAGCCAAAGAAAATATGATCCAACAGTCAGAGGCACTGCTACAATAACCAGACAGGATGATACATCACAATGCAAGTCATGACTGGCTCCTGAATGACCATTAGCCAATCTGTAAGGCACACTCCAGTCCGTTGGAAGCCTGTGGTTATGACACAAGACAACAACTGCTACGTCGTCAATAACATATGATTCTGTATATATTTAACAGGGGATAACTCAAGCAATCATAAAATAGCCTTCTCATGATTTCAGTGCTGTTCTCTGACCAATAGTATGCTTCCTAATAAAATTAGCCACCAAGAGTTCCCTTTAACGTACTTTACACTTCCCATGTTTGGCAGGACGATGGCATGAATGAGCTAGTCTGAAATTTATATTTGTACATGAGGAAGCAATGAGACAAAATAATTGTTGGTTTTGCGAAACAGCATTGTGTGTGTGTCTGAGAGCGTGTGGGAGGCAGATTCTTGTTTAGCTGAGCTCAGTGATGTCATCGCTGATGAAATCTAAATTCCTCCCAAATGGCTACCTTCAGCACTAAGCAACATTGGGAAGGATGGTTGAGAGTTGGTTTTGCATTTCCATTTTGACTTCAAGTCCATGGTGGCATGTTTTGTGGAAATTCCCTGTCAACACGAACCAAATTTGGGAAGAGCAAGTGCAGGAAGCAGAGACACAAACTCATGAATCGCATTCGAATGGCCTTCCTGAAGAGATTTCACTCGGCCCTAGGATATTATTTTGTCAGATCCCCAGTGAGCACTCTGCAAAAACTGAGCATCATTCAAGCAAGACTGGAATCAGAAATCCATCAAGCAGATCAAAGAGTCCCGAGAGGAAGCAACAGAACAATCAACCAGGCCCACTCATATCCCAAACACAAGCCCGGACTATGCTGCCTATTTTCGTAGGTTAGCAGCATTTACCTTCTTCTCAAAATCAGCAATTGAATATCAAACATAGGACAGCAAAGCACAAAAATATGTCCTTGAGCCCACTAAGTCTGTGCCAGCCACTGTCCCATTCTAAACTAATCCCATCTGCCTCCAAATGGTCAATATCCCTCTATTCCCTGCATGTTCATATATCTGTCTGAATGCCTCTTGAAAACTTGGCTAACATAACTGCTGCTGCTCCTTCCCACCCCCCACCCTCGGCAGCACATTCCAGGCACTGACCACCTTCTGTGTAAAAAAAACTTCCTTTGCGCATCTCCTTTAAACTTTGCTCCAATCACCTTTGACCCATGCCTTCTAGAATTTAACATTTCCACTGTGAGGGAAAAACCCTGTGACTATCCACCCTATTCATGTCTCTCAATTTCTACCAGGTCGCCCCTCAGCCTATGACACTCTAGTGAAAACAGTGTAAGTTTGTCTGACTTCTCTTTTCAGTAATACGCTCCAATTCAGGCAAAATCCTGGTAAACCTCCTATGCACTATTTCCAAAGCCTCCATATCCTTCCTGTAAAGCAGCAACGAAAGCTGAACCCAAGTGCAAGAATATAAATTTAATCTTGAACCATATTTAATCGGCAACCCTTCTCGTATTCCCCTCCAAAGCACTTCTCATTATTCCTGACTAAATTGATTCGAACAGGATGTGGTTAAGATTCGGGTATTGAAAGGTTTGGGGGGAGGGAATGTGGGGCTCACTGTCTGGAATTTAATGTAACCAGTGTCCAGCAAACAAATACAATGATAAACAACTTAGGAGCATAAGTCACCCCCCTCAGCCCCTCGAGCTGGTCATCCACATTGTGCTGTTTTCATAAGATCATGGCTGATGAAATCACCCCCTGGTTCTCCAAGAATCTCTTACCTCCTTTGCTCAGTCCTTTGAGTGTAGGATATGGGAAGTCATGTTGACATTGTACAGGACATTGGTGAGGCCTCTTCCGGAGTACTGTATCCAGTTCTGGTCGCCCAGTAAAAGTAGGGATATAAGGTTGGAGAGGGATCACAAGACATTTACCAGGATGTTGCCGGGTATGGGTGGTTTTATTTATCAAGAAAGGCTGGATAGGCTGGGATTTTTTCACTGAAGTATAGGAGGTTAAGAGGTGACCTTATAGAACTTTATACAATCATGAGGGGTATAGATAGGGTTAATGGTAGGTGTCTTTTCTTTTCCCTTGGTTGGGGGATTTCAAGACGAGAGAGCACATTTTTAGGCTGAGAGGTGGGAGATGTCATTTTTTTTTTTACACAGAAGGTGGTTCGTGTGTGGAATGAACTTTGTAAAGAAGGGATGGACATGGGCACAATTACATTTAAACGACATTTGGATAAATACATGAACAGCAAAGATTTGGAGGGATATGGGCCAGGAGCAGGCAGGTGGGACTATTTAGTTTGGGGTTATGTTTGGCATGGGCTGGTGGGACCGAAGGGTCTATTTCCATGCTGTAGGACTCCATCTCCCTCTGTCCTGAAAATATTCAAGGACTCTGTTTTGACCATTCTTTCAGGAAGAGAGCTCCAAAGACTCTCAACACTCTGAAACAAATGATTTATGCCTCATCTCTGTTTTAAATGGACAACCCTTTATTTTTAAACAGTGAGCCCCAGTTGTAGATTCTCGCACAAGAGGAATCGTCCTTTGCGCATTGACCTTTGGAATTGTTGATGTTTCAACCAAATTGCCCCTTACCCAGTGGATACTGCGGTACTGACCTCAGTGCATAGAAGCCTAGCCCATCCATCCTTTCCTTACCAAAACAACCTGGCCATTCCCGGTATTATTAACTAAATTATTATTAAACCTTCTCTGAACTGGCAATGCATTCACATCCTTCCTTCAGGAGAACAACAGTATTGTGTACAGCATTCCAGATGTGGTCTCACCACGTGCCCTGCACGACCTCCCTGCTTTTGTATTCCGTTCCCCTCATAAACATGATAACATTCGATTATTTCCCAAATACCTGCACTACCTGTACGCTCACCTTTTGCGTGCAATTTTTTTCTACACGCAGTAGTTTGTGTGTGGAATGAACTTCCTGAGGAAGTGGTGGATGTGGATAGAGTTACAACATTTAGAAGGCATTTGGATAAGTTCATGAATTGCAAAGGTTCAGAGGGAAATGGGCCAAATCCAGGTGGGTGGGACTAGTTTAGTTTGGGATTATGGTCGGTATGGACTGGTTGTACTGAAGAGTCTGTTTCTGTGTTGTGTATTCCCCTGCATCTCAAAGCTCTCTGATCTCTCACTATTTAGGTGATTGGCTTCTTTTACATTCTTCCGACAAAAATGGATAACTTCTCACTTGTCCACATCCTACTCCATTTGCCAGACTTGTTTGTCCACTCACTTAAGCTATCCATATCTTTTTTAGAGTCTTTATGTTCTCATCAACATTGACTTTCCTGTCAATCTGTGTGCATCAGTACAGTTCTGACCTGCTGCCCAGCTTTGTGCAATTATATATACCATTTCTTAAGGTTTGTAAACGTTATCATAGAAATTAATGTTATCATAGAATCATAGAATCCCCAGTGTGTGGAAACAGGCCCTTCGGCCCAAGAAGTCCATACCGACCCATCCCCATATAACCCACCTAAATTTCCACATCCCTGAAACACTATGGGGCAATTTAGCATGGCCAATCCACCTAACCTGCACATATTTGGACTGTGGGAGGAAACCGGAGCACCCGGACGAAAACGACACAGACACAGGGGGGAGAACGTGCAAACTCCACAGTGACCCGGCGGTGGAATCAAACCCAGGTCCCTGCGGCTGTGAGGCAGGAGTGCTTAACCACTGAGCCACCGTGCCGACATCTGCTAACATCTGATAAAGATAACATCTTTAACCGTTTCAGTTAACAGCAGATGGTGGGTCCTCCCCTTGGAATTTTTCTGTCTTGTTGTACTGTCATCAATCTGTTATGTGTATTCTGAAATATCCCCTTAAATATCTATTACTGCATCTCAAATGACCTATCCCTCAACCAAATTCACCAGTTCACTTTAGCTCGCTCAGTTTTCATGCCCTCACAAGTGCCCTTGCTTAAGTTTCAAAGACTAGCCTTGGATCCATTCCTCGCTCCTTCAAATGCTGAGCTTCACAGCTGTGAAGTTGAAAAGGGTTTTTTTTTATATTTTATTCTTCAGTGAGAACAGACAAGGATCTTTGTGACTCAGATTTGTTTGGCTTGTGATTCTCATTCATTGGCTGATTCACAACCAAGAAACTTCAAACCCACCCCCTCATCTACTTCCTTCACTTCCCACTCCAAAGTGTTCAGCACAAGGTTGCTAGCCATCACATCCAGGCTGTGCTGCTGTGTATTACTGGCAGTTCCTCGAGGTAATTCTGACACTTACGCACTCAAATTCTTCTGGCTTCCACTGTTGACCTAGCAACATATTTGCTGACCGAACAAGCAGTGATCAACCCATGGCGAGTAATTTCCACAAGCAAAGTCAGCCAAGCTTTCGTTGCATCAACTGAGCATACAGTTCATTCACCTTGTTTAAACAGATTATCTAAATTTCAATTTCGTTCCAAAGCAAGAGTTAAGAGTTTACATATTGCTGTCAAAAGTGTTGGACTTACTTTTTCAACGGTTCAATGGCAGTTTTCTGAATCTGATTGACCTGATGAAGAAACATAGAATATTTTACATAGACTAACCATACTGAACTGAGATAAACAACTAAAGATAGAAATAAACTGCACGACTAATCACTTTGAGTCAAGCACATGGGATAATTTGAACAGCTTTTACACACGACTACCTCCAATGTCATCAAATTTAGGGGATTTTCTCTAAAACTCAGCAGACATTAAGTGATGAATGGACAAGGCTCTGATGGTGCAGGCACTGTTGGAATGGGCAAGGAGAAAATTCTTGTACGATAACCCAGCACACAAGCAAATGTAATTCTTACCAATTAAACCATCACCATGTCTCTTCGATTCCATATGACTCTAAAAACAGGATGCATTTTCACCATGCCAGCTCATTGGTACCATTATCCAATGAATCCCACTTCACTGCTCTTCCCTCTTTAGACTTGTTCTTTTGTCAGGTAATTTAACCAGTTCCTTTGTGAAAGTTCATTAATCAATTTGTTTCTATGTCCTTTCCAGGTAGGCCGGTGCAAATTCAGTGTCCCTCCACCTACCTGCCCAAACACCATCTTTTTATTTACTCTGTTTAAGCATTCACACTTTGGTGAATCTGCTTCATCTCAGTTTAACCTTCTCTGCTCCAAGGAGAAGAACACCTGTTTCTTCATGGAACAAAGCCTGTGATCCTTGGGACCACCTCAGGAAATCTCCTCCACACACTCTCCAACGCCTTGATGTCCTTGATAAGATGTGGTGGGCAAAGCCAATCTGAGGTTTAACCAGTGGTTTGTGAAGGCTTGGCATAACTTCCTTACCATTGCAGTCTATGTCTTCATTGACAAAGCTGAGGTTCTCACCTTCCAAATTTGTCATGTGAGAAATGCAAGGAGACGATTATAATGACTAGGAAAGTGTTAAACTTCAGGAGGACATGGAAAGGTTGTGGCAATTCAGAGTCAACCACATTGTTGTGGGTGTGGAGTCACGTGTAGGCCAGACCAGGTAACAGTGGCAGATTCCTTCCCTAAAGGACGTTAGTGATTTTAATACAAGTATTCAAATTCATGAGGGGTCTGAACAGAAGAGAGGGGGATAAACCACTCACTGTGTTTGAAGGATCAAAAACCAGACAAAGTGCCTAAGATCCTCAGGAATTACTTCCTTCAACACCCTCCTCTTAGTGCTTACTTGTCTTCCGCAAGCGCTTAGACCAAGCTTTGAATCACCTCTCTTAATATCTGCTTCTCATAGCTGGTACATTTTCTCTTCAAGCACCATTGAAGCTGCTAATAATGAACGCTGCTTGGTTTTACCATGACAAACTGGCTTTCACAGCCAAAAGTACAATGCTGAACAGCCAAATAACAGAAAACCAGAATACTACACTTGGTTTGTGCTCCACGTTATGTGAAGGATGCTGCAGTAAGATTGAGGCTAACACAAGATATTGCCTGGTGGAAGGCAATTCAAGTACAAAGACTTGAAAATTGTTGAAGCAAAGGAGACTCCACTGTGATTTAACACAGATTTGAAAATCATGAAGGAATAGGTCAGACAGTCAGTTATCTGAGAATGAATGCAAGAAATTTAGGGAGGGAGCTCCTACACAGGAAGCCCTGTTAAAGAAATGGAGCTTTTTTTTCCTGCTTAAACACGGTGGATACAAGGCTGTGATACGCAATACCAAAGATCATGTCAACATTTTGGAATTGGTTCCTGTTCCATGGGTGATCAGAGTCAACCACAAACTGTGCAAATGACGTCTGACTCAAGCCCAGAGATACAGTGGTATCCTCCCCCATGTTTGAATGACACCACTCAACAATTTAATTGCTGGTATCAGAGTACGGCAACTTCTCCTACTTTTTCTGAATGGCCAACCACACCAACTGCCAATTGCTACATGACGTGGAAGAGTCATAATGTGCCTGAGTGAGGCTGCAGTTCATTCACTTGGATCACCAGTCCAGTTGCATAAGCAGTTGACCATTGCATCCTGACGTACCGCCAATCCTGAGGGAGAGTTCAAGCACATACATGGCTTGAGCCTGATAATCACACTCTCAGCCATGAATATAAATTCTGACTATAAGTGTACATCAAAGATAAAAGACCAGTCAACACAGTAGATGTGCAGCCTTAGATTTGTCATTCTGGTCAAGATCTTTGGTTCATGCCACATCACACGATTTGAAACTTTGTTTTCAAATGTACATTTCCTGCAGGTCCTTCCTCAGATCATTTCCATGGAAGCCAGCAGACAGGGACTCAGCTTAATGCCTCATTTGAAAGGCAACACTTCTGGCAGTGCTGCACTCATTTACCCCTGCAATGGAATGACAGCTTTGGATGGTGTACTCAAACTGCCGGCTGGCAGTGAACTCACAGCTTCTTGTGGGAGGTACAGCGTGTATTTTAAAACCCGGTGATTCCTTCAGCAACGGGACAGTCAGCCAGGTTACTTCACACTCAGTCAGACATACCCTCAGTGAGGCTTTACACACACAGGGGCATCCAGGGTATTTGGGAATCGGATGGATTTTTAAAGAAGCACACTATCATGTACGGCTGATTTGAAGTTGTGCTAACCAATGAACTGTGATTGTGATTCTGTGATTTGTTGAAGCAGGACTGACTATCACTGGGTTACAAATGAAGCACCAGAAATGTTAAACTTGCTTCCATTGCGGTCACCCATTGTATCATTTAGATCATATCCAGTTCAAATGTAAATTAATTACAAACCTTTTCCTGATTGAATGCATCCATTCTACGCATTGCAGTGTCCAGAGCTGTCACTGTCTCCATGAACATCTGATCTTGTTCGCATAAAGGGTTGGTTAGCAAATCTGAAGAAATTTTCACTGCTGACTTGGACATTGCTGGAAAGAATATCACAGGACTTGTTTAAAAAATAGAATCCTTATGTGCTTATGTTAAGAACAGACCTAACTTCAATTTTGCCAAACAATCCCATGTGACTGGAGACTGAAGCCAAAACTGACTATTGCTGAGACTAGTGGATGAACATGTAATGGCATCATATAACATTGCTCCATTCAACATTGTAAACAGGCTCATGCCTCCATGAAAATAACACACAACTACCAAGAAAATGTGTTGAGATAGAAACTGAGAATATAGGAACACTTGACCTTTGTGCCTACTCTGCCATTCAATATATGATCGATCATTCAACTCAGTCACCTGTTCCTGCTTTGTCCCTATGACACTTTCATCCCTTTAGAGCTCAGAAATAATGTCTGTCAAAAATGGTTTCTCCTTCCCCACTCAGGCAGGGTTCTCCTCCAGCTCTCCTACCTTAGAACACCCTACGAAAGCACTCTCTCTAACCCATCCAAGGCAGCTCATGTGGTCAAATTAATAACAGCACCCTTGCTTTTGTTTTGCGCAGAAAATTCATACTCAATTTTTAAACATAGTCAAATAGTCCAGATTGAGTTAAGTTTCCATCCATCAACGTACCTGAGAAACCTAAGAGTAATAAGTCAGCACTTTGTTTCCAAATTGTCAGATTATCGGACCTGTGGCTTTGGGACTGAACCACTTGACAGTGAGTCGACCAGTTGTCCCGTGGCATGACTCTGTTCAGATCAGCTGGGGTTCAGCAGCTCACAGTGAGTCAGAAATGTGTCAACTGAAGTCCTGTTCCAAAGACTCAGGCATTTATTTTCACGTGACAGTTTGATGCACCACTGGGGAGGGGGTACAACACTGTCGCAAGTGCCAAGTTCCTGAGGGAGACATTAAGTCCAGATCCCCTCTGCTTTCTCAGGTGGATGTGAAAAACACCAATGCACTTTATAAAGGAACAGAGAGGAAGCTCTCCAAAGTGTCCGAACTAATACGGAACCTTCAACTCGGATCACTGAAATACATCTTCCGGTCATTATCACAGTGTGACTTGCGGGACCTTGGCTGCATGCAAATCAGCTGTTATGATTCCTACACTGTTATCCAACAGTTGATAAAACCTCAAAAATAAAAGCACTGAATTGGCTGTTGAGTGCTTTGGGATTTCCTGAGGTCCTAAAAAGCATTACAGAAATTATAGTTTTAGTGGATCCATCAGGTAAATCAGCAAATATAGCTGGTGCAATCAAGAATGTTTCAATTGCTTTTCACTGAAGTACTGATTTCTCTAAAGGCAGCAACATATATTGTCAGGTTGAAGACAAGAAAGACATGAGAGGGATGTTATTTGCAGCATCCAACATTTATATTTAAAAAAAACAACCAGCCTGAGTTGCAGAGTGTCAATTATCACTTTAGTATGAGTCATGCAACATTCACTGTTTCTTTTTTGTCAGTGACCATTTAGCTCCATTACATAACATGCATCCAAACCTCTCATGTTCGTGTGGAAGTATAATGGGTGCCAGAGCTCGTGCAAAACAGAAGCACATCTTGAGGTTCTAAAGTGCTGCATTTGACATCATTCAAGGAGCCATGGTTTGTAGCCCCATGTGTTTGTCACAGATGTAGGACAAAAGCCTTGTGGGAGGCCCCACAGGCTTTTCTTCCAGCCCACTATCCTGACAGTGAGCTCCTGCTTGCAGCCATGCCCACTGTCTGTGATATGCATCCAAATTTTAACCAACGTTTTGGTTGCCTCACTGCAACTCTAACTGATTCCTGCAAAGTAAAGGACTCGGTTCCGAAAACAAAGAAACTGTAATCACTTGTCAACAATGTAAAATGAGGAATTCACATTCATTACAAGTTCCCCAAGGAGTGTTTTGCAGGATATTTTTCCCATCATTTGATATGAAAAAGTGTGCTCTCAATAATTTAGCAGTGCTGCAATGGATGAATGGACAGAAAGGTCATGAAGTGGGATGCGGCCTGCTGACTTAATCTTTTCTTCTGTCAGGACGAGAGTCTGCAGCAACTCTCAAAATCTCAGCAGACACATCAGTGTAGCAGTTCAAGGAGCTGTACCATCACAGATGCTATCCATCAGCCAGAAATGGCAAGATACCACAGAACTATTTTGTACGAGTGCGGGTGGTATTTTTCATGCTGTCCCAGCTAATGTTTCTCACTCAAACAGAATTTAGGTAACAGGTGAAAGAAGTTCAGAAGTGTCAGTCCAGTCAGGCAGCATCTGTGGAAAGGGAAACAAGAGCGAGTGTTTCTGGAAGTTGACTGCAGTGTTTGGAACGAGGTCGGCCAAATGGGTCCTATTGGGTACGAGTTTTCTGATTGGGGCTGTTAATCTGGTCCAATCAGAGAGCCCTGGCTGACAGAAACAGAAAGGTCAGGGGTTCTGTTCACTCTGAGAGCTGGCTCTGAGGGAGCTGAAACCGTGTGAGGACTCTCCACGTGTAAATAAAGGGTGACTTGGTGACAGCATACTGACTTCTGTGCAGTTATTTCAATGACCTTCTCACATCTTTCAGCAGAGTTCTGAGGAAAGGTTACTGAGCTTAAATGTTCTCTCTGTTTCCCTTTTCCCCAGATTCTGCCTCATCTCCCCAACACTTGCCAATAGTGCCAGCTTTTACTTCAGATGTTCAGCATCTGCAGTTGCCAATTTTCTCAATGATTACTTGAAACAAATTATCTGGGCATTCACCTCATCGGTGTGTGCTGTGCATTAATTGACTGCCACATTAAATCGACAGCAGGAGTTACACAGAAGTATTTCATGAGTTCCAAACAATCCTGGTCTGAAACCTAAAGGTCACAAAAAGCTCTTTTTAAACCCGAGTACCACCACCTTCTGGCCCAAGGTGAAGTGAACGAAAATGAATTTTGTTATTGTGGCTGACCTGAATGACTGAAGTATTTAATTGATAAAAGATCTGTGGACACATGGATAAATTATTTACATTAGCTAAACGAGGGAAACAAGAGTATGTGCTTTTCAGTTACATCAACTAGGAATTAACTTACATTTCAGAAGGTTTGTCATTTCTGGGAGTGTTACTGCTCTTTCCAACAGGGTTCCTGGCTCACTATGAAACGGGAGCAGACAGTCCTCATTCCTGTTACACCTTGTCCTCGAGCGTAAAGTCTGTGCCTGTTTTATTGCTCTTTGCTCAATCTTCTCTTTGGCCATGAAGACACAAATATGTTTTTGAATGTAGTGTGAACACTGTCTTCCCTCCCTATCTGCAGGCAGTCTGAGGTGTGCTTTCCACATAACCCACACTTTTCCCAGTTCTGCTCAGGCCAAGTATATGGTCCTACCTATATCTGCTTCAGTGCTTTTCTTCATATCCTTGTGAAGTTTCTTAATCTGATCTTCCAGCCTGAGCAGAAAACAAGGGGAAAAAGTCACCACTCCCACAAGTGATACTGGAAAAATACTGTTTGTCTTTAAATTTTTGGTCTTTATTAAATATTTCAATTCAAGTTATAAATCAAATACTGTGTGCAGGAAACACAAAAATTAAGGGTGATTAAGATTGAAATGACGAGGCAGTGTTACAGCCTATGCTCTGTTCTCAGTCCTATACTTACTGCTGAAGTTTGCCATATTCTCGCTCAAAATCCCTCTCCACCTGGAAATTTAAAAGGGAGAAAAAACATCAATTACCAAAAAGAGGACAGGTGTAAAACTCTTGCTATTATGGTTCGAGTGGCACAGTTTCTGTTCAAAATTTATGTTTGCAAACTCAATGAGTAAATATTCAGAACATGAAGTTAGCAGAAGCAAGAGCATCATCAACAGACTAATCAATGCATACCATTATTCATCAGATCAGGCACAGAATGAGGCCATTCAGTGAACAGATTCTGTGCCGCATCTCGTCCGGATTAATTCAATTCATCGCACTCCTATTCTCCTGCATGCGATCCCTCAAACTGTCATTCCCCCAAGTACTTACACAACTCTTTTTTTCTGGAAGACACAATGGAATCTGTACCCACTACCCTATTAAGAGTGCATTACAAACATGAACCACTTCTTTCCCAGTTTGAATCAAAAAATCACAACACTTCAGCTCTCAGTCGGAAGGCAGCATCTTGAGCAGGACATTTTGGTCTATGTCAACAGGAACGAGTCAGGGCCATTTCTCATCCACAAGAACAGGTATTCACTCAGATACATCCAGTCTTACCCAATACTGTCCTTGAATCCAACTTGAATAGAAACATGGCTGTAGAAACAAAGACTGGAGTACACAAACAGGCTATTCAGCCCATCAACTTTGCACTCTTCTTCACCTGGGTGACTCCCTCCTATCCCAGTCACTATGCCAGTGCTCTCATTGCTTCATTAAATAACTCCCTCATTCCCTTCAAACAGAAATGTATGGCTGCGTCAACAAGCTGTACTTAAGAAGTCCACCACCTCCCAACACAAACTTCTTCTCACACTCTCCAGGATTATTAACCTTCCATTTGTGCCTTTTTGTTACAGACATCACTTATCACTGCTTACTCTGTCGTATCAACTCGGCCTCACAAATCTGTCGTACCTAGTAATCCTCTATTCCTGTAGGAATGGTTTGGAGCAGGGGAAATACAGTCAACAGAAGGGAGATAGAAATGAACATTTTCAGGCATTAGCATTTTTTGATTCAGGCCTCATTTTAGCCACAGGTTTGATCAGCAATGCAACCATATCCATACTGGGCTTGAAGTCCACACTTTCCTGTCTGGTACAAACTCAACCAATCACTCATTTGAAACCTGAACACCA
Source organism: Rhincodon typus (assembly GCF_021869965.1). Classification (NCBI taxonomy): domain Eukaryota; kingdom Metazoa; phylum Chordata; class Chondrichthyes; order Orectolobiformes; family Rhincodontidae; genus Rhincodon; species Rhincodon typus. Next base: position 13,088,120 of record NC_063371.1, on the reverse strand, counting down.
GCAATGGACACAGCAGTGACACATGATAACTGTTTGAAAATAAAAGTGAACAGTCCCAGCACAGAAAGAGAACAGGAACCCTAAAAACAGAGTGGAGATTGCGATTCTAACTCGGGCTTCAAAGACCTAAAAGGCAGCAGTACAGAAATTATATTTGCAACACGCCAATACAAAGATGTTTAATATCTTCTGATATTATCGTAATAAAGATAGGGCATAGCTCCTTCAAACATGGCCATTAGAATCATAGAGGAAAACTGCATGGATGGTTTGAGTCTTCTGATGCTATTACACAGTCATTTCTGGACTTGGAGCTTAACGACCAGTGTGATTACATGTAATGATGAGACTCGCAGCTCATCATTTCAACGCTCTGGTTTTCCAAACTGATGCACCAATTATTCATGTGGTGAAACCCCCCACAACAGTGCAGCAAGGATTGCTGGATGTCCAAATGTGCTCGCTCACCGCATCGGCAAAGGAACTCTGTCAGACACAATCGTACAAGAGTACGGCACAGCAGGAAACCGCTCTCCCGCAGCTGAGGACACTTCTGAATTGTATTTTTAAAAAAGCTACAGCGTCCTTCATCCTCAAACAAATCCATCAGAAAACACAGACACACACAGCTCTTTCCTCATTTACATTGCTCAAGTTTGCCCTTTCACATTCCTTGAAGAAATACGCCTAGGCATACAAACCGGCAGCGTCAGAAAATATAGCAGGAACGCAGCTGGCAGACAGCTCCTGAGATCTTGTGGACACGAGCTCCAGACTGCCTGCTTAGATAGACCCTCGAGGGTTAAAGATATGTGCAGCACAATGGTGGCATAATGACTTCGTGGTTAGCACTGCTGCCTCACAGCACCAGGGACCCCAGTTCAATCGCACCCTCGGGTGACTGTCTGTGTGGAGTTTGCACATTCTCTCCGTGCCTGTGTGGGTTTCCTCCCACAGTCCAAGGATGTGCAGGTTAGGTGGATTGGCCATGGGAAATGTGGGATTACATGGATAGGATGGGAAGGTGGGTCTGAGTGAGATGCTCCTCTGAGGGTCGCTGTGGACTCGATGGGTCAAACAACCTGCTTCCACACTTGTAGGGGTTCTATGAGTAGTATCCAATCAAGGCCCATGTTTTTACTACAAGATGAGGCATTCAAACAATGACCCCAAGAAAAACAGGGAAGCACAGAACGTTAGTAAATGGTTTCTCATTGCTCATTTCAACATTCAATTCAAACAGACTGTCCAATGGATTGTTTCAGAGAAACTGAAATACTGATCCCTATATTGCACAGAACCTCCTCCCACCTCCCCACATTCCATTCTCCCTCAGGTGTTCATTGAGGTTCCTCTTCAATATATGGAGAGCATTTCAATGCATTACTTCAGTATTCTGACGGAGAAAAGGCACTTTCCCGGATCAGCTGCATTTCACATTCTTCCAGCCTTCCAAATGATAGACAGGTTCCCCTCTGAATCCCTCACCTTTCATCAGAATTTCCTTTCTCTCTCTCTACAGTTGACAATACTGTCAGAAATGCCTTCTTCCAGCTTAAGGCTGAATTACAAATCCAGAGTGCTATTTACTTGATGGTTTATTTACTGTGCAACAGCTTAGACTGAGGAGAGATAGGACAGGTAGTCTATGAAATCACAGAAGCGTTAGTTCGTGTTTCTGCCGGTTTACCAGAAAGTAACGGGCAAGGCGGGGGACAGCTTCAAGTGTAGGGACTGATTTGAGGTTAAGTCAATGTTGTCTACGCGCTGACTCTCGACATGGTTTCTGTGCTGAGTTAGACTGCTGCTTGACTGGGAATTTATGGATAATTTTGGATCCGAGGGATCTCCTGCAATGGTTTAGATCAGGTGGGGCAGGGATTGGAATTGGTGTTGCAAGAAATCTGAAAGATTGTTGGCCCTGGCTTTTTCCAGTTTCATGAGCATGGGGCAGGCAGGACCAGCTGCTTTCTCTTTCCTTGTCCCCTTCACCCTCTCTTCTCAACTGGGCTCCAAGATTCAGTGCACAGTCTGAAAACTCGATTCACTCCAACGCAGGAGGTCAAATCATTTCAACCCCTTCTCCACCTCGGCCTTCCAACTTCTTTCCAGCTTGCACATATTTTTACATCAATAGGCACAGTATGGATCCCAGAGCAACAGTGAACTCAAGACCACTCGATCCCAATTGCAATTCCTCATCCCAGGCACCACTGCTGCAAACATTCGCTGAAATCCATTTTCGGTCCTCTGTTGCCTGCAGTAAACATATGAGCTACTGACAAGGGCTGCAAGAAAACCTGCCCTCTTTAAACAACTCCAAATAAAGTGCAACATTGTGCACAGTGACTCATCAGCAAGTGGAGCATATTTCAACTCAATTTTGACAGCCCGGTCAATTACTGGTATCAAACCCATTCATCAAGCACCCCCTGCACCTGGGCCATTGGACTCTGCAAATGGACTGTAATTTCTCAGCTGCTGTGCTGTGGATATCAGTTCACAGAAACATTTAATTTGCCTGTAAGAGATCTCCTCCAGGTGTCCACATCACATCTCCAAAATATCGCCTTTTCTTTCACCAGAAAACATTTCCACCTTGGTGGGATCCCATGGCAAGCCTTTCAGTCCTAAGACAAGGCATACAAGTGGGGGGGAATCATATACAACCGCCTCCAAACCACGTGATGTTGGATCCCTGCAGCTGACAGCAAATGTGCAACTTCATGGTTTTAGTGCTTCTTTCCAATGGAATAATACAGGAGCATTAATCGCATGGCTCATTCAGCACTCACAAACTATTTTCATTGCAGCTTGGATGATTCAGACGACACTATATGACCTGCTAAATACTCAGATCGATGAATCATTCACAGTATTAAGGGTTGGCCATTCACAGTGATCAGTGCAGCAGTAACAGCAATCACCAGCTCAATCTATTACGACATTTATAAATGTCACAAATATAATCACAGGTGACAATACAATAATTGAGGAACAAAGTGGGATATGTAGATAGCCCTGATATTGCATAATTACTGTCAAAGAAGTCCTGAAGAAATAGTTGCCAAATCATGATGGGTTTTGACAGACTTATTAAAAGATAGAAGTTGCTTCCAGTGGCAGGGGGGTTGGTGCCAAGAAAATACAAATTTAACATAATTGGCAGTAAAGCCAGAGGTGATGCGAGGATTTTTTTTTTTTTTTTTAAACAAAAACAGTGGATTCTTATGAACAGGAAAGCATTGCTTGAAAAGCGAGTGGAATCCGATTAAATACGAACTTTCCAACCAAGTTTATGACAACTTGAAGGCCTATGGGAAAAGATCAAGTGAGTGAAATTAATTGGAGAGCACCATAAAACAACTGGCACAGGCATGACACACTGAATGACCTCCAGTATGAGTGTCAATGACTCAAACAGCACTTGCTGTCCACTCCTAAGTCCCCTCAAGAAGACAGGGCTTAACCAACTCCTTGAACATCTGCAATCACTGCAGGCACATCCACAGTGCTACTAGGGAGGGAGTTCCAGGATTGTGACCCAGTGACACTGAAAGAATGACGATATATTTCCAAGTCAGGATGCTGAGGGGTTTGGAGGTGGTAGAGTTCTCTGCATCGGCTCCCCTTGTCCTGCTAGGGGGGTCAAATTCACAGGTCTGGAAGGGGCTGTCTAAGGAGCCTTGGTGAAATGTCTACAATGCACCTCATAGATGGTACACAGTATTGCCAGTGGTGGAGAGAGTGAATGTTGAAGGTGGTCGATGGAGTGCTGATCTACAGTTTGAGCAGCACTCATCCAGGCACACGTAGAGCATTCTATCACATTCCCAACTTGTGCATTACATATGGGTAACAGACTCTGGGAGTCAGAAAGTTAAGTTAATTGTTGAACAGAGAGAGAAAATACATTCATTAATATCCCAGTGGATGCAGAAACATGGTTCTCTGTTTACTTGTTTTTCTAGCATTGTAACAGTGGAAATTCGGGTCAAAGAGAGCTGTGATGAGGATGATAAGATTCTGAAGAGATACAGCCAGGCTAGCTAAGTGGCCAAGAAGGTAATTGAGGAACATAGTCTAGGCAATGGTGAAGAGATGCACTTTGGCAACACGAATATAAAAGCACGATATTTTTAAAAGGTGAGAGATGAGAACATGTTCCTGTGCCAAGAGTTTTTAAGTACTCATGTACTCAAATCACAAAGTGAAACAGTTGGCTCAGCACATAACAAGAGGATACGTTAGTTTGCACTGCAAGGGATCCACAGTGAAGAGACAGGGTTCCTTGCCTAAATTCGATTGGATGTTGGTGAGACCATCACGAAATACACTGTATAGTTTTGGCCTGCTTTTCCAAGGCAGGGTGTTACCGGTTGAGAGAAAATGCAATGAAAGTTCACTGGATTGATTCATTAGCTGAGAGGGTTCTCCTCTGATTAGACGACGTAAAATGCGCCTGTGTTCAGTGGAATTTTGAAGAATGAGAGTTGATGCCTAACCATTTCACAATGTCTGACAGTGTAGTCAAGAGACTTTGCCCCTGCTTGCAAAGTCCGGTCAACAGGGTCACTGCTCCAGGAGTCAGCCATTTAGGATTCAGGAAAGAAATACCTTCACCTGGAGGGTTGGAAATTTGGACCCTTGCGAGCTCTAGATTCTGAGGATATTTCATAATCAAACTGTGCAGAGGCATGATTCCCACCTGTGGCTATGGTAGGACTTCAACTGTGTCTCCTGGCCCAGAGGTAAGAATACTACCACTGTACCACATCAGTCCAAAAGCCAATGTTGTGTGCTGCCAATGTTCTATTGTCACTTGTAACATTCACCAGCCCCTTTATCAAAAGATGGCATGGAAGAACCGCTAAGATCGACACATGGCATGTCCTGTTTATTAAACAGGCACTCGCACGGCACCACGCAGCAAAACATCAGCCTGGGGTTCTGGGTCACTAAACCTGTAATATTACCATTAGACAAACAATCAAGTGAAGATCTTCAGTCAAGCTGGTAACATTGCTCATTCAGGTGGTTGTTTTCAAAGTGACATCCATTCACATGGAGGGACTCCTCCTTTGCAAACAAAGGGAATCTGCTCAGGCCTGATGTTATATTTTTTGAATCACTAGGGAGCTTGAAGCACTCAAAGCTCCCCATTGCTTTCACCACAGTAATGTCTTGGTGAATCAGATGTGACTCGTCAACCATTCAACACCCTTTGATCTAGTCATACAAATGGCACTCATGATTATTTGGAATTTGACTTGACTGGATTTGTCCTGAAGAGGGCAGGACAAAATACATCAGCACCATGTTTCTTTGGTCAGAAACGTGCAGCTCAACTGGCTACCCCTGAAAAGCCAGGAATATCATTGCTTGCTTAAATCGGATGATGGGGGTAATTTAGTCGCACAGCACTTTCCCACCAAGATCAGAAAATGTCCCTAGGCCCAAAGTTGTGTGGATACAAGCGTGATAGTGCCAAAATTCTGCAGAAGCGCTTACTTCAGCAGGCAAGTGGTCAATCTATTTAAGAGGCTCTCTCGAGATGTGGCAAAAATCAGACAACATTGATTCATTCAGTTGAAACGAAGCTAAGTTCTTGCAGAAAGTAGCATTCTTGGGGCAGATGTGAAGTTTGTGTGAACAGCCATGCCCAAGACACTAACTGAAAATTGTCTAGTTTCATTGACAGTATTTAGGGCAGTGCATTGCCCTAAAGAAGTTAGGGGTAAACCACTTCTTGAATCCAAGAAGTGGTTATTCTGGGCCATTTCAGAGGACAGTTAGAAGTCAACAGCAATGGAGCCACAAGGGACCAGTCTGGGTAGAGACAGCTGATTTTCTTCCCTGACAATCATCAGTGAACTGGATGGGTTTTTACAACAGCTTCATGTATAAATATATTTTACCTGAGATTTATTTTAGTTATGAATTATTTAATTTCTGCAGCCGCTCTCTTGGGATTTGAACTCATCTGTGGATCGTTAGTCCAAGTATCTGGATTACACAATGAGTAACATTACCAATGTACCACTGAACCATATGAAAGAGAGACTCAAGTAGCTGAGGTGGCAAAAATATCCAAGGGGCATACAGAAAGACATTCACAAATTATGAAAAGCGGACAGCATTCAATGCAGAAAATACTTCAAGCACAACTCAGTCACTTGCAAAGCTGCAATATCTCCCTGGATATATCTGCTGCTGTAACTGCAATATTTCCTTGTCTGTATCTGTTGCTGTAACTGCAATACTTCCCTGTACATTTCTGGATGTCTGTCAAGTTCCCAAATTTCGTGAGGTTTGGCAAGAGGCCAGGGTCAGCAGGAGTTGAGGAATTTGGTGGAAATTCCCCAGTAGTCATAGAAGCAGAGAAAGGGCTCGATCTTCCCGACTGAATGTTCTGGCAGATTCAGATGGTCCCCACGGTCACTGGGGCTGGGTCATGTAGCAGGCAGGGAGGAGTGGAGGATAGATGGGCCAAAGCACAGTTTCTAACACTGACAGCGTTAGCAGGAAGCATTCAAATGGGTAGCTTCTCAGGCTGGGGAAGCACTCCCACTCCGCCTAGCCCAGAAGTGCTGTGAAGGCACTCAAATCAGGACGCGACTCCTTCTCAGCTCATTCTCTGCTACTGGGTTTCCAAAGGCTAGGAAAACTCTGGTGTCTGTGCTTTAAAAAGTCTTAAAATGATGGCACCCAGCCTCATTGCAGATAAATGGCCCACTCATTCCCCTAAAATGCATTATTCACCTGCCACCCACGTACCGTGCCCATTAAATCCTAAGTGGGTTCGTTTGAAGTCGACTCAGTTGGATCTTTGAGGTATTGTGTGTTTCGGTCCCTGAAATAACCCCAACTCATCAATATTATGGGCTGATGGTGGTGGCGTGGTAATGTCATTGGATTAGTAGTCCAGAGGATTAGGCAAATATGATGGGGACATGGGTTCAAATCCCGCAGTTGCAACTGTGAAATTTGAATTCTATTCTTAAATACAGAATATAAAAGCTAGCCCCAGCGATGGTGACCATGGAACTACCATTGATTGATGTGAAACCCCATCTGGTTCATTCATGTCTTTCAGGGAGGGAAATCTGCCTTCCTTACCTAGTCTACATACGCATGATTCCAGACCCACAGCAATGTGACTGACTATTAACTGCCCTCTGAAACGGCCCAACAAGCAACTCCGTCAAAGGCAATGAGAGACAGGCAACAAATTCTGAGTTTGCCTGCAAAGTCCATGTCCCATGAAAGAATTTTTGAACACCTTTTTCAGATCTGAGATACAGACCATCAAGTACATGACGTGTGCACTGTCCAACGACCAGTGAATCCAACAAGGATTCAAGAAAATGGAGCCGTCTCTTTTGCCCTCATAGCTGTCCAAGCAAGGAAACCTGCCACAGCTGAAATTGAACTGGGAAATATTCTGACATTCACAGGGCCCATGACTCATTTGCCAGTTTCAGAAACAAAAATTCTAACCTCTCTCAATCTGCACTGCAAGAAGAACAATTTCATATCCAGACCTATAATTTTCCCACAGCCTTAAAGCCCCCACGTTCTCTGCAAGTGGCAGCAACATTCTTCTATGTGTCATGTCAGTCTGAGTTCCAACTCACAGAAATTCAGTGTCAGGAACCTGAGCACTCGACAATTTTGGTTAACCTGAACACTTAATTTGCTCTGGATTGCCAAACAGACTGCAAAACCAATTTCACCCGTGTAATTAAAGACTTACCAATACTGTGTATTGAACGAGGCAAAGCTTAATTAATTTGCGGTCAAACAAAGCTGCTGTTTATCTGCACTTGCCTGGAGCCAAAGAATTTTTTTTGTCAATCTGAAGTAAACTCCACCGTTAGGCCAAGCTAATACTCCTATACATCTCAAACCAATACACTCCTGACCTTTGTCATTCTGTCCAGCATTTCGACAAGACTCTTAACCAGTTCAAGTCACTTTGAGCATTTCTACACTTGCCAAACATTGATAATGAGGATAATTATGTCAAGATGCAGCTGGTAGCATCGATTGCAGGGTCTCAGCAACAGGAAATAGCCACACTGATTGAGTCGGGTGGAATGTACCACCTATAAGTGTGAGGAGGCAGGTTCAATCGAGACATTCAAGAAGCCATTATTTCTATTTAATTGATCATCCCCAATGCAACCTTCCAGAGGAAAGGCAGCAGATTGACATTCAAATGTTCAGACAGCCAGTGGCGTCACACTGGGCTGAATGGCCACCTTCTGCACCATGACAATTCTGTGACTGTGGGCCAGTCATTTAGGACTCAGATGAGGAAACGTCTTCACTCAGAGGGTTTTGTTTAGCCAGTGACCATTTACCCATCAACCTTCACACTCTGATCATGTCCACCGATTGTTCATCTTTCCACATCACCCAGAGTATTGTACTCAATCTCGATTATCCACAGGGAGATTGCTCACACTGTTACAGAGTGTTGGGTGTCAGTCACTCCCCTTCACAAAGTCGGGAGACAATGGCAGTGTGGGCTAGAAGCACAGAGGCTGAAGTCGTGCTTTGGCGCATGGGCCAATCCCACCATTGCAAATGATGGAATTTACATTTAATTCATTAGATCGGAAATATAAAACCAGTCTCAATCATGAAGATCATGAAACTATCATCCAAGTTTGTAAAACTCCATCTCGTTCATTCATGTCCTTCAGGGAAGGTCATCTGCCGTCCTCATCCAGTCTGGCCTACATATGATTCCAGACCCACATTTGTGTGTTTGATTCGCTCCTAACTGCCCTCTGAAATGGCCCAAGCAATTTAATCAGCTCAAGGGATGGGCAATAAGTTATGTTGTTGCCAGTGACAACCACGTGTCTTGAAAGAATAAAATTGAAAGAAAATGCATCAATCCACTCCCAAAAACAGCTTTGTGGCATCTTTTGGGATCAGGTCTGTTTCAAAATCGGTGTCCAGAATAGGATTTCATACAATGTACAATTACAATGCATGATCCTTCTTAGTCCACTGCATAGTGCCAGAGATTGCCCCTCAGATCTGGCGGGGACCGAATGAATGGAAAGGTTCACAATCTTCATTTATCACACCAGCAGGGTAACAACAGTGCTACACCCCCATAATGCTAGGGACTACCAGATTCAGGAGTTATTGTTGCTGCCATGTGAGATGGGACCCAAGGTTATGTAGACATACATCATCATGCATACCCCCTTGTATCGAACATACTGCTGCCGTTCCCCTCTGCTCTGCCCTGGAAGCAAATTTCAGCTGCACTCTCTCAGACCCAACCTCTGCTCCTCAACTCCCGAAAACCACCACTTCCCACGAAACACTCCACAAACTCTCCTGGTCACTGGATTCCTGCAGTGCTACAATTGTCCTCCAGCCCAGATATATGCCGGACCAATGGCCAAGACTGTCTGCCACCCCAACAGCCTGACTGAGAACGAGCTGCTGAGAGTGAGATACACAGACAGTGGGACCTGCCATTCTACTCTGCAATGGTGCTACAAGCAGTGAACAGTGGCTCGCACAGTGTGACCAGTCTTGCTGCATGTTAAAAATCAGAAAAGGAGCAAACTGATCATAATCACAAACTGCAGAAACAACAGAGTAAACGTTGTCAAAAGAAAGAATGGAACCAGCTTTCATCTCATTGGGACAGCAACATGGGGTGAGAGATGTTCTTTGTCTCTACTCTGCTTCTTTATTGCAACAAGCACTGCAGACAATCAGAGCACCTCCAGCAAGTGTGAAACCACCAGCCACATGGTCTGCTGGCAAGGCAGCATCAGAACAACCCCGAATTACCTGGAGAGAAGTCAGTGTAGAAACAGAGAATGGCAAAGGAAAGCATCAAGCTCTGACGGTCTGTCACTCTGTCACTGCAGTGACAAATGGGAACTTGGTCAAAGCCAGTGAGCCATGCTCCACTAACTGTCAGTTCCTGTACAACAGGGGGCAGATGGAATTGTTGGAAGGAAGGATTATTTTTCTCAGAGCCTTCCATCTACTTGTTTGGCTGAGCGTTTGGTATCTGTCCCAATATCTCCTGCATGGCTTAGTGTCAAACCTGTAGCTCGGAATGCTCCTGTGAAGTGCCTTTAGAGGTAATTCCTGCTGCTGTGTAACACCTTTCATGTGGTGACATGTCCCAAGGCACTTGGCAAATGTTTTATCAAATCCAAATTTGAAGCTCGGACTGCTGGCCAAGAAAAGAACTTGATCAAACAAACAGTCACGTTTGAAGGAGGGATTTCCAGGAGAAGAAAAAAAGCAGAGGGGTTTGAGGAGAGAATTCCCGAACTTCGGACCAAGGAAGATGGAAACACATTGACCAACAGCACAACAAAGGAAATCAGGAGCATGCAAGTGGTTGATGCCTGCAGAAAAAGTGTTCAGGACACAGCTGTTTTGCTGCAAATCCAACTTCTCCACTGCCTGTCTTCACATCTATGTGGTATGCAGACATTTTAACATCGGAGCCAACAAGATGGCAATACGTAAGCTACCTGATAAAACTTGCAGGGGCAGTTCGGAGCAATTTTTTTTGACAACTGAACCATGGGTGCGTCTCGAAGAATTATTTCCACAATTAACCTATCATGCCAGTATTAAACAGTCTATTAGCTCATGCAAAATCTTGGGTAGAAATCAGTTTGATACTGAAGCATCAATTTCACAACCACACCATACTTTCATACAAACAATCCTCATGCTTGTTGATCACTTGAATCCACACGTGACAATCAGAACGGGTTTTGCCAGTGCTCAAACCAGACAAACACTTGTGGCTTTCAGATGATAGTTGAACAGAGGCATAGCACTGCTCTATTCCAGGGACTCAAGTGCATCATCCAGTAAGGTATTTCAGGTCAGTGCTGCCTTTTCAATGAGACTACAGTCTGTCTACTCTCAAGGTTCAATGCAGAAGATCCTTGACACTGTATGAAGAAGAAAGAAGAGAACTTGTATCACTCAATAAGCAGAGCTCAAAGCTATTCACTAGATGTTGTATTTGACAACATCACAGAACCACAAAGAGGAAAAGTTCATGCAACATCTTTCACTACCTTGGAATATCCTAAACTGCTTCACAGCCAACAAAGTACAGCAGAAGTGGAAGTGTAAAGCAATGTCAACAACATTTCAAAACTCTCTCAAAGTCCACAAAGAGTTCTGTGAGCTTAGCTGAAAGCAAGGTCCTTCTTTCAATCCTGATTAGCATGCCACTATTTATCAATGTAAGCCTGGCTCAATGTGGTGGAGACGGTGAAAGCACTCCGAGGTTTAGCGGGGGAGTAACGGTGATCAAGAATAAAGCAGCACAAAGATTCAAGAATAAACAATCCATGCCAAAGTCAATGCAATTTCACTGCATTTTCACACAGCAAGATAGAAAAAAATGAAAAAAACTCTTCCACACATATACTTTCAATACCTCAACAAGATCGATTGGATGTGAGCTATCAATGACAACATGCTGGTCCTGTAAATATCTGGACATAATGACCTAAAGTTCACGATTGCTGAAATGATAATTTTCCTCCAGCTGTTTTTTGTTAGGTTTTGCAATTGACAAGAAATTAAAAAAGGATATTGTTTGATCTTGCTTTAGTAACAAACAACTGGATTATTTGAGGAATAAAACAGAACTGTAGATATGAAACATGAACAGAAATTGCTGCAGAAACTCAGCAGGTCAGGCAGCATCACTATTCTGATGAAGAGTGACTGTACTTGAATCATTTACCCTGATTACTTCCCACAGATGCTGCCAAAGCTGCTGAGTTTCTCCAGCAATAGCTAGATTCATGTTTAATTCATTTCCCTCCATTAGCAGAAATGCACAACACTGGCTTCCACCCATCTTCCAGATCAGAAGTTAAATCGAGGCCCCCATGCCCTCGCAGGTGTGGAAAAACAAGTCCCAAGTACTCACTGAAGCTATACACAGCCGTGCAGCAACCTACAAGTTCCCACCCAGGTCAAGTGTCCTTGCAAGTGACCACGTGTGCAGAATCTGTAACAAAAAATAATGAACTACCTACACAGTCAATTGAACAGGAGGCACAGAGATATAAGATTTTGAGGGGACTTTGGTGCTGGCCAATATTTTCCTACTCCTTAACCAACATCAGTGACTGCGCTTGCTTTGTTCGAATCAACTGCTGCGTTTTCTGCAAAACAACAGTGACTACACCAGCTGTAAAATGATAAAGGATGTCCCAAGACTGTGAACCTGAATGCAAGTCATTTCATTCTTGACTTGTTCAACAAGAGAAAACGTGGCAAACCGGAGGGAGCACTTAACAGATTCCACAATGACGCACAATAACCAAATACTCCAGGATAGACGACAGGACAATCTGCAGCTTGTCTCTCGTCCTGTCTCGCTTCAGATGGTAAAATGCATACTTCCAACACAGGCCAAGCCTTAATTTTCACCCAATCTGTATTCAAGACTTAGAAGGGCAACTAGCATCATCCATTGCAATGGCAGAGAGTTCAGTGAAGGGACAAGGTTGGCCAGTGAATAATGAAGAACTCTTTCACATTTTTCAGACACGTTTGGAAACAATGCCATCAGCAAAGGAATAGAAGAAAACAACACAATTTTCTGACAGGCTGGGAGCTTCATTTGAGATCAATGGCATTGCACACAGATTTGTTCGGTGAAAATTCTCATGGGTCACCTGCAAGCTTGTGAACTAGTTAATGCAATACTCCAGGATCCCAGCGCACATGCGTAAAACCCTGAGGGAATACTGCTGAACACAAGGTGGTTTAAACGCACGCTGCCAAATTTGCAGAGACAATCAATATTAATTAACACTCCAACCACACCCAAAACAGCATTGCTGCCGACATTCAATTGCAAACGTAATTGTGGCTCAGTAAAGTGGCCACATATGCCCCAGGGAACATCTTAATATATTAAATGACACTGTGGTGCTCTGCTATGTTGTCTGCCAAACGAGACCTGTTTGTACAACTATAATACGTCTAAGGTATATACCAGAGTTGGTTCAGACTACAGTACAATGCTGTGGTGCTCAATGTGTCACAATCAACATCAGTGAAGCTCTTCTGAACAAGTGCAACCTTTGACAGCTTAGTGCAATACAACTCCTCCATTTTGCGTGCGCGAGCACTAGGTACATGGCAACCATTCTTTATCGTCTGCTACCTTCCACAAATATGTCAACTTCAGGCTTTCATGTGATAGGGGAAGGTGATGGAATCAAACAGCCAGTACAATTGACGGTGGAGCCAACAATTAGCTCTCAATAGAACCCATCGCTTATCACTGGTGGTCTGTTGTACAGTTACATGTGGCCCATTAATCATTGTTCCCTCAAACTGTACAATATTAAAGCTCACAACTTCATCATTCTTTCCCATTTCAAATATACACATATTCCACCTCAAAAGGTATCATCGGAAACATTTAAAAATAAAATCACGAGATCACACTGACACACTGGACCAGTCATCCACAGTAACCGAGCAATGCTCCGAGATCACGGGTTCAAATCCCACTACGGCAGCAAATGGAATTTAAATGCAATTAATAACTGTAGAATGGAAAGCCAGTCTCTGCAATACTGGCCATGAAACTGTCAGGGATTCTCATAAAAACTTACCCGATAGACAAACTTCCTAAAGGAATGGAGATCTGCAGTCCTTGCCCAGTCTGACTGACCTCATACACCAGGACACAGCAAACTGTCTGACTCTTAACTGTACTAAGATGGCTGAGCAAACATTCGATTCAAGGCCAATGAGAGATGGATAACAAACGCTGGCCTTTTCAGTGACACATCCCATACAAGAATAACATTCTTTTGAAAAGCCACCCAGCCTAACGATAACACAATTTGAAAGGCAGTGAATATTTCTGTTCCTTGAGCCCTCGGTCTGACCACAGCTCATGCTGTGCCTCGAATCCACTTTGTGGCACTCTCCCTGTATCCCTCAATAACTCACTGAAGATCCAGCGTACCAGCCTTGAATACACCCAGCCACCTCTAGGCTGCAGCATTCCAAAGATACATAGCCCTTAGATCAAGGAAAAATGCCCTCATCTCCCTTCTCAATGCTCAATCCCACATCCGCAGACTGAGCCTGAAATTCCCAGATTCTCCATTTTCTTTTGGGGGGCACGAAGTCAAGGGAAGGATGTTCAAGTGGAATTTTTAAAATTTTGTTTGTGTTTTTTACCAGAAATGTTCGGCCACGATACCAGGAAGGAACATGCTGTCATTTGTTTGGGTGAAACACAGGTCATCATGCAAATCCAAAATGAAATTTGAACCACTGCTCTGCTTCAGAACACTAAGTGTTCACACAGAGTGACTCACAGGCAATTATCAACGAAGGCCAGTATTTTATCAAGAGATAGTCTTCAAGCAGCTATTTAAACCACCATTTGCATCAATATAGAGTTCCTTTCCGGACTGTCATTCATCACACAGTGGAGGAGATGTATTGAGGTGCAATGGGAAAGGGGTTGCCTCAACAGCACAGCTGCTCCTTAAAACTGACACCAACGCAACTGGTTTCTGTATAAACTCAAGATATCTGTGTGTTTTCTTTTAAATATTTGGCTTTTTAGTCCCCTGTGTAGTTTCTAAAACAAAGCAGATGGGAATTTAGCCTAAAAAAGACAAGGATGTTCATACCTATCAGTGTAAGCGCACAGGTATTGCCAGGCAATCCACATGCTCAGCATCACATATTGTTATTACTTTTTGAAGATAAATAATAGGCTATTGAACAAAAAGCCCAGTGACAGGGCAAACTTTCAGAATGACAAACGTGGTGATAGTCTTCAGTAACTGATCCACAATTTTCTGCTTCTTTAGAAGGTATCCCACGTTTTATTTGTCACATAGAATTTTATTGGTCAAAGATCATTCACCCATTATCTATGCTGGTGTTTATGCTCAACATGAGCCTCCTCACAATGATCAACATCCTCTTGCTTACCTTCATTTATCTCACTTCTCTATCAACATGATTCACCGCAAGCACTCTCTGAGGTGGTGATTTTCATATTCTTACCCTTCTGTGGCTGAAGAACTTTCTCCTCAACTTACAACTGGATTTCTTGGTGTCTGCAGTGATTGGAACCAGGCGGATCTTATTGACTATGAGATCCTTGTGAAGCTGGGCCATTCAGGGAGCCCTGGTTGACTAATATAAACAGGAGATTCACACCAAGCTGGCTGGCCACATGTGAATAAAGGGTGAGGTGCTGACAGAACACCAGCCTCTGTGCAGTTACTTCAGTGACCAGCTCACGTCTATAACGTCACTTCAAAGTGGGAACGCCCTTTCATAATTCTGAAGAATTCCATTAAGGTGACCCCTCAGCCTTCTCATCTCGAGAGACAGAAGCTCCAACCTGTCCAGTCTCACCTGATACAAACAACATGACAGTCCTTGCATGTCAATTTGGTACCGTTTGTCGTGCTTCAAAACGCTTACTTTAAGATGGAAATCACAGCTCTCTGAATGTAATGTATTCCTGATTGGACAGCAACTTAACCCAACTGCCCTACTTCACAAATCTTATCCGATAGTGCTCAATCTCAGTTCTCAAGATTGCATTTTTGATGATCTTATCAAGGTACACTGTCACTTCTTGTAACACCAGTGCTGAAATGCCCAGAAAGCAAATGAGGCCAATGTTGAAACCAGTTTCAACACTAAAATCTGAGTGATCTGGCTCTTGGGTCAAGTCCTTCAAACACAAGGCCAGACTGCCTTGAACCTGACGCAACCGACAGCATTATGGAGCGCAGCCAAGGTCAGAAGGAGAAGAGGTGACACAGAAACATGGCCAAGGCGCAAGAGGGAACTGTGCCCATTCGCCCTGCAGCAGTATCTATGTGCTGGCGCAAATCTGAACCAATGGCTTGGGCGAGGACAGCATTTCATATTCGAGAATAAGGTAGGATAACATGAAAAATATCAGAGCAAACCAAATGCTCACAACAAATAGTTAAGGGGCAATTTGGTGTGCTTTGATTGTCAGGGAATATTACAAGAGCACCGTACCACATAATACACAATGCATCATTCAGCCTTCACGATACAGTTGTGTGCCCAAATGCCACAAAGTCTAATTGTGATATAATCCCAGCCACAGGTCAGAGTTTACTGCTGTTTGATGAAGGAACAGTGCTCACAAGTTTCAGGCTTCAGGCCAGCAACATGCCACAAATAAATGACTGACTGACTTCTCCGGAATGTGGAGAAGGGGAGCTGGACACAGGACACTGCAGTTTGCTGGAAGGAACGGTTTCCCAGGGCTTGTGGCCTGCGAGGTGAAGTCCCAAACATCGCAGTGCCCTCTGCAGATCATCCGAGACCAGAATTCTGTGCCTCACAAAATTCAGATAGCAGACCCAGTCATAAGCAGTACCAAGCCCAAAGCGGGTGTCGGAACATTGATCTTAAGATCAAATCAACAAGTGGAAAGAGAGGGTTAGATGGACAACGAAGGTATACATTAATAAAAAAAGAACTTAATGGGGGGAACAAGCTTTGGCAAGCTTACTCTGAATGTAAAGTCAATGGAGGAACTTTATGCCCCAACTCAGTGACGTGTCATCTTCTCAGCATCAGGTTCCATATTTCTGTATTTCTCTATCCATGAGCATTTGTTAGAAATCTGATTGGAAACACACAACGTGACATGAAGCATTGTTCATCTCCCTGTTCTTTTTACAGCCAATTCTTGGTGTGTCTATTTACACGATACAGATTTTGGACAGAAAGGGTACTTTTCAATTTCAGATTGCTTCCTACTAATACATGGCATCAAAATATTCAACAATCCTGTCCAATCTGAGAAAATTGATGAAGAATTTAGCCGACGGTGAGGGGAAAAAAGCATTGCTCGACTTTGAAATTTTGTACTTACAGTCTTCGGCACAATCTGTTTCTTAGGCTGACCAATCTTGAAAGGAATCCTGTGAAACACAAGTACAAGATTTCACCATTCTTTGCGCACAGAGGTGCTTTTAACAGACAATGTCATAAAGTTCTGTATGAACACAATACCTTGCTTTTCCAATGTACTGACTGCACACACTAGATGTCTCCCCATACTGTGACAAAAGATAATTAACGAACACAGGATACACAAACACATCCAGAGTCCATGGCGTTTGGAAGCAAATAAGCCAGACTCTCCACAATCTTCAGTGATTTGCACTCAAGTCTGCAGCTCCCCAAAAAAGAGCTTGTTTTTTGGCCGGGGTGGGGTGGCGAGAAGCAGGAGAGTCCTGTCAATTTTCATTTTTCAATATGCCAGCATGAGAAGCTGCAAAGATGAGGAAAGAGCAGAGAGGCAGAGGAACGGTGCTGACTAAAATCTCCAGTTTTAATCAAGGCCGTTCATTTGCTGTGAAACTGGGGGAAGACACACTTTCTCTTCTCATTTCATGGCTCTCTCTCACAACAGGAGGATGGATGAAGAACTGGTTAGATTTGGGTCGCCATTATCCCACGGCGAGCTGGCTGCAAATGGAGACTGAAATGTACAAGGGAGGCCTGCTGCTCGAGAACAGGAAGGGTGGCATTAAAACTACCAAATCAGTGAACTGAACAAAGCTTTGCACCTTAGCTCAGTGCCCGAGAACAGTTCCACCTCTGAAACTTCTCCCAAAGCATCAGTGACAAACGACATCTGACAACGTGGCAGGGGAAGGGAATCACTGGGCTGAATATTGATAAAGTGAATGTCAAGTGTCTTCTCCCTTGGGAGGAGTATTTCAAGACGTGGGGCCATATTTTTCAGGTGAGAGGCGAAAGATTTTAAAAAAAGATATGACTTGTTTTTTACATCGAGTGTGGTTTGTATGTGGAATAAACTTCCAGAGGAAGTGGTGGTGCAGGTACAGTTACAATATTCAAAAGACATTTGGATAAGTTTCTGAATAGGAAAAGTTTGGAGGGATATGGGCCAATCGTAGGTGGGTGGGACTTGTTTCGTTTGGGATTATGGTCAGCATGGACTGGTCAGACCAAAGGGTCTGATTCTGTGCTGTATGACTCTATGACTATCAGTTGAGATTCCCAGGCGCGGTGTATCTGAAAAAAATACGTCTTTCCATTCGAACATTGCTCCTCAGGGGCAACCATTTCTGAAGTAACAGGCAAATATTACAAACCAGAGAAGACGCATTGATCTGTGAGCAAAGCTAGCTGACATCAGAACAAGAGAGAAAGTAGAAAAGATTTGCCAAAGGAAAGGCAACACTCACAGAATTGTTACAGCAGTTGTATATCCCATCCATGACATCTGTGCCAGCTCAATACACTGGTATAGTTGCAGGACTTCTGCCAGTTCAAAGTTTTAAATGGCTACTCACAAGGAATGTAGATTAAACATAGCCAAATCAGTTTCTTCCATTTTTCAAAGCAAACTCATTCTAAAAACATAATCTAATTATCAGAAATGAAATAATCTTTTCCGTGTGCGAATTAGTTTTGCTTTGCTGTCAAGTTAGAAAATGTCATAAACTTTTACAAATTGCTCAATGCTTTGTGAAATGTGATCTTGGGGGCGGGCAAAATCAGTGTACTCTCAGAAGTCATGATTAGACCTCATTACACGAAGACCCTGTGCAGCGACATCAAACCATGGTCAAAATGCACGCTTCACTTCATCCAAGGTAACTGATTTTCACAAAGCAGTGACAAATATGACCTCATCTAACAGGGCAAGACAAGGGCATTACTCAAAAGGGTTTTTTTCATCATTCTGATCATAAGAGGGAGGGCCTGATTTTTTGTTTTACACAAAAATATCAGTTGAATGGCTGAAAAAAAATAGGTTGTTTAGCCAATCAGAATAGTTGGCTGGAGTGCAAAAAGGGCAGATACAGAGAAAGTAGGAAGAGGAGGATGTGGATGAGTCATTGTCAAAAATAACACCATGAATAAGGAAGGAGTTAATCGTGGGCTGGAGGAAGAAAAGGGTTCTCCGAGTGATTATTTTGATTTTGAATTTTTACTTTTAAGTACCTTTAATCATCAAGGCACTTTACATCTCAGCTGCGTTGTGACTGGATTCACCAGGACAGTTATGTTTACAATAACTCACAGGGTCACCAAGGAATCCTCTCCCCGCAAATGACGGTAGTCCAAAGCAAATTTTCAAAGGTGCCTTTGTGATGAAAGTGCAAAATTACATATGATAGCTTGGGGATGTGGATTTTAAAATAGTGGCAAATGTATATGGGTTAGCTCTGCAAAGGATTTCTTAAAATTAAAACTGGTCAGAAAGTAATTTGTAATTGTGACCTAAGCAAATCAATTCCAAGAAAGTACATGACTGCGTTGTGTCCCGGCAGGACCCCTGCAGTATGAATGGATGCAATGTTCCTACTGCTCATTTTGAAACAGACCAGGAAGCCTCCCACTCTCTCCCTATTTATTTCAAAACCCCCTTCCCCTCCCCCTTTTCTGATGAAGGGTCTAGGCCCGAAACGTCAGCCTCTCTGCTCCTATGATGCTGCTTGGCCTGCTGTGTTCATCCAGCCCTGCACCTTGTTGTCTCGGATTCTCCAGCATCTGCAGTTCCTACTATCTCTGATTCGATTTTAACCCCACTGCGAAGCCTCTTCTAAGGATGCCTAACCTGAAGAAGTTACCCTCCTCCCTCCGGACAAACCTCAAGGGATCTCTCTCCCACTGCAACTCCTCTCCACCTATCCTCTCCTCTATCCCTCTTCTATCCGCCTCCCACTCTCTCCCTATTTATTTCAAAACCCCCTTGCCCTCCCCGTTTTCTGATGAAGGGTCTAGGCCCGAA
This sequence comes from Rhincodon typus, assembly GCF_021869965.1. Taxonomy (NCBI): domain Eukaryota; kingdom Metazoa; phylum Chordata; class Chondrichthyes; order Orectolobiformes; family Rhincodontidae; genus Rhincodon; species Rhincodon typus. The sequence continues at coordinate 13,068,271 of NC_063371.1, read as the reverse complement.
ACGTCAGCCTCTCTGCTCCTATGATGCTGCTTGGCCTGCTGTGTTCATCCAGCCCTGCACCTTGTTGTCTCGGATTCTCCAGCATCTGCAGTTCCTACTATCTCTGAGTCAATAAGCTTACAACTTTTCAGTTCAGTTCAGAACAGAACAAAGAACAGTTTCTCTAAACTTCCAAGTGTGGTGTTCCCAAGGAGCTGCCTTGGGGGAGTTGCTACAATGCATTTTGTAGATGCTTCACAAGGTTGCAACTGTGCATTGATGGTTGAGGAAGTGAACATTTGTGGATTTGACGCCAATCAAGCACCGTATCCTCACACATTCACTCCATCCACCACCGACGCTCAGCAGCAGCAGCAGTGTGTATTACCTGCAAGATGCACTGCAGTAACTCACAAAGGCCCCTTCAACAACACCTTCCAAAGCCACATTCATGACCATCTAGCAGGACAAGGGCAGCACATACATGGGAGCACCATCATTGGCAAGTTCTGCTCAAACACACACTCTGTGCTAACTTGGAAATACATCTCCATTTCTTCACTGTCGCTGGGTAAAAATCCTGGAAACTTCCTCACTAACAGTATTGTGGGTGTAGTTACACTAAATGGACTGCAGTGGTATTTCATCACTACTTCTTATTCCAAGTTGGCCTTGACAATAAATGCTGGCCCCACGATCAATTAAAAATGAAGAATCACTCTTTGAGTTGAGGAGAACCAGTCACGCTAGATGAAGTGTGAGAGTCTTTGGAGTTTCTAAGAGAGGAGAGCTTCTGCTGGTTGTGTTAAGATCTTTCTAACTGACTTCCACATTTATGAAACAAGCTTTGTTTGATAGTTTTCTTTTCTTTTTGGTGAAATAAACTTATGTTGTGTTGTTTAACAACATCTTGCATGAATATCTTTCAGTGACTAACAGCCATGGTAACCAACAGCAAAAATTAAATATATGATCAATCAAGCCAGGTCCCATGCTGGGATGAAACTTGGCCAGAATTACTATTAGCTGGGTTCACAAGATCTTGTACAGACACAGAAAAGATTTTTCTCATTCCTCTGAACTCTTCTGCATTGTCCAATTGAAGCATTGTTTTAATAGTGCTGCCCTGCTCATGGTTAGCAAAGTACAGCCAAGGTTTTGCAATGTGACAACCAGAAGCAAGGAGATAGTTTGCCTCAATAGAAGCATTTTCAATTTATAAAGTATATTTCATGACCATCTAATAATCGCTAATCAGTTTAGAGTTAAGAGTACTTTTTGAAGAGAGGCCACGGTTTTAATGTTGGAAACAATGTCAAAATAATCAGAGAATGTGCTTTTTGTGATGTTGACCGAGGGATAAATTTTAGATTACCAGGGAGAACACTCCTGCTCTCGTTCAGAATTGTCACAGGGTTTTTCAGAACCCCTGCAGCAGGCAGAGAGGGCCTCGGTGTAATGTCTCATGTGAAAACTGACACCTCCAATACTACTGTGCTCCCTCAGTACTGCACAATGCAGTGGCAGGTTGGATTTGTGCTCAAGCCCTGGAATTGGATTTGAACCCAGAGGTGGATACACTCCAAAGTGAGCTTTGCTCACATTTCCTCAAAGTACTTCCACACCAGCAGCCCTTACCTTGTGGCTCTTCTTCATGTATGAGCCATAAATGAGCGTCAGGAGCTTCCTCAGCTATTGGGAAGTAGCAGAGGCATGCAGAGATTACTCTCACCTTCTGTTTTGCATCACCTTGTACTGTGTATTCTGGTACATGCAGTATGGGAACCTAGTTCAGATTTCTTACGATGCCAATTACAGGTCAGGATTCCTTTATTCAAAAACCTGGGCACCAATTGCTTTTTGGAAGCAGAATATTTTCAGTTTTTGGACACATTTACCTTACATCCAAGATCTTGTACTAACCATCTCACAACCAAAACACAAAAATTTATTGAACTCAAACTCATCATCTGTTCGGGAAAGAGCTCATGTTACCTTTATCAATAACCTGATGGCACCTGCAAACATTTGCTTCCATTATCTACACACTACTTATTGTTTGACTCCATTTGACGCGACACTTACCAATTAAGTACAGTCGGGTCTTCAGGCTCAGTTCAGGCCTTTGGGAAAAGCATCTTGCTTGGCCTGAATGGAACTGAACAGACCCATCAACACACTGCAATTAGGCCTTTGAAGGAACACTTCGCTTCCAGGTCCATTTGGGACAAGCAATGCCTTTTTCTAATAGGCCCAAACTCAGCATGTCTAATGTTCAGGTTCGCTCAGTCAGCTTTCAACACAAAGGAGAAAGGATAGCCAGCCAAAAGGCATAAAAGAGCACTTTCCGATTGTTTAGCACACCTGTTATTCACATCCATGCCGCTCTCCACAATTTGCTCAGGCAGACTAAGTGGGAGATCGCAGTCCTGACAGCACAGAAGGAGGCCATTCAATTTATCAAGGCCATGTCAGCATTTTGCAGAGTGCCCGGCCAGTTAAACAAGTCAATTAGCAACTGGGAGGAATAATGACTCTTGTCTATGGTGTTCAGGTGACCACACAACCTTGGAGCAAATGTAGACTACTCAGCCTTCGAGCCTGCTCTGCCATTCAACAGGACCATGGCTCATCCGCTTTATTTCATACTGCGCCTTTTCATGGACTCCCAATAACCTCTGACTCCTTTTGCCGAACAAAAATCCATCCACCTCTGCTTGGAAAATATTCAATGACCCTGCCTCGTGAGACAGGGAGCTCCACAGTCACATAATCCTCAAATTTTCTCATTTGTCCCAAAGTGGCAATCCTTAATTTTGAAACAGCATCCCCTTGTTCTGGACTCACCTCAAAGGGAAACATGATTTCCGTATTCCCCTCGTCAAGGCCATTCATGATCTTACAGACTTCAATCCAGTCAGTCCTCACTTTCTAACCTCTCGTGGAAACAAGCCCAACTGTCAAACCTTCCCTTCTAAGAGAGCCCTTTAATTCCAGGTATCAGTCTAAGAGACCTCCTTTGTACTGCCTGCAATGCTTGACATCTCTCCTTCATGAGGGCGACCAATACTGTAATACAATCAACAGCACCTAGTCAAGTACACATTGGCAAATCAAAACCGCTCTTGCTGAAATAGAAACCACCAATCGAGGAATGCTGCCTCATTGAACTCCAAGCTCTGGAAACAGCACAGCAGCTCAGATGATTTCTGAGGGCTTAACATTCAGCCGCAAACACGAACTCTGTTAAAACATCGCCAGCCAACCCATTACAAGGTTCTCTTTTCTCTTTCAAAGGCAGATGGACCTTCCTCCAGCATTTTCAACTTTATTTCAATTGATTTCTCCCTCGGTGGCCCTCCCATTAGTTCCTGTTGCCTAGGTCTCCCCCAGGAACAGGGGGAACAAAGGTTAAAGTGAGTAGCTTTTGTCAAACTGGCAGCCCAATTATTCCACTGGGAAGTAGTGACCACAGGAGAACCAACTCTGGTTAATGAACAGATCCCAGCACAATTTCAACTTGAGTCTTGATGGGCTAACAGAAAGCTTGAGAACATATCCTCACTCCTGTCTTGTTGTAATCAGCGGGTTATCCCATGCAACAGACTATGAGAACTTTATTGATGTGTGAAAATTGACAGGGAGTGTAATAGGAGCTAGATTAACAACTATTACATCAAGCTGGAGATCCAAAATTAAAACGGAAACAATCAGCAGATCTGGCAGCATCTGTGGAACAAGTAATCATAACCGGGGAAATAATTTCAGCGGGTGCAAAAACAACACGAGGTAAGATTTCAGGTAGGGCAGGAAGAGGAGACATCAAATGTCAGAAGCCGGGTAGAGTGACCACCCAGTCAAAAAAAGTTGTGTCCTAATGAGGTGTGAATGGAAGTACACGTAACAGAAAGCAAAAACAAGAGAAATACAAGATTAATTGTTATAATGGAATTTTGAGGACTTGTTTTAAATACAGAATTGAAAAGGTGAAGGGTCACAGATCAGCAATACTGGCTCTGTTTCCTTCTCCAGATGCTGCCTGACTGGAAGATGATTTCCAGCGTTTCCTGGCATTGCTGTCTTCTTTTGATAAGTCAGGAAGCACAATGTCTCAGTGGGAAAAAGATGCTGGATTTAAAGTGCGCACCATACCAAAGGACATAACGTACCTGCCATTTCGTTTAAACCAGTCTTACTCCAGCTTCTGTGGCTTTGCTTATTCGACTCCAGACAGTGACAATGAGATTGGGATCAGGACACGATAGGGCCAACACATTCCCTTGACCGTGCCCACATCAGACGGGCACCAATCCATTTTCCATCAACTGTGATCTTGCTCTTCCTTGAACAAAAAAAACCTTCTCAGACTGAAATCCCATTGGCAGCAACCGATAAAGCTGAACCAAGGGACCAATTATTCCATTTGGTTAGAGTGGTGCAGAATCACAGTGATAGCCCCTGGACCTACAGTTCCAATGAAGAATCATATTGAACTAATAACCAAAACCCTATCCCTCTCTCCACAGATGCTGCCAGACCCGTTGAGTTTCTCCAGCACTTTGTCTGGGATAAAAACAAACTGATAGCTCCTGGGGTCCCACTTTCCAACTTTGCCATTGGTATATGTGGCTTTAATGGAGCTGTGATGAACAACTCTTGCATAGTCTGCTACATGAAAAGAGAAAGACTGGACAATGTGATATCATCGGCAATGACCTTTCACTGATGGGTTGGTTGGGCAGGAGGTGGGGAATGGCTGGGCTTGCATTTTCAGTACAACTTTCACACACTCCAAAGTGCTTTTGTAATGGTGTTAAGTCAATACTGCCATCTAGAAAAAAAGACAAAGACAATTTCTGTAAAGCAAGGTATGACCGGGTAGTTAACTTCTATGATGCCACATCAGGGATAAATATTATCCAGGACAGGCAATGTTGCTGTTTGATCTTGTACATCCACCTGTAAGAGCTGCTGGGACCTCAGCTGAATGTCTCATTTCACAGACAGCAGCGACATGACTCAAAACTAAACTAACGGTCTCAAAGCAACGTGTGGAAAGAAAACTCCGGGCACAGGTTCAGACCAACAATCACTGTCCACCATCTTCAAATCTGCAGCCCAGAGAAAGAGATGTTGCAATCTCTCTCTTAGTGCTGACTTTCTAGAACCTGGGTTCAGGTATGTAATTCTTTGAAGTTTGGGCCACATGTAGACAGGGTGGTTAAAAAGGCATTTGGCATGCTTGCCTTCATTGCTCAGTCCGTTGAAAATAGAAGTTTAGAAATCATATTGCGGTTGTACAGGACATTGGTGAGGCCTCTCCTGGAATACTCTGTCCAATTCTGGTCGCCCAGTTGTAGGAAGGATATTATCCAGCTGGAGAAGGTTCACAAGAGATTTACCAGGATGTTGCCATGAATGGAGGGTTTGTGTGATAAAGACAGGCTGGATAGATTGAGACATTTTTCTCACTGCAGCACAGCGGGTTGAGAGGTGACCTGACAGAGGTTTATAAAATGGTGAGGGATAGGGTAAGTGACAAGGTGTCTTGTCCCTAGGGTGGGGAAATTTCAAGACTAGGGGGCAGATGTTTAAGCCGATAAGACAAAGATTTTAAAAAGTCATGAGGGGCAATTTTTTTTTTAAAAATAGAGTGGTTCGTGTGTAAAATGAACTTCCTCAGGAAGTGATGGATGTGGGTACGATTACAACATTTCAAAGACATTTAGATAAGTACGTGAACAGGAAAGGTTTGGAGGGATATGGGCCAGGAGCAAGCGGGTGGGACCAGTTTAGTTTGGGATTATGTTTGGCATGGACTGGTTGGACCGAAGGGTCTGTTCCTGTTCTGTTATGACTCTATAACCTGCATCAAAACAGGAGACAATGGTAGTGCTCAAAGATGGAAGCTGTCCTGAAGAGAAAGTCCCATTATTTCGTTGCCTTTCAGCACAGATGGAGTGCAGTTCAAACTCCAGCCTCAATTCTCGTAAACGCTGACCCGAGCAGCGATTATGCACTGGAGATCATGGGGCAGCATGTGAATTACAACATGCTTCAAATTCCAATTAATATGGAATAAAGTGCTCTTTCACCATATTACAACAAGCATTATGCACACTGTGCATTTGCATGCACTTTGCAACTATTAAAATGAACACGGCCTGCCAGCCATTCAGAGTTTTATCAAGGGCAATTGTACAGACTTGCAGTCAGCAACCTGCAATGCCAGGGGCCTCGTGTTCACATGCAAATAGGGTCATGTTAACACAAATGCTGACAAAGTAAGAAAACGGGTTTCAAAGAACAGAAACTGTCAGTGAAACAATTCAAATAACTCAGTGTGGCCTTGGCATTCAAAGTTTAACAAGTGAATGAACAGCCGATTTCTTTTCTCTCTCATTTGACAAAGTCACTCGGCAGTGAAGCCAGTACTGCCATCGAGTTGAACACGGCTGGTGGCTTAAACATGATACTGACAACACAAAGGGCCACGTGTCTATGTTTTACACTGCTTTGTCACTGCTGAATGTTGCCAGTCACCTCAACAATTGAACTATTTGAGCCAGACTTTCTCCTTGCCCTGGAGCAGCGCCTACTGCAGCACAAGACAACAAGGGCTCAAAAGGTCATGTGGTATGTCAAATTCACAGTTACGACACGTTCTTGTCCTCATGAGAAAAGTAACAACGATAATTTTGTTCAAGCATAAAGTGCTGACCGAACACATCAATGACAATGGGTATAAGACTAAAACGTATTTGTTAAGAAAGAAACATGGACTTCATTCATTTGGCATCCCTAAGATTCTCTCCATCTCTCTTTTCTTCTTCAGGAGCCTCCTTCAAAACTAGTTCTTTGGGCATCTTTTCGATCCAGAGGTTCCCACTCCGCACAGCTCAGTGCCTATCATCTCTGTCTGGGAACCATCTTATTGGTGCAAGCTTCATGGAGGTAAATTGCCAAATCGTGGCATTCATATCCACAAGTAAATATAAATATAAATATAAATATAAATATAAATATAAATATAAAT
>NC_063371.1:13035417-13061246 GCF_021869965.1 Rhincodon typus | reverse complement strand
TAAATATAAATATAAATATAAATATAAATATAAATATAAATATAAATATAAATATAGAGACCAGAAGCTGACAGCCTTTGGTTTAGCTGTCAGATACCCAGGGAATAGAGGTACCAGATCACACTCAGCCCTTCAAGTCTGTTACATAGTTAGCCTCATCTGCACCTCAAGTCTGTTTGTTCAACTTGGTTCCATCAACCTTCACATCCGAATGAATAAGCATAGTTTTGGAATCATCAAGTGACCCATGGCCTCAACAGCTATCGTGGAAGGACAGAGTTCCAAATTTGCACAACCCTTTGTGTGAACAAATGTCTCCCGACATAATTGCTCAGGACATTTGTGAGTGTTTTCCTGAGAACAATTACGGTGCTTCCTAAGCAGTAGGGTGGGTGACTGAACTCAAAAGGACAAGATGCTGGAAATCTGATACAAAAGCACAACGCACTGGAGAAACTCAGCACATCTGGCAGCATCTGTGGAAAGAGAAAAACAGAGTTAATGTTTTAAGTCAGAATGTTTCTGTTTAGAGGAGGAGTCATATTGGACTGGAAACGCTAATTCGGTTCCTCTCTGATGGATGCTGCTGCTTTGCTGAATGTCTCCAGCACATTCTGCTTTTGTTGCAGATTTCCAGCATTCACAGTATTTTACTTTTATCATCTGGGTGCTAACTGGAGGTGGCCAATTCTCCTCTCAGCAATGGAAGCAGCACAGACTCTTCAACAAGCTCAAGTCCATCCTGCAGCAAATCACACTGGATCACTGACAAGCTTATGACTGTAAAAAGACTTCGTTTCAAAGTGGAGAGAGAAAAATCATAACCGATCAGGGAATTTAACGGCATAATGAAACGCAAGAGGAGGAAAAAACCCACACAGCTTTCCAGTTTGATAGTCTCCAGCAGCCGAGTGGCATAATCGACGAGATTAGTTTCCCTGACATCTATCCTGGAGAAAAAGGTAGAAATATGCCAGGCCAAGCAGCAGAGGAGCAGGAAAGCTGACGTTTCGGGCCTAGACCCTTCTTCAGAAGATGATGAAGGAAGGGTCTGAAGAAGGGTCTAGGCCCAAAACGTCAGCCTTCCTGCTCCTCTGATGCTGCTTGGCCTGCTGTGTTCATCCAGCTCTATCACCTTGTTATCTCAGATTCTCCAGTATCTGCAGTTCCTACTATCTCTTAGAAATATACCTGACTGGATTGACAAGTGAGTGGACTCCAGGTGAAATGAAAGCACAAAAACTGTTCAGGAGGTTTAGAAGTCATCTCCACAATCCACGTGTACCCGCACTGAGTGCATTTCTGACGAACTTTGGGATGGATAGAGCTCCCTGCAGGCAGATTACATTCTCCCTTCATGCAGAAGTGGACAATGGAGACAACATGAAGCCCCTTGTACCTACCCTCCTGTTCAATGAGATCAGGCCAAAATGAGGATCTGATTCAGACATAATGCCTTAACTTACAAACCTTCAGATCAAGCTCTGGAAATCAGTTTGGCCGGGACAGGTCTTTTACAATTGCTGCCAATGAGCTGTGTTGAAAAACCGCTTTCTGTGCCATCAGTCTACAATATTTCGATTTCACTGCAAGGATCTAGACACTAATTTTTGGGCCCAAGAGAAAACCGTTTCTCTCAATCGACCCTCATCACTTCCGGTCATGTTCTAAACTTCAGCCTTGAACCCGGACTGCTGTGTTCAAGGTGTGGCGTTCAAGTGAAATATCTTCACAGTCTGCGATGATCGAGTCTTCCCTCTGTAAAAGCAATTTCATCCAACTGCTGTCTCAATGCAATCAGCCCAACTTCGACAACCACAGGGCATAGCGAAGCACTTCACACCAAGTGACCTGATTCGTGTGTTTCTAACACAGCAGCCAATTTCTGTACATGGCAATATCATCATAATACAAAAGCCTAACCCTGTGGATGCTGGAGATCTGAAATTAAAAAAGTGCTGATGGAAGTCAGCACGTCAAACAGGGTTAACTTTTTTTTCTTTATTCATTAACGGGATGAGGGCATCGCTGGCCAGGCAGCATTTATTGCCCATCCCGAATTGCCCAGAGGGCAGTTGAGAGTCCACCACATTGCTGTGGGTCTGGAGTCACATGTAGGCCAGACCAGGTAAGGATGACAATTTCTTTCCCGAAAGGACATTAGTGAAGCAGGTGGGTTTTTCCAACAATTGGCAACGGATTCTTGATCATCATTCGAACCAAGTCCCCAGAACGTTCTCTGGTCTCTGGATTAACAGTCCAGCGCTAAAACCACTAGGCCATCGCCTCCCCAATTATATCGACTCCAATGTAACTCTTTTTCAGGACCAAAGTGAGAGGTGAATCACACCTACTTCTGACACCTACTGTGGACCTCTCTTACCTCCCCCCAGTCTTGATAACACATCGCCATTCCATCCATAACACCTGGTCTTTGAATCCCCTTCATCCTCAAACCACCTGACCGTGCCTTTACTCCACTAGTTCCTTCCTATGTGTTTTCTACAAAGTGGACCCATCGCCCGGCCATCTCTCTGTCCTCCTCTCCCTCTCTCTCTCCAGTTCTGACGAAGACTCGATGCAATGACAGCCTTATTTCTTTCAAGCGACACGCGTGGAAGCACAAAAGATGGCTCAGGCATGCAGAAGAGTTCTCCGGCTTTGTCTTCAAAACAGCACCTTTACAAATGATCTGAGAGGATCTTGGTTGAAGGTCTCAGGTCTAACTGCATGGCACTGGATCATAAACCTGGATTATCTAGTCAAATATCAAGAATGCAAAACCTCCTGTCTCAGAGATACCAAACAGGGACATAGTCCTGTAGGATATGCAACACTGCCACAGACTGTACATTAGCCATAGTTCTGATAAGTTGCACGAAACGCTGTCTCATTCATATCGACACTTTGTGTTGACATCCAGGATCTTTAAGAAATGCAAAGTTATGTGGCTTTACACAATCAATGAACTCAAGATGCAGACTTGAGGACATTCGCATACAATGTAATCATGTGTAAGCACTGCATAAAAAACTTCAGGACAGTGCTGTAGTCTTGTACGAGAGCCCCTTTTAACTCAGGAGTAACATTCCCACCTGAGACAGCAGGGATGCAGCTGCAGTGCATTGCCAGGTCAGATGAGATGTCAGAAGTGACATATTGGAGGACACGTTGAGTCACGTGGATTTAGAAGAACAAACAGCATCATTTACTGTAGAGGTTAGTGAAACAACTCGCTTGGTCACACACTTAACTGCCATATTTTCCCAAAGTTATAACAATAATTGCAGTTCTAGAGCATGACACTGAATGTGAGGTGCATTAGCATGAGTGGTCTGAGAAGCCAAAATATCAATGCAATTTTCTTCATGCACGTCATGTACTGACATGCCAATATTTGGTGTCAGTGTTTCCAAGATGTGGACAGACAATGTCAGAATGATTGCTTCATTCACAGGGACAGGATAAAACCATTTTTTATCCACCAACAAACCTTACAACTCACAAGAAAGCCTCAAGTCAGTGTCTCCTGGATTGATGGAAATCATATCACACACGAACTTCAAAACACTCTAGTACCTCCTGAAAAATTCACTCATGAAACACTTCCCAAGTACAGAGTTAGCTGTGAAATATTTTGGACCCTCTTTCTGAACCATCTTTCCTGACAGATGGGTTAAAAAAAATGGAAAAAATGTGATTAATAGATGAACCAAAACCCTTTTGGTAGAGTACATCCCATGTGGTTTCACTTCAGGATAGGCACACATAAGACAGGCAGGATGTGGGTTTAACATATTTTATTACCCTGTGGAAAAATCATTGATCATAGATCATAGAATCCCTACAGTGTGGAAACAGGACCTTCGGCCCAACAAGTCCCCCGCCAAGATGATTTCCAACAGGAATACAGGTCATAAATTCAGAAGTGAATATCACACCTAGCCCACCAACATGACTGAACACAAAGCATATCACACCACAGTCCTTTTGTCACACTGAAGTTAAATCTTTGGGACCTCTCCCAGATCCTGCTTACAGTTCAGAACCAATCCTAATCCAAAATCCATCTCCCATTTTAATCCATCCCAGCTCTCCAGTCCCACATTTGACTGCCCAAACAGCTGACGGCATGGCTGCGCACACCTCACCCCTGCACTGGGATCCCTGAGCACCAAGCACTTCCAGTCTGAGCCCCCTCCCTTTTGGCTCTTGACAGCTGTCGCCCAACATGTCCTTGACGTGAAGTGAATGGGGGAGTTATTTCTGCATGCAACCCAGTGATAAACTTCTTCTCTGTAAGCACGACAACTTGAAAAGCCCAATGTGTGGCCAGCCTGTGTGGGAAGTTACTGGAGTTGCTGTGAAACTGTGCAGCTCACAATCACTGAAAACCACTCAGCCAGTCACGTCCACGTTGGCTTTTTGTGCGACAGAGCAACTCCCTTCACCTCATTGCTTTCCGTTGTAGCCTTATGCAGGTTCCCTCTTCAGATCATGACCCAACTGCCCTCTGAAAGAGTCAGATCTGTTCAGAGGGGACACTGACGTTACCATGATAGGCGAATGATTATAACTCAAAAGGCATTTGGATAGGTACACGAATAGGAAGGGTTCAGAGGGATATGGGCCAAATGCTGGCAAGTGAGATTAGATTAATTTAGGATATCTGGTTCACATGGATGAGGTGAACTGAAGGGTCTGTGCTGTACACCTCGATGACTCTTGGCGCCAGTACGTGTACACACACACACACACCGAAACCATGAGGTTAAGAATGGAGCTGTCTGCCAGGATGAGCACATTCTCGAAATAAGGGACAAAAGACATCTCTCTGAGGGGCAACGGAAAAAGCAGCAGATGTGGTCACCCAGCCTGTACCCCTGACCTCCTCAGTCTGAATAAAAACCGAAAGAACTGCAGATGCTGTCAATCAGGAACAAAAAACAGAAGTTGCTGGAAAAGCTCAGCAGTTTATCTGTGCAGAGAAGTGTTCACTCTGATTTTTCTCTTCACAGATGCTGCCAGACCGGCTGATCTTTTCCAGCAACTTCTGTTTTTGTTCCTTAGCCTGAAACCCTTTTCCCAACCCCCAGAGCTGGGGTCCTGTGTTCCCATCCCTCACACTCCCACCAGCTTCTCTCCCACTTTGGGATGAAGGCTCTCTCCCTGTGACGGGGGTGGGGCAGGACTCGCCCTCCTTACCCCGGGGCAGCGGGACACCGGGGTTCCTCCTTCTCCTCCTCCCCGCCCCGTGAAGGGGTTGGCAGTGGGATCTGTCTGTCCCTCCCGGGGCCCGGGATTCCCTTTCGGCCCTGGGTCTGGGCCTGGGCCTGGGCCTGGGAGCCGGGCCCTGCGGCAGCGAGAGGCCCGAAAGCCCGCTCTCTCCCTCCCTCCGTCACTCACTCACCAGCTCATCCCGATCCCGATCCCGGATCCCGGATCCTCTCTCTGTTTTTCTCTCTGTCTCCGGGGCAGGTCTCCGCCTTTTCCCTGGAACCTGAGGATGTGGTAGGGGTCACGCCGCGGTCATAGGTCGGCCCCACCCCCTTCGGGGTCACGGTGACGTCAGCTCCCCAGCACAGCAAGAGGCCAAACACATGCTACCACCTCCCCCCCTCACCCTTCCCCCCCCCCCCCCCCCCCCCCCCACCCCCCCGTCAGCTCACACTCAGCCTCCCTGAAGCACAGAGCCTTCGCCGAACCCTTCGCCCTTCCTCACATTACTGAGCCAGTCCCTGATCAAATGCAGCAAGGCACGGATTGTACCCAGGCTGGGGCCTGACAAGTGTGGCAATGCCCATCTCCAGCATCACAGAATCTAACCGCCACCTTGTGATATTCACTGTCACTGAATCTCCCGCTATCAATGTCCTGGGAGGACCACAAGCTGAATTGGACTCCCCACATAAACACAGTGGCTACAAGACCAGGTCACAGCCGAGGAATACTGAGACAAAGAACTCGCCCCCTGACTCCCCAAAGTCTGTCCACTGTCTACAAAGCACAACTCAGCAGTGCGATGGAATACTCCCCACTTGCCTGGATGGTTGCACCTCCAAAACACTCAAGAAGCTTGACTCCATCCAGGACAAAGCAAACTCCCTGACTGGCACCCCGCTGCACCACCTCTAACATTCACTCACTCTGCCACTAATGCACACAAGCAGCAGTGTGGACCATCTACAAAATGCACTGCAGACATTCACAGAGGCTCCTTTGATGGCACCTTCCAAACCCACAATCTCTACCACTTTGAAGGACAAAAGCAGTAGGTACTTGGGAACATCTGCAAGCTCCTCTCTGAGCCACTTTGCATCCTGACTTGGAAATATATCACTATGCCTTCACTGTCACTGGGTCAACATCTGTAACTCCCTCCCTAACAGTACTCTGTGTGCACCAAATACCACATGGTCTGCAACGGTTCAAGGAGGCAACTCAGTACCATCTATTCCAAGGTAATTAGGAATGATCAATACATGCTGGCCCAGACAGTAACACCCACATGCTGTGAACTCATAAAAAAAACACAAAATCCTCACTCTTTAATGCCTTCAAACCATCATGATTGTTCTCCCACTTCTCACCATTCAAAAATCTCAGTACGTGAAAACCACAAAAACTCAAGACACAGAATGACACCATTCAGCCCAACATGATCACTTGAAGGATAGTGAAACAGGTCAGGCAAACAATTGAGTGAGGTGGTGCTCCAGTGAAAATCTCACTGGGCTCAGAAATTCAGAGGCTCGTGCTCAAGAGCAACATGTTCAAATCCCACCATAACCAGTGAGTAGAAATTTAATTCAATCAAATCTGGAACTGAAAGCTAATCTCAGTAATGGTCACCATCAAATAGACATCAAATTTTTTTACTCATTTAAAACCCCATTGAGTCATACAGCACAAATACAGACACTTCAGCCCACTTCGTCCATGCCGACCAGATATCCTAAATTAATCTACTCCCATTTGCTAGCATTTGGCCCATATCCCTCTAAACCCTTCCTATTCATGTACCCATCCAGATGCCTTTTAAATGTTGTAATTGTACCAGCCTCCACCACTTCCTCTGGCAGCTCATTCCATTCAAACACCACCCTCTGTGTGAAAATGTTGCACCTCAGCTCCCTTTTAAATCTTTCCCCTCTCACCTTAAACCTATGCCCTCTAGTTTTGGACTCCCCTTCCCTGGGAAAAATACATTGGTTATTTACCCTATCCATGTCCCCTATGATTTTATAAACCTCTTTAAGGTCACCCTCAGCCTCAACGCTCCAGGGAAAATAGCCCCAGCTCATGCAGCCTCTCCCTTTAGCTCAAACCCTCCAATGCCGGCAACATCATTGTAAACCTTTTCTGCATCCTCTCAATTTTAACAACATCATTCCTACAGCAGGGAGACCAGAACTGAATGCAGTATTAAAAAGTGGCCTCACCAATGTCCTGTACAGCTGCAACATGACCCTCCCAACTCCTATACTCAATGCACTGACCAATAAAGGCAAGCATACCAAATGCCTTCTCCACTCCCCTGCCTACCTGTGATGCTACTTCCAAGAAACTATGAACCTGCACACTCTCCACAATCCTATCACTAAGTGTACAAGTCCTGCCCTGATTTGTCTTTCCAAAATGCAGCACCTCACATTTATCTAAATTAAACTCCATCTGCCACTCCTCAGCCCATTTGCCCATCTGATCAAGGTGCAGTTGTACTCTGAGATAACCTTTTTTGCTGTCCACTACACCGCCAATTCTGGTGTCATCTGCAAACCTACTAACCATACCTCCAACTGTCACATCTAAATCATTTATATAAATAACAAAAAGCAGTGGGCACAGCATCAATCCTTGTGGAACACTGCTGCTCACAGGTTTCCAATCCAAAGAACAACCCTCCAGCACCACTCTCTGTCTCCTACCTTCAAGCCAATTTTGGATCCAAATGGCTGGCCCCAAACAGGTCTCTTGTCTTTTAGGGAAGGAAATCTGTCTTCCTTCGCTTGTCAAGCTCGTGTCACTCCAGACCCGTAGCAATGTAGCTGACTCTAAGCTGTCCACTGGAATGGCTGAGCAAGCCACTCAGTTCAAGGGCAGTTAGGGGTAGGAAGTAAGTTCTGGCCTTGCCAACAATACCCACATCCAATGAAAGAATACAGCTTTTTCTAAATTAGCTGCCCACCCTAATCCCACTTTCCATTTACCTCTTTCTCTCTCTCATCTTGTAGGTGACAGCACTTTGAATGAATATGTAAGTACTTTTTATTCACACCCCAAAACCTTGCTGTCCATATCTGAACTCACATCAAGTCCCCTGTTAACATCCCTCCTTCAGTGGGTGACAAGATGTGGTGGTTTTGTCAGGCACTTCCCAAGTCTCCACTCAGCATTCCCAGTTCCTGTGGGTTCTCTCCAGATTGCTCAAACACTCCTGGTTTGTCAGCTCACCTTTGGCACTCTCACGTTCTGTTTCATGTGGGCTGCACCATGGTAACTGAATGGCGCCCATCTGCGAGCGCTCAGTGTCTGTACCAGGTTGCTCCAGACCAAACAGAAATCCTTCTCTCCAGCATTCAGAGCCAGGACAGAATCATTGCAGAAAATTGGTGACAGTGTCTGCTAATGACAAAAGAAAGCATCAGTCACCCAAGGCACGTCAATCCCTCCTTTCCAAATGAGGAATGGTTACTTATAACAAGCTGATATTAAAGAAATGACATCATAAGAAGCAGACATCAAATGGCTGAGAATATTATTAAAGCTCATCATCGTGGACCTGTCAAGAACATAAGAAATAGGAGCAGGAGTAGGCCATTCAGCCCCTCAAGCCCTCCCTGCCATTTAACAGGATCATGATTCACCTCTCACAGGCCTCAACCCCTGTTTCATGCCAGCTCCTCATTGCGCTCAGCTCCGCGATATTTGACAAATCCATCTATCTTCTCTTGAAATACTTACAATCATCTTAACACCACAACTCTCTGGGATAGTGAATTCCAGACATTCACTGCCCTCTGAAAGAAGGAATTCCTGCATATCTCAGTTTTCGATGACAGTCCTCTTATTCGGTAACTGTGTCTCCCACTGGTGGAAATATCTGCTCAGTATCTACCCTATCAAGCCCCCTCAGAGTCTTGTTTGTTTCAATAAGATCACCCCTCATTCTTCTGAACCGGAATGGAATAAAGGCCTAACCTATTTAGAAGTTCTTGATAAATCAACCCCTTCATCAGAACAGTCAGCTGACTGGATCACTTTTCAGCTGCCTCCAATGCCAGTTTACCTTTTCTTAAAACCAGGAACCAAAACTGAACACCGTACACATCTTTCACACCCCTGTAAGCTCCATGATCAATCCATCTGCGACAGAAATAGTTTGCCAAGAAAATATTAACATAAGAACATAGGAACAGGAGTAGGCCATTCAGCCCCTCGAGCCTGTTCCACCACTCATTGGGATTATGGCTGATTTGTGGCTTAACTCCATAAATCTGCCTTTTGCCCATATCCCTTCATCCCTTTGCTCAGCAAAAAATTCCCTCTCTCAGATTTAAAATGAATAACTGATCTAGCATCCACTGCTGTTTCTGGAAGAGAGCTCCAAACCTCTACCACCCTTTGTGCATAGAAGTGCTTCCTAACATCGCTTCTGAATGGTCTGGCCCTAACACTCAGATTATGCGCCTTGTTCTAGAATCTCGAACCAGAAGAATAGTTCATCTTTATCTACCCCATCTTTTCCTGTTAATATCTTGAAGAAATCGATCAGATCACCCCTTAATCTTCTAAATTCTAGAGAAAACCGGCCTAATTTGCGTAATCTCTCCTGATAACTTAACCCCTACATCCAGGTGTCATTCTTGTAAATCTACATAATACTCCCTCCAAGGTCAATATATCCTTCCCAAGGTGTGATGCCCAGATCTGCATACAGTGCTCCAAGTCGCGTCCAACCAGGGTTTTGTTTAACTGCAGCATAACTTCTGCATCCTAATATTCCAGTCCTCTCGACATAAAAAAAGCATTCCATTGCAGAGTCATTGAATCATACAGCATGGAAACAGACCCTTCAGTCCAACAAGTCTACGCCAACCAAGTTTCCCAAATTAAACTAGTCCCACTTGCCTGCATTTGGCCCATATCCCTCTAATCCCTTCCTATCCAACATCCAAATGACTTTTAAATGTTATTCCTGCGTCTTCCTCTGGCAGTTCATTCCACATACAAACCACTCGCTGTGTGAAAAAGTTGCCCCTCAGGTCCCTCTTAAATCATTCCCCTCTCACCTTAAACCTATGCCACCTAGTTTTAAACTCCCCAACCCCTGAGAAAATACCTTTGCTATTCAATTTGTCCACGCCCCTCATGATTTTACAAACCTCTATACGGTCACCTCTCAACCTCCTACGCTCCAGTGAAAAAAAGTCCCAGTCCATCCAGTCTCTCCTTAAAACCCAAACCTTCCAATCTTTTCTGAACACTCTCCAATTTAATAATATCCTTCCTACCAGACCACGATATTTGTTCAGGGTATAGTAAAGCCATCCATTGGCATAATGGCAACCCTGTGCAGGTCATTTCTCAGTGAATGCCACAGAAACTCATTAACCTTCTTCACTATTTTCTGCACTTGTTTGTGGCATTTTAGATATCTGAACCCCCAAGTCTGTATGTGCTTTTGTTTTTGGATATCCACTGCTCATAACTTCATACCATCCAGAAATTACCCTCATTTTATCCTTTTTCAGCCTAAAATGTATCGCCTCCCACTTGCTTGCATCAAACTCCATCTGCCACAGTTTTACCAATTCACTTTGTCTATCAATATCCCTTTGTAATTTTATCCACACTGTTTATAATGCCACCTAACTCTATTTCATCAGCAAATTTGGATTTTATGGTTTTCTATGCCATTATCCAAGTGGTTATTGAAGAATGTGAATAATTGAGGCCCGAACACAGATCCTTGTGGGACACCACGTTGCCAATTTGAGTGCCTCCCCAATATCACTACTTTCTGTCATTTGCAACTTATTTCCCAGCCACATTTACCCTCAATTCCGTGGATTTCTTCCTGAGTTAACACAGTGTCTTAGGTGAGACTTTATCAATGCCTCTGGAAATCCATATAAACAACATCCACACACATTCCCCTCTCCATGACTTTAGTCACCTCTTCAAATAAATTCCATGAAGTTTGTTACACATGACCTTCCTGTCATGAACCCATGCTGGTTCTCCATGATTAACTGAAAATCTTTGATCTATCTGCAAGAATACAGACAAAATTGATGATGCCACAAACTACTTCCCCTTCCTTGAGGTCCCAACTGTAGTTACACATCTACCTGGAGGATTCATCACATGATCTTTCACCTCCCATGATTCCACACTTCAACTTTCCAGCTGTTGATTATTTTGGGTCATGGGACATGGGCATTGCCGACTGGGCCCAGCATTTATTGCCCCGTCTCTAGTTCCCCTTTAGAAGGTAGTGGTGAGCTGCCTTCTTGAACCGCTGCAGTCCCTCTGCTGCAGGTCGACTCACAATGCCCTTAGGGGTGGTATTCTAGGATTTTGACCCCGCAACAGCAAAGGAACAGCGATATATTTCCAATGTATCGCCGTTCCTTCACTGTCGCTGAGTCAAAACCCTGGAATTCCCTCCTTAGGGGCATTGTGGGTCAACCCACAGCAGAGGGACTGCAGCAGTTCAGGAAGGCAGCTCACCATCACCTTCTCAAAGGCAGTTGGGGATGAGCAAGAAATCCTGGCCCAGTCAGCAATGTCCAGATCCCACAAATGAGTAAGAAAAAAGTTTCCAAGTCAAGATGGTGAATGGCTTGGAGGGGAACTTGCAGTTGGCGGTATTCTCATGTATCTGCTGTCCATGTCCTTCTGGATGGAAGTGATTGTGGGATTGCAAGCTGCTATCTAAGGATCCTTGGTGAATATCTTGTACATCTTGTCGATGATACACACTGCTGCCAAGTAGGTGTTGGTGGTGGAGGGAGTGGATGTTCGAGGTAGTGAATGTAGTGTCAATCAAGTGGCTGTTCTGTCCTGGATTGACTGACTGATTTGTCCATCACTTCAATGTCACTTCTTCCCACACAAAGAGGAAAGCGACAAGTTCTTTGATAGTCGACTGAATAATTCTTGACTGTCAGTCAAACAGACAATTTTCCCACCTCCAATATTTTTACAACTAAGATGAGGAAGATCTCAAACAATGTGGAAACAAAGGGCATGTATTTATATGCTCAAATGGTTGTTTTGTCTGCGTTGTCCCCAGTTTCATCTGTAATTCCCAAAGATTCCAGGAGAATCCAAACCTGGGGGCAGTGAGAGTAATTTTGTTTGTGTGGACAATTTGTCCTTGGGAGAGAGAGGAGATTTAACAGGGGTACGAACAGATCAGATAGAGCTGATACAGAGAAAGTATCGCATCAGTGGAATGATAAAGAACCAGAGGGCACTGATTGAAAACGATGGGCAAAAGAAGCAATGGCAACAGCAGGAAAAATCTTTTTCATACAGTGTGATTAGAGATAGATTCATCTGAGGCATTTGAAAGACAATTCAGATGATAATAAACAGAAGATGAAAGTTTACAGGGCTACGGGAAAATGGCAAGGGGAGTGGGACTAAGTTAGTTTGTCTTGCAAGGAATTGGAACAGACATTCTGGGCTGAATGGCCTTTTTCTGTGCTGTAAATGTTCTATGAGTCTCCCAGGCTCCTATTTTGAGCTATTGAAGATTGAAATCTGAAAAATCCTACCTACACAAAAGTGTTTATTTAAGGATTCTGCAAGAGATTCAGATTCAACAATGGGAAGAGGATCTTGGCCCAGAGAACAGTGGACATCTTCACAGTTTGCTGCACACTCTAGAAATCTCTCAAAGGTAGAAATGAGGCACTTCAAAGAGACTTTAAGGTGCAGGTTCATAGTTCCTTGAAGGTGGAGTCACAGATAGACGGGGTAGTGAAGAAAGCATTTGGTAAGCTTTGTTGGTCAGTACACTGAGTATAGGAGTTGGGAGGTCGTGTTGCAGCTGTACAGGACATTGGTCGGGCCACTTTTGAAATACTGCGTGCAATTCTGGTCTCCCTACTATCGGAAAGATGATGTTAAACTTGAAAGGGTTCAGAAAAGATTTACAAGGATGTTGCCAGGATTGGAGGGTCTGAGCTATAGGGAGAGGCTGAATAGGCTGGGGCTATTTTCCCAAGAACGTCAAAGGCTGAGGGATGACCTTATAGAGGTTTATAAAATCATGAGGGGCATGGATAGGGTGAATAGCCAAAATCTTTTTTCGAGGGTAGGGAAGTCCAAAACTAGACGGCATAGCTTTAAGGTGAGAGGGGAAAGATTTAAAAGGGACCTACGGTATAACTTTTTCATGCAGAGGATGATGCATGTATGGAATGAGCTGCCAGAGGAAGTGGTACAGTTAAAACATTTAAAAGGCATCTGGATGGGTACAAGGTTTAGGACAAATGGAACAAGGTTAATTTCAGTTATCTGGCCAGCATGGATGAGTTGGACCAAAGGATGTGTTTCCAAGCTGTACACCCCTATGACTCTGAAAGTCACATCTCCCATTTATATTCACGTCCATCAAATAGAGGTGTTTCCACCACATTTGTGGGACAGAAGATGGACACTTAGCTCTGGATTTTCTGTGTGCTGAGGTAGACGTGGGCAACAGACACCCAAAACAATGTTTATGAGTGTGGCATGAAGACTCACACATGGATTTTCACAACTGAGAGATGCTATAGCCAATAAACAAAAATGCCAAAACTATCTGTGGGACATCCTGACCACCAGGTGACAACAGCAGTTTGACAACAGGCACCAACACTGGAAACAACACATGGATAACCACTTTCTGATTCTGAGCATTCACTGGGGAAGGAGGGATCTCCTGAATTCCCATTTAAACTGATGACTGACAATCTTTCGAGTTCCGGTCTTCCTCACAAACAGAAACATCTTCTCGGTAATGACTCAATCAAATCCTCCCGTCATTTTAAAGACTTCCTTCAAGTCACTCCCTCTTTATTCAGACAGCCTGCAAAGGATTCAACATTTCTCGGCGGGTAGGTGGTATTAAAACAGAAATAAACAGTTGGCATAGGAAACCGAACATTTCTGTGGCTTACTGAAGGTTTCAGCCCTACAGGCCTGAACTGTGAACTGGTTTGTTAGCTTGCCAAAATCTAGTCAGAACGTATTACCAAAACAGGTAATTCTGGTAACATGGCCAGTAATTTAGAGGGGAGAACTCAAGTGATTCAGCTCAGTACTGTACACGATTGAAGAGATTCAATAAACTGCTCAAACTGTAACAGCAGGCCATGTTGCAAGCAACAACATGAAGGATGAGAAAAGGCATTTTGTCAAGTTAGCAATTGAAACCAGGGTATTATTCATTTGGGTCTCTGGGTTGCTACTGCAGTGACTTACCATGATACCACCATCTACGTGTGGAAGTTAGAAACCAAGGACATGAAGAATTGTATCTCACTCTCTCAGTAAACCACAGAACCATGGCAGACTGGGACAAAAGGTGAAGTCACATGGTATCAGGGGTGAGCTGGCAGGATGGACGCAGAACTGGCTTAGTCATAGGAGACAGAGGGTAGCAGTGGAAGGATGTTTTTCAGAATGGTGGACTGTGACCCAGTGGTGTTCCGCAGTGATCAGTGCTGGGACCTCTGCTGTTCATGATCTACATAAATGGTTTGGAGGAAACTGTAGCTGGTCTAATTAGTAAGTTTGCAGACAATACAAATATTGGTGGAGTTGCAGATAGTGAGGAGGATTCTCAGACGATACAGCAGGATATAGATCAGTTGGAGGTATGGACAGAAAAATGGCAGATGGAGTTTAATCCAGACAAATGCGAGGTAATGCATTTTGGAAGGTCAAGTACAGATGGAAATTATACAGTGAATAGCAGAACCCTTTCAGAGTATTGATATGCAGAGGGATCTGGGTATGCAGGTCCACAGATCACTGAAGGTGGCAACGAAGGTAGGTGCGGCAGTAAAAAAGGCTTATGGCATGCTTGCCTTCATTGGAAGGGGCATTGAGTGCAAGGATAGACAAATTATGCTGCAGCTTTATAGAACTTTATTTCGGCCACACTTGGAATATTGTGTACAGTTCTGGTCACCACACTACCAGAAGGATGTGTATGCTTTGGAGAGTGTACAAAAAAAATTTACCAGGATGTTGCCTGGTATGCGAGATTTTAGCAATGAAGAAAGGTTGGATACACTTGGCTTGTTTTCAATGGAATGCAGGAGGTTGAGGGGCGACCTGGTAGAAGTTTATAAGATTGTGAATGGCATGGATAGAGTAGAAAGTAAGAGGATTTTTCCCAGGGTGGAGGGGTCAATTACTAGGGACACAGGTTCAAGGTGCGAGGTGGGAGGGAGTTTGAAAGCAATGTACGAGGCAAGTTTTTCACACAAAGGGTGGTGAGTGCCTGGAACACACTGCCAGAGGATGTGGTAGAAGCAGACACAGTAGCAGCATTCAAGAAGCACCTGGTCAAATACATGAATAGGAAGGGAATAGAGGGATACGGATCCTGTAAGTGAAGACAGTTTTAGTATGGAAGGGCAAAATGTGTCAGCGCAGGTTTGGAGGACTGAAAGGGCTGCTCCTGTGCTGTACTGTTCTTTGTTCAGAACACAACTGAGAATTTGTGCTTAAACTCTGAAAGGGAACATTAACCAGAGAACAGTGTTATTCACTGAGCCAGGGCTGGTGCTCACCTACCAATTTGTGACAAAATGAGAAAATAGCAGCACCCATGAGTGACACCCCTATTGTACTCACCTTCATCATTAACAATGTGTGTATATGCAGCAAGTCATTCAGATCAAAGAAGGGTCATAAGTTACACTAATCCTTCCACAGGGAGCACAGACCTCATCATTAATGTCACACGCAATCCTTTAATTCATTCTTAATTAAAACAGAAGAACACAAGAGATAGAACAATGGGTTGGCTATTTGGCCCATTGAAGCTGTCCTATCATTCAATACAATCATGGCTAAACTTGGGCTTCAACTCTTGTTAGAGATGTCAGAATTTTTCACAATTTTTATTTTATTCTTCGATCAATTTTGGTTTGGAGCTGTGAACTGGGAACTGAGCACTAAAGATGACATTTGGACTGTGGGTAACAGTTTGTGCAAGGAACACAGACCCAACAGGTTTTGTTTATTTGTGAGGCCAGACCTAGAAGTTAATTGCACGTTGGTTCCCGACCAAAAGGCTCTGCAGACACTTTGTCACCAGGGAAGAGCATTATGTTTAAACAGATAGCAACAGTCAGCTATTAATGAGGTCAATGGGAATTGGTTCCAGCAAATCTGGAAAAGACGTCATGTCCAAACAGATGGCAGATGTTGAATGGTAACTGGGACTTCTTGGAGGAGATAGTTAGCCTGTCAGGGAGTGGACAGATTTGAATTGGGTTTTGGACGGTGTTTTCTCTGAAAAGGAATCTGGCTGTTGGTGCTACAGCATGAACATTTGAGAGCTCCATACCTAAGCTCCCTTATCAGCTCTTGGAAGTTCATGGAATCGAAAACTAATTTGTGAGTATGACTGCTTTTATCTGAGTGAACTTGAAGGGGGCCCTGATCGACATCTTCAGAACATCAACCAAGAAACCACCATCTGTGCCTGCGGAGCGACACAACTTGAAAACCACTTTTGTAATCTGGCCAATTTATTATTTTCTTTGTTTTATCCCTTAACTGTGCTTGTTTGAAAAAAAAAGCTTTGTGGGAATGTGGCTGAAAACAAAGTCTATTGGGTTTATAGCACAAACCAATTAGATGACTTTGTTGTTTAATTTTTTACTCTGCTAAAGTTACTACATTGTTAATAAATGACTAATTCTTTTGCCTGCAATTGATTATTCACAGAGTCTGGTGATTCAAAAGTCTGGCTGGAAACCAGTGTGGTCAATTTTGAGGATCTTTGAAGGTTTTAATTTTCCTGTGTTCTGAATACAGAAGTAGAAAGGCTGCATTGGTTCAGCTGTCTGTCTCAGTGTTGTAACACTCCACTTTCCCTCCTGCTCCCTGTATTCTTTCATTCTCCGAGAGACCAAAAATCTATCAATCCAGCCTTGAAAAAACCTAATGATCTCACAGCCGCAACCCTCTGGGGTTGAGGATTTCCAAAGATTCACAACTCACTACATGAAAAAAAACCTGTTCTCATTTCAATTCAAAATGAAGAGCATCTTATCCTGAAACGATGTCACTCTGGTTTAGACATCCCAGCTCGGATCCAGTGTCAACCCCAACAAACCCCTTTCAGACTGTTATGTGTTTCAGTGAGATCAAATTCTGGTGAATATAAACCCAATTTCTTCAGCCTGATATCAAAGGACAACCCTCTCATCCCAGGGACCAATTTAGTAAGCCATCACTGTCCTATCTCCAATGCGAGTAGATCATTCCTTGAAAGGAGAGGGAAAACCTGCATACTGTACTGCAGATGTGGTCTCACCAAAGCCCTGTACAATTACAGCGAGGCTTCCTTCTTCCTGTACTCCAACCCTTTTTCCAATAAAGGCCAACATACCATTTGCCTACTGAGTGAAGGCTGCACCTGAAAGTGCCTCTTTTCCAAGTAGACCCAAGGTTTTTTGATTATCAACACTTGTGTGTTTTGTTCCTCTGACTCAAGTGAATAGCATCAGATTTCTCCATATTATATTCCTTTTGCCCTAACCCTAACCCTAACCCACTTGCTCAACCTGTCTAAATCCCCATAAAGCCTCTTTTCTTCCTCTTAACAACTCATGAGAAATTTTGCATCGTTTGTAAATGTGGAAATATTGCAAATGGCCCTTGAATCCAAATCATTGATGGAGATTGTGATCTGTTCAGACACAAGCATTGATCTTTGCAGTAGCACATTTGTGACAGCCTGCCTACCTGAGAATAGCCTATTTATTTCTGCTTTCTGCCTGTTAACCAACTATAAATCCATGTGAATATATTAACTCCAAAACAATACACTTGAATTTTGTTTACTAACCTCTCAAATGGACCTTCTGAAATATCCAAAGGCACCACAACCACTGGGACCTCTTATCAACTATACTCATAACATCCTCAAATAATCTGATCAGTTCTGTTAAATATGGTTTCCTCTTCATAAATCCATGTCGACCTTGTCCAATCACCGGCAAGGGAGGCTCAGGACAGGTCAGGAATAGCAAAGAACCAACATTTCACAGGAATGTGACAGGGTGTGCCTGACCCTGAACCTTTCCCTCAGGCTAACAGGGAGTTTAGCCCAGACAGTTTCTGGCTGAACTGGCCACCCAACAAAAGGAACATTCTTACACAGTACAAGGGTTTTAAGACTGATGCAACTGAGGGGCAATGTTAGGTGCTGAGCTCAATGTTTGCTCTAAGCTCGGCTGGCCCATGACAATCCACACACTCATGACCAGGCTCCGCACAAGCTGTCTGCTTGCAAAGACTGGCCACAATCTACTCAAACCCATGGGACTGCACATCACCAATGGTTCCAGGAGTCAATGGTTGGGCCCTGAGACAACCTGAGACAAGAAGATACTCCGGCTGGCCATAAAACATCTGGTCAAAGAGGTTGAACTGATGGGGCCAGGCCGGAAAGTGGAATTCAACTCACCATCTGAATGAATTGTGAAACAGGCCAGGCTTAAGGGGTCCAAAAGTGTCCTCCTATTTCTGATGTTCTTAGGTCTCTTAAAGTTGAACAAAGAGAGAGGGAGAGTTTTGGAAATAATTCTAGAACATAGCAATGAAGTAATTTGCCACATCAGAGTGATGACAGAGAGGAAGTTACAATTCTAAATGGTACAAGTTGTGATCAATTGAAAATTGAAGGAAAAACTGAACAGATTGAATGACCCATGTTTTGAAGCATTGGCCAAGAAGGATTATACAGGCTGAGCCTCCACAAGTTGGGAAGTGGTGTGAGGGAGATAATTTACTGGTTAAAGAGACTGAAGATTAATAAAAACTCTTGAGGCAACTAACATCTAGGTTGTGGTGTGACGACAAGATCTATGAAGGCACATTCTGTGGAACTGGTACAGCAAGAGTCAGTGTTACTGGAAAGATTCCACAAGATTGGGAGAAAACATTATAACATCACAAGCAAGCACTTCTGAGATTCTAATAGGGAGAAAATTTCAAAAGTATTTCTTTGCCTTTGGCAGGTCTAAGGTTGAGATACACTTCAATAAACTCAAAGCTTTGTTTTCAAGCTTAGTATTAGCATTTCAAAAAGACAAATGTAACATATTCATGAACTTAACCTCAATAATACTACATATTTGAAACTCATTCACAAGATTTTATCACAAGCACTATCTACGAAGCAAAATCTTTCACAAGGAAAGGCCAGCAAGAACTTAGACAGGTGAGATCCTGCTCTCCAGTTCCCCTTGAATAGAAGTTTCAAACATAATGGATAATTCCTCAATTCAATGCATTCCCACATGAAGAATAATAAAACCTGAGGACTTTAGGATGGAAGATAGTCATATTCACCATCATAGAGTCACACAGCACGGAAATAGACCCTTCAGTCCAACTTGTCCATGCCAACCAAGTTTCCCAAACTAAACTAGTCCCACATAGATTTGGAAAAATGACCAAGAATTGCATCAGTAGTGAAGTGAGAAAGAATACCAGTTGCCATCATCGCACGGGGGAACATTTTTCCTAGAGTAGCGTATATCTCAGAATGCACTTTTTGTCAAGCCCAGCTACATCAGTTTGTATCCAATTGTAAGCTGGTTAAGTTTGGAGATCTCAGTAACAAGTTGCAGTTATGTGGCACATTCATCACGACAAGAGATTTTATGGACATCAAAAAAGACTGACCCAGAACCACATGCGGGGAGTCCTAGGGCAGATGACCAAACATTTGGCCAAAGAAGCTGATACTAAGGAGCAATTTTATGAAGGAGAGAGGGGTGGAGGAACAGAGTGGCACAAACATTAAGGAAGCAATGAGAAGACTTGTAAAAGGATTTAGATCAGCTATGTAACTAATTGGGAAAAGAAAAGATGAACTGCAGTGTTGCACATTGGACAGAAGAATAATACTGGTGTGTACATCAACAGAAGTTAGATTGAGGGTTTAAAATACAAAGGCCACATTTTGTTTAGTGTACTGTGCATACATGTTGTCAGTGAACTTCATCAGGAATCTGCACTTGCTGTAAAGGATGGAGAATGGAAGCACAGGACTGAGCCCAAATGTAAATGGGGAAGTGCGGTGAGGATAGATACAACTTGTATTATTCCTTCT
Source organism: Rhincodon typus (assembly GCF_021869965.1). Classification (NCBI taxonomy): domain Eukaryota; kingdom Metazoa; phylum Chordata; class Chondrichthyes; order Orectolobiformes; family Rhincodontidae; genus Rhincodon; species Rhincodon typus. Next base: position 13,040,881 of record NC_063371.1, on the reverse strand, counting down.
GCCCTGTAATCACTCTATCACAGTAAACTATCCAGAAAGGGGCAGTTTCGCTAAAGTACAGACAGTATGGAAAGATGTATCTACATATATCATGCAGAACATTCATTCACCCAAGTAAGACTTAAATGCATAAACTTAAACTGATGCAAAATAAATTGAATATGAATGTTAGGGGGATCATATTGATTTGGAAGGCATGATAAATCTTCATAGGATCTGCCAGGTAAAGTAGCAGAAATAACATAGGAAATTACATAGGTAATAAAACCCCATTGCCCACTGAGCTGAGAGAACTGGTATAATTTCATGGTCATTTTCCACAGGATAAATGCTTCCTCTCATTGTTCAATTACGTTGCGTTTTACCCATCAACAACAATTACATTGGTCACAAAATATTGAAATAAGGAACTAAATGGACACATTCTTTGTCACTTTTATAAAATATTACAATAGTTTCCTTAAGTGAAAACATTTGTGCAGGAGTAGCACAGAGCTGGGAGGAAAACGCTCTTCTGGGATTCTGGAGAAAGTCAGACGAGGGTTTGAAGTAACTCTCAAGTGAGACTGAAGTTGGGACTTGTGGTTCATACAGACAAATAACATGCAAGGGAAAAAGAGAGACAATTACACATTGTCTCATATGCACACAGCAAGTGTTTCAAAGTGTGAATTGGACTGTGGCCCTTTTGTTGAGGCTTGTATAAATTTCCACTTGTACCAATGCAGCACATCTGAGTCGTGGGGAAACATGCACCAAAGATGCCCATTATTTCAGAAGGCAAAGGCAGGTTACTTAAGTGGCTTTCTGTTCTAAAAGCCTGTGTTAATAGGGATCAATGACAAAACAGACACACATACAGGTTCTATCATTGTCATTAGGCTGCAGTTGTATGTTACTGTCTGCAATATTTTCAGTTTTCTGTCTGAAATGCTTGTGTCTTTATCGTCCCTGAGCATGAAAGGATTGGTTTTGGATGTATGCCACCTTCAAACAATTCCAGGCTTTTCTTCAAAACATTCCTACCTGGCCACCCCAACTTCATTCCAGTGATAGCAAATAGCACTTCACTTTTATTATTGGGACCAACTTGAACTGTCCCAAGGTCCTCACAATGTTTGGAAACGATGTGAATAATTCAAGACTTGTAAAATTTGCATTTGGGGTTGTCTAAATTGCTCTTCATTGTCCTGTGAAACCAAGTAAACTTTAGAATGTCTGTATTTAATATTTTGTTTTTCCCTTTCTACAAACTATTTTAGTAATTTCCTTTTGAACACTGAACTTACTCATCTTTTTTTTAAGCTTATTTTGTTTGATAGTAACTAAATAAATAACTCTTTAAAGTCAAGGATTACTCATTTGCTGTAATCCCTTAGAATCAATTTTGCTTGCATCATTTCAGTTTGGTGGCAGGCCTTGCAGAATTATTACAATACATTTTCCAGAATGTAATTTCATGATTCACTTCATGCACCCAATATTTGAACTTAGAAGAAAAAAATCTTTGAAAGAATTTTTTTTTCTAGATTGTTTTGTATGTTTGAAAGAATTCACATCCAGCTGGCCTGGATATTTACATATTTAGACAATGATTGTGTACTTTCCTTATTGGGGAAATTTGGAGTAATGGAATGCTGAGGATTCGATCCACATTTTCCAATGCTCCAACCTCTATGTAATTTATTTCGTTTATCAAAATACACACTGAATTATTAACAGCATTTGAAATATTTTTATATATCATCAATGGGTTCACCAGATTGATTCCAGAGATGGGGAGTTTGTCTGGTGAAGAGAGTTTGAGCAGTTTAGGCCTGTACTCTCTGGAGCTTAGGAGTATGAGAGGAGATCTCATTGAGTTATGTAAGATGCAAAAGGGGTTTGTTAAAAAGATGTAGAAAGTCTCTTTTATTAAACTTGAAAGGTGCAGAAAGGATTTACAAAGATGATGCCAGGGTTGGAAAGTTTGAGCAAGAGGGAGAGGCTGAATAGGCTGGGGCTATTTTCCCTGGAGCATCAGAGGCTGAGGGCTGACCTCATACAAGTTTATAAAATCATGAGGGGCATGGATAGGGTGAGTAGCCAAGGTCTTTTTCCTGAGGCGGGGCAGTCCAAAACTAGAGTAATTCAGTTTAAGGTGAATTATAGAATAGAATCCCTACAGTGTGTAAACGGGCCCTTCGGCCCAACAAGTCCACACCGACACGCAGAGCATCGCACCTCCCCTAATCTATACATCCCTGAACACTACGGGATAATATAGCATGGCCAATCCACCTAGCCTACACATCTTTGGATTGTGGGAAGAAACCCACGCAGGCACGGGGAGAATATGCAAACTCCACACAGACAGGCACCCGAGGGTGGAATTGAACCCACGTCCCTGGCAGTGTGAGGCAGCAGCGCCAACCACTGACCCACTGTGCTGCCCTGAGATTTAAAAGGGACCCAAGGGGAAACTTTTTCACACAGAGGGTGGTGCACATATGGAATGAGATGCCAGCAGAAGTGGGAGTGGCTGGTACAATTACAACATTTAAAAGGCATCTCATGGGTACTTGAATAGGAAGGGTTTAGAGAGATATGTGCCAAATGCTGGCAAATGGGACTCGCTAAATTTAAGATGTCTGGTCAGCATGAACAAGTTGAAGCAAAGGGTCTGTTTCTATGCTGTACAATTCTATAATTATGTCGGGCAATCTGGAACAGCAGATGATAGCTTTAAGATAAGGGACAGGAGATTTAAAAAAGAGATCAGGAGAAATTACTTCTCTCAAACAGTCATGAATCTGTAGAATTCATTCCAGAGTGCAGTGGATGCTGGGTCATTGAGTAAATTTAAGGAGGAAAGAGACAGAGATTTAATTAGTAATGGGTTATAGAGTCATGGAGAGCAGGCAGGAAAGTGCAATTGAGGCCAGGGTTAGATCAGCCATGACCATTTTGAATGGATTGGCATTCTGAATTGCCTACTTCTGTTCCTTGATCTTACGTTCTTATTCAATACCTGAATGATGGTCCCTTAAAAGAATTGAAATTTTTTAAAAGTGTATAACATTATTGAATGTTTCTCTGCCCCTTTAGGCACCATTTATCCTTGTGATTTAGGTTTTCCTTCCCAAAACAATCCTCTCCAATTAAAGATTCCCAGAGTTAGAAATACTGAAACAATCTCTGATCTGAAAGATCAATTCAATACAATTACAGTGAACCTGGAGGGTTTTTTTTTTCAGTCCAGCTACTTCATTCAGACTTGTACATAGCATACAAGCCTCCCTATTTTGTTTCATCACACTCCCTCAGTAATTTTGCTGTTCCCTCTCCTACCACGTCCTTATCCAGCCCTTTTCTCCCCTTGTGATTCCCTTCAATCTATACGTTAAATGATTGGTTCCACATTCTCTTGACTCTCTGGGCCAAATTTCCTGTTCTATCTGTTCAGAATTTATTGATTATTATTCATGATTTATTTGGATAAGTTCATGAGTAGGAAAGGTTTGGAGGGATATGGGTCAGCAGCAGGCAGGAGGGATTAGTTTAGTTTGGGAAAATGGTCAGCATGGACTGGTTAGACCGAAGGGTCTGTCTCTGCGCTGTCTGACTCTATGACTCTATGATCCCTAGTTCTGATCTCCCAGAGTGGACACAACTTTCTCAAACTTCTTTACAATTGTTAAATACTTCCATCAGGTTCAGAAACAGAAATTACTGGAAAACCTCAGCAGGTCTAGCAGCATTCTGAAGAAGGGTGACTGGACTGAAAACATTAACTCTGTTAATCTATCCACAGATGCTGCCAGACCTGCTGAGTTTCTCTAGCACTTTCTGTTTTTATTTCTGATCTCCATTTCTTTCCCATAAGGTTTGGCGTTGTCATTTCCCAAGATTATTGAGTGGACACACAGAAAAGAATCCACGATTATGTCCTTTTTCATTTCTTTTCCTCCAGAAACAGAATTAGACCATGTTGCAAACACGGGGCCAGGGGATTACTGGGACATGGAACTGAACAGAAAACAGAGCAAAAGCGATAAGTGCTGCAGAAACTCAGCAGGTCTCACAGCATCTGATGAAGAGTTACCATTTGCGATGCTAACTTTGCTTTCTCTCCACAGATGCTGCCAGACCTGCTGAGTTTCTCCTGAAATTTCTGTGTTTGTTTCAGATTTCCAGCATCAGCCATTCTATTTTTGTTTAGTTCCAAACAGAGCAGTTAGGCAGACGAAAGAGGGGAAAGGGAGAGGGACTCAAGTTAATGTTGTCAGGAACTGAGGTCAATAAAACGCGGAGGGACCTTTCTCAGCAAACACAATATATTTATGTTTCAACATTTGCCCACAGTGCAAATGGTACGACAATACATTAGGTATTTTTCAAATGGCGATACTTGAACTAAATTACAGTATTTGCATTACAATAGACAAGAAGCCAATGAGAACATCGGTGAATAATCACCACCTCTTCACAAAATCAAGCATTGCACCTTATTATAAGGTACGATAAAATCTTAAAAATAACGCCACAAAATAGAATTACATCTTTGTTCAAAATACTGTATGCAAAAATCTTCCCAAAAAAGCATTTCTCACAGGTTTCTTCTTGACGTGAGATATCAAACCACTTTTGATCCCATGTCTGACATACAAGGTTCACATGCAGACATTAAAAACTGGAAAGAGCAAAAACTAACGAGAACATTCTGTCTGCCATGAACGTACAGCTTCAAACTTTGTTGTTGTAGCGCACAGTTTCCAAGGAAAGAAATGTTAGCGTGCATTGGCATGCTTTGACATTAATGACTGGGAGTGCTCAGTCAAGGTGCAGAAGTGCTCCCCTCTGATTTCCCTCGAGAAAACTGAAAGGGGGGGGTATAGGGGAATTAAACACAAATTCGGGGTGTACGATTGGCTGTGATTTTGCGGATCGAGCGTGCACTCCCAGTCTGGCTCAACCCCGACATTGTTGTCCGTATAAAACTGCAGTGCACACACACGCACTGGTCAACACACAGGGACACGGACTGAGAGGAAGCTGCAGGGCACTACACTCTTCACACGGCCCAACACGACCACATTTGTCTTGACTGTCCTTTGTAAAATGTCCTTTCCTCTGCCAGTCTGATGGTGATGATGGTGATGATAAATTGTCCCCTCGGATTGTCCGGCCATCAACACTTTGTTCAGCTGATCACTGAGAGCCTCCCGAGGAAAGGAAAGAATAAAAAAATCATTGAGCAAATTGTGCAAACTTGAGGGGGACCAGGCATTTTGTTTTGTTTCTGTAAGAGGCGAAATGGCCGGAGTCTTTCGGTCCGTTGAACCGTAGGCAGTAAATTTTACAAAGAGGTAACTGTGATCCCAGACACCTGAAGCTGGCTGAAGTGGGGACACACAGGAGACTGTTCAAAGTGCTAGCTTCCACTTGGTGAGTTCGGGCTGGTGGGTTCCTTCTATTTTTGGGA
>NC_063371.1:13028927-13035317 GCF_021869965.1 Rhincodon typus | reverse complement strand
GGGGGGAAGGTGACGTTTGTTGGTCCTTCTGGTCTATAAATATCCACTGGTCAAAAAAGAGAGCCCTCCACCCCACTCCTCCTGACTCCAAGTCCCAGGTCAGGGGCTGGTGAGCTGTCGACAAGGTGGGTCCCACATCCTGTGCAGTGGGGAAGGGGTGGGGGTTGTTGATGGTGACGAAGGGGAGAGGGGGAATGGACAGAGACTCCCCGCACCCCCGCGGTGCCTGGAAGCGGTGCTGTAACGGCACTGTCCTTAGGCACAGCTGGAGACCGGGGTGTGAGGAGCAGGAGGTGTAACTCCAGCCCCTGTGGCGGTGCTAGCCGCCTTCTCCAGCCTCTTGTCCTTCTGTTTCAGGTGGATCTTGGCGTGCCTCTTCCGCTCGTCGCTGCGCGCAAACTTGCGGCCGCAGAAGTCGCAGGAGAAGGGTTTCTCGCCGGTGTGAGTGCGGATATGGGTGGTGAGGTGGTCACTGCGGCTGAAACTCCTCATGCAGATGCGGCACTGGAACGGCTTGTGACCGGTGTGGATCCGTAGGTGCCGGGTCAGCTCGTCCGAGCGGGAGAAGCGGCGGTCACAGCCGTCCGCCGGGCAAGCGTGCGGCCTCTCGTGGACCGGCGTCTTGCTCGGCCGGTTCGGATACTTCCTGGGCCGGATGGGCTTCAGGCTGAGCTGCTGCGGTGGCTGGGGTGGTCCTGGGTGTGGGCTGAAGGTGCTGGGCAGCTGCTTGGAGTCAGTGTACGCCTTGATGGTGGTGAGTGGGGTTAGGGGAGGAGGAATACGGATTGGCTCCACAGCAGATGGGAAATGTTTGGGCTCAGCAAGGGACTGCAACTCCTGGTGATGATGGTGATGGTGAGCATGGTGATGGTGGTGGTGCTGATGGTGTTGCTGGAACAGGTTATAATCCGGGATCACAGAGAACAGGCTGCTACTGCCACCACTCTCCTGGCCCACCTTGCTGTGACAGTCCTGAGTGGAGTACAGGTTCACCGAGCTCGTACTGCTGCTACTGCTGTTGCTGCCACTGCTGGTCGGGTTTGCCTGAGGGTGGTACACCGCCTCTGGGTACATCTCCCCGCACTGTGGGTATGAGCCGGCTCCTTGCTGTTGCTGGGGAGCCTCATACAGTGGCTCTAAGTCCCCCTGGGCCGGCAGCAGAGGACAGGTACCGGGCCCCTGGTGGTTATTGCCACTACCGCCACCACCACTGCTGCTCACCGGCGAGTGGGAGACCCCGAAAATGCCCGCCAGGTTGATGATGTTCTCCGGGCACCAGTTTGAGCCACCCAGCGGGCCCCCAGGGGGAGAGTCAAAAGCAAACTTGCCCAAGTAGGTGAGCGCCTGCCCGCGGCTTGGGTGTTGGAATGTGTGTGGGTAGGAAAGCTCCTGACTCCCTTTGTCCATCGCTACGTCCATCAGTCCATCTGAGCAGAGGAACAAGAACATTCAACATCAGTCTCTCAGCCATTATATTGGCGTCCAGCAACAACACACCATTGTTCAGCTCTTCAAACCTAACCTCAGAATGCCTTTGGCCAACACTAATCCATCCCTGTCTCCTCAATTAACTGGTCTCTCCTGGGGTGTGCGTGTGTGTGAATGGTTTGAGGGCATGTGTGCCAATGCGTGTGTGTGGGTCTGAGGGAGTGTGTGTGTGTGTGTGTGTGGGTCTATATGTGTGTGATTGTGAGAGTATGTGTGTGTGTGTTTGCATGTACGGGAGTGTATGTGCATGAAGGTGTGTGTCTGTTTGTGATGGTGTGTGTGAGGGTGTGTGTGTGATGGTCTGTGTGTATGAGAGAGGTTGTATGTGTGTGGCATGGTGTGTGTATGTGTATGTGAGGTTGTCTGTGTATGTGTGAGAGGTGTGTGTGTGTGAGGGTGTGTGTGAATTTGTGTGTGTGCGTGTGAGGTTGTGAGTGTGTGCTGGTGTGTGTGAGTGTGTGTGATGGTGTGTCTGAGGGTGTGTGTGTGAGGGTATGTGTGAGTGTGTGTGTGAAAGGTTGTGTGTGAAGTTGTGTGCGTGCGAGAGGTTGTGTCTGTGTATGAGAGAGAGTGTGTGTGTGGGTTAGGGTATGTATGATGGTGTGTGTGAATGTGTGTATGAGAGTGTGTGTATGTGTATGTGAGGTTGTGTGTGTATGTGTGAGAGGTGTGTGTGTGAGGGTGTGTGTGCGCGTGTGAGGTTGTCAGTGTGTGTGTGTGTGTGTGATGGTGTGTCTGAGGTGTGTGTGAGGGTATGTGTGAGTGTGTGTGTGAAAGGTTGTGTGTGAAGTTGTGTGCGTGTGAGAAGTTGTGTCTGTATGAGAGAGATCGTGTGTGTGGGTTAGAGTATGTATGATGGTGTGTGTGAATGTGTGTGTGAGAGGTTATGTGTGTGTGTGTGTGTCTGAGAGTGTGTGTGAATGTGCGTGTGAGAGGTTGTGTATGTGTGAGTTTGTGTGTGTGATGGTGTGTGTGAGGGCATGTATGTGTGGCTGAATGAGAGGTTGTGTGATGGTGTGAAGTTGTGTGTGAGAGGTTGTGTGTGTGAGAGAGTTTGTGTGTGTGAGCTTGTGTGTGTGGGTGTGTTTGTGAGGTTTTGTGTATGTGGGGTGTGTGTGCGTTTGTGATAGTTTTGTATGTGTGGGGTGTGTGTGTGTGCGTGTATGTGGTGTGTGTGTCTGTGTGATGATGTGTGTGTGATTGTGTGTGGTTGGTTGTGCAGTGTGTGTGTAGTGTGTGATGATGTATGTGGGGGGGGTGTGTGTGTGAGGTGGTGTGTATGTGGTGTATGTGTCTGGTGTTTGTGATGGTGTGTGTGTATGTGTGGTCTGTGTGATAGTGTGTGATAGCATGTATGTGGAGGTGTGTGTGTGGGGTGGCTGTGTGGCAAGTGTGTGGTGTGTGTGTGTGGTGTGTGGTGTGTGTATGTGCATGTGTGTCAGTGATGGTGAGTGTGTGTGTGATGATGTGTGATGGTGTGTCTAACTGTATGATGGTGTGTGGTGTGTGTGAGTGGGGTGTGTATGTATTGGGGGGGTGTGCGGTGTGTGTGTGTGATGGTGTGTGTGTGTGATGATGTGTGGGGTGTGTATGTGTTGGGGGGGTGTGCGGTGGGGGGGTGTGATGGGGTGTGTGTGTGTGTGTGTGTGTGGGGAGGGTGTGTATGTGTTGGGGGGGTGTGCGGTGTGTGTGTGAGTCTGTCTGATGGCGTGTGTGTTGGGGGGATGTGGGTGTGTGGAGGTGTTGCTGACATGTTGACTACACTTTGCATAGTTAGTTGAACACAGCTGATGAACCGCAATCCAAAAGAGGACCCGAAAACGCCAACAAGAAAATGCGACCGCAACTGAGGACCCGGGCACACAGGCCGTTTCCCTTGGGGGCGTGGGGGGTGGGGGTAGGGGGTGGGAGGAGGGTTGGTGGGGAGTTGCGGGTGGACGGTGGCGGTGGCTGGGTCAGGATTTGTACCAGCGAATCAAACCTGCGTTTTATTTTCTCTTTGCAAGTTCACGGCCACACATCCAGCAGGTAAACACATGCCAATGGCACAGAGTGAATGAAGCACAGAGCCGCTTTCCGCTTCATACTCCTTCCCGTTGCTGGGAGAGCAGCCCCGGTCTATACACATCGGGGAGGTGGGTGGGGGGAGCGGGGGAATGGTGGTGGGGGAGAGTCCCCATGTAAACACGCCAAGACTCCGGGCACATTGTAGAGAGCACTTGTGAATCGGCGACCCCACGAGCAGACAGCAAAAAAGTGGACGCTCTCTCCTGCTATGTCCACATTGTGTAAACATCACAGTTTTAAACTGGAGGCAAGGTGTAATTCAGCGATTTGTTCAGCAGACCCCTGACCCCGTCCCTCCCTCCCTCGCCTTCATCATTGATTACTGTATATAACTGACTCCAGAAACAGTGTCAACAGCACAAAGCACTGCGCACCCCACCTCCTGCAATGCACAGTCAAACAACTCCCTGCACTAAGTCAAAAGGATTATCTGCTGTCTGTACTACACTCTCTTCCCTCGCTGGATCCGTCCAGGACCATTTCAGATGGGAGCAGGAGTGTGGTGGAGCCCTCTAGCCCTGGGATCACTGGGGGTGAAGGGGGAACGCGATTCCCACAGAAACCCGTTGGCTATTGACTTCTCCGAAGCACCGAGCTAGAATGCGTGCCCATCCACTCGCGCTCCGAGGCCGAATCCAAGGCATGCCAGAAGATCTGAGAGAATCAGATGTCTTACCTGCGCCCATCTGGCTGTACGCGCTGCCGGCGTCCGAGTTAAAAATGTTCATGGAAGTTGGCACAGCGGGCACAATTTCATCCTCGGGGTAGATAGTATCCTGCAGGGTGTTTAACAAACTGCTCATGGTCACCGGGATCTTCTCCACTAGCTTCCCGGTCATAGCAGAGCGCAGAGAGCTGGCTGCCTGGCGATCTTTTCTCCAGCAAATCACACAGTCCCAGATCACATCGAGGATCTATAAATATATACCCACACAGAGACTGAGGTAGAGAGATCCCTGTAGCTGTCCTCTCAGGGATGGGGAGGGGGGAGGCGGAGGGGGTGGTTGCTGCTGTTGTGTGATGTGCTTTTTTTTCAAAAAAAATAATCCTCTTCAATAACAATAAAAAAGAGAAGACAGGAGCAAAATCCGCCAAGGCAAATCCTTGCAACAACAACAAACCGAAAGAGCCCCAGAAGCAGCAGGTGGAGGAGGCTGTAGTCACTGAGTGGATGTGCAGGGAGGCAAAACCATTGTATTTCAGTCTTGTTGTCTCTTGGTGTTTCGCTGATGACACACAGAGAGGAGAGAGGGGAGAGAGGGAGAAGAGCTTGCAATGCCACACTGACTGGTCTGCCTAAGAATCACGGTGCCCCGGCTCGATATATAGGCGGCCGAGGAAAGCACCGTGACGTAGATGCCCTTACATGGACATCCAACAGGAGCTGGGCTCGCTGACGTCGCTCCTGGAAACGCACTTGCTGTCAGATGGTGGGGCTTTGCACTGAGCTGACACACACTGAGACACAGAGAGAGAGAGACAGAATCAGACCCAGGGCGGGGTGGGATGTGTGTGTCGGGGGTTGGGGGCAACCCCTTCCCCAAAACCCTCCGCAAAATATATCTCAATCCCGCAACTCCCTGGACAAGGGGCTGTAGACTTGAGTAGGGGCTGGGCTGGGGTGGGGTGACTGACGGCAGTTTGACACACCCCTTCCCCACTCCCCTCAGCTCTCTCTCCCCTCCCCCAACTCCCCAGGGAGCGGAAATCTTGTGGATGGGGAGGGAGCGTGTTTGCACTTGGAGCTGGGCTCGCTTGTCATCTCCGTGTCGACTGGAACTCCATATTAGGGCAAAGGCAGCCGGCGTCACGGCACTCCCCGTCCAAATTTGGCTCATTTTCCGGCGCGCGTGTGTCGTTCCGTCCCCGGAGTGGAAAATACTGTCTGATCGGAACCCACATCCTTAAAAAGCAGCGACGTAATGGTTACTTCTGGCCTCACTCTCTCTCTCTTCCCTTTACAATTGCTCGCTCGAATAGGAAAATACAACACTTTACAAAAACAACACGCACACATTTACACACACATACAAAATCCACTTCCTGATTTGAAAGTGACAATTGGTGTTTGTCAATTCATTCAACCCTCAGCCCTCCCCCATTACCCATTCTCTGTACAGGCCATGTTTCAGAGATTGGCGATTTGAAACCCTATTTCAATCAATTGATCGGTACATTCACACGGTGACCGCTTAGTCTCTGATAACCACAGTGCAAGCTTTCCCCACTCTTTTCCATCCATACACCCGAAAACAACAGGCAGTCCTTCACACACCCCTCACCTCCCCGAACAACAGCCCCTGTCATAGAACATAGAACATTACAGTGCAGTACAGGCCCTTCGGCCCTCGAAATTGCGCCGACCTGTGAAACCAATCTGAAGCCCAAGTAACCTACACTATCCCATTATCATCCATATGTTTATCCAACTACTGTTGTCAAAGACTAAACCACAGCAGTTCAATTACAAAACACAGTGTAATTATAATAGAGTTCAGTAGACAGGGTCTGAAATAGACCAAACCGCTGGCACCGGTGTTCACAGGTTACGATCTGACTCTGTTCACAAAGGACACACAATGAAAACCACCCTCATGGCACACCACAGGCTCAGCATGTGCAATGGTGCTTTGCCCTCTCGACCCAGGTACCCAGCACAGAAATGGCTCACTGCTATATTCACATATCTCACATTTGGTGAAGATGGCACACAAGGCTTCCACTGTCAACGTCAGACTCATCACTGCCTGTGTACAGACCCCAGGCCCCTCAGCATTGCTGCTTGGTGCTGGTCAGTGCTGCTTGGTGCTGGTCAGTGCTGCTTGGCAATGGTCA
>NC_063371.1:13020247-13028917 GCF_021869965.1 Rhincodon typus | reverse complement strand
CTGGTCAGTGCTGCTTGGCAATGGTCAGTGCTGCTTGGTGCTGGTCAATACTGCTTGGCATGGTCAGTGTTGCTGCATGGCTTTGGTCAGTGCTGCAGTATGGTACTGGTCAGTGCTGCTTGGCATTGCTCAGTGCTGCCTGGCAATGGTCAGGGATGCTTGGCATTGGTCAGAGTTGCTTGGCAATGGTCAATACTACTTGGCACTGGTCAGTCCTGCTTGGCAATGATCAGTGTTGCTGCTTTGCAGTGGTCAGTGTTGCTGTTTGGAACCACTCAGTGTTGCTTCTTGGCAATGGTCAGTGCTGCTGCTTAGCACTGGAATGCTACATTCCAGTTTGCCTGGATTGTTGGTTTAGACACGTACTAAGACAGGTGATTGCAGTGCTTTTAAAAGGATAACTTTTTGTATTGTGCTCAGAAACAGGTGGTGAACATCGTGACAAATCATATCAGAAAGGGAATTTGAATATTGGGTTTGAACTGGGCAACACTCCAGTGTGAAGTGTGAATAAAGTATTGCAGATGCTGAGAATCTGAAATTACAACAGAAAATGGTGGAAACACTGAACAACATCTGAGGAGCTCATTTCACAAGGGTCCCTGAGAGAAATAGAAACGCCACAGCGCAAAATTCCCAATATACCAAGGCACCATAAAGCCCAATTTGAGGCCATTCAACCTATCATGGGATTGTAGAGCTAATTGGAGGCCATTTGGCCCACCATGCCTGTGCTGGCTCTTTTGAAAGTTGGATGAACCAAGGCCAGTGGCATGTCTGAGGTTCCCCAGTGTCACTGTCTGTAAGGGATCCACCCACACACTTATCTCACTCCATCTGATTTTGCCTCTTGGAGGCTTGGTTGAAGTCCATGAGCTGAGTGGGGCAGGTGCTGAACATCAGCATTAACTGGAAGTCAAACGAGAAAAACTGCCCCCCACACAGACTCACTGCTCCTGCTCCCAATGAGCACCATTGACAGTCTCTGCTCACTGCTCTACCAGAAGATCACAAACGCAGAAACACATGGGAACAGCATGACTGAGGTTCCCACTTGAAAAACAATTGTTCCTTTTGACCATGGCAGGATATTTGCGCTCACCTCAGCAAGGGTGCTGATGCATATGAGCATGTCAAGAAGAAGCAGGAGTAGGCATTCGGCCCTTGGAGCCTGCTCCATCATTCAATAAGGTCATGGCTGATGCCATTGCAAGAGAGAGACATAGTAAATAGGAGGAGACCATTCAGCCGTTTGAGCCTGCCCTGCTATTCAATACGATCATGGCTGATCATCCAACTCAGTCCCCTGTACCGCTTTCTCTCTGTACCCATTGATCCCCTTAGCCTGAAGAACTCCGAGGTTCCGAGGAAGTGTCACTAGACCTGAAGCGTTAAACTCTGACTTCTCTCTACAGACGCTGCCAGACCTGCTGAGCTTTTCCAGAAATTTCTGTTTTTGTTTGTGATCTCTATTTCGCTCCTTCTCAAGAGGACAACGTTTTGGCCTTGGCTCCGTTCTGTGGCAGGGAATTCCACAGGTTCCCACTCTCTGGGTGAAGACATTTCACCGTATCCCAGTCCTATCGGTATACCCGGGACTGTGACCTCACACCCACATTCCTGCCCCCCCCGCCCCCATTTCCTTCCAGCAGCTCCCCACCCTTGCTGAACAAGAATCTATCTGCCTCTGCCCCGACAGATCGGAGAATCTGCAGCAGTCAGTGTCTTCAAACGGCAGAGTGCTGGATCGCGCAGGATGTGAGGGAGATGTTTGATGGGTGTGTGCCAGTGAAGCGTGTCGCCTTCCCCCGCACCCACCCCATCCTCCCCCTCCATCCTGTCTCATTCCCAGCGAGCGCTCAGGAACACCGAGTAGCCCTGAAGGGGGCAGCAGTCAAACTGGGAGTTGACCGTCTCGCAGGAGAGAGAGAGAGATGGTGTTCCAGGGATTCCCCCAAATGACGTCCGTGCTTCCAGTGCACACAGGTCCAGGCACGATGTTGCTACCCGTACAACCAGAGAGCTCTCTCTCTCTCCCCCGCACTGCACTGACAAGCTCTCCCCGGGCAGTCTCTTACACTGCTCAGTCTTAAAAGGGCATACGCTGAGACGCTCATCTCTCCCGTTCGTTATTTTTGCAGAGAACATTGTCGCTGAATCCAGCACAGAGAGAGAGAGCAGCGCTCAGAATCTTCCTTGTCCACCCAAATACTCTGGAGTTAACACAGTTAACACTCTCCAGTGCAGGTTCATAAGCCTCCTCGCCCCCCTCCCACCACAGCTCTGTCTTCAATGACACTGTGTCCAGCGTTCAAGGGGCTGCTGCACCTCTCGGACAGACGGTGCGAGAACTGGGGACGGGGTGGGCGGTTGCAGTGCACAGGCTGATGGATGCGTACTCAGTTCTGAGGGGCACAAACAGGGGAGATAGAGAAAAACATTTTCAATAAACCCTTTCAACCTGGTCAATAACTAGGGGATACAGTTTTAAGGTCAGGAGCAAAGTGTTTATATGGAATTTGAGGAGAACATTCCTCACCTGGAAGGTGGTGTGTATTTGGGACTCACTGTCTAGAAGGGTATAAGAGGTGGGAACCCTTAAGACAATGAAGTAGAATTGAGAGAAAGTCATAGAGATGTACAGCATGGAAACAGACCCTTCGGTCCAACTGGTCCATGCTGACCACATATCCTAAATTATTCTAGTCCCATTCCCCAACATTTGGCCCGTATCCCTCTAAACCCATCCTATTCATGTACCCATCCAGATGCCTTTTAAATGTTGTAATTGTACCAGCCTCCACCACTTCCTCTGGCAGCTCATTCCATACACGCACCACCCTCTGCGTTAATAAAGTCATCCCTTAGGTCCCTTTTGAACACATGAAAACATGAGAACACATGAAATACTGTAGTATACAAGGCTAGGGGCCAAGTGCAAGAAAATGGGATGAGAATAGATAGATGGTTGAGAACTGACACAGACACAATGGGCTGAAGGACGTTTTCCCATTCTAAAAAACTGACTTGAATTTCCAAGTGCCTATTCTTGGTGAATTTAACCAGTTGAGCAGCACTTTTCAAAGTGTCAGGCTTTCGAATGTCAGCTGCCATACAGCAGGCAGCTAGGAGATGTGCCATGATGGTCGGAGTTTGTCTATTTCCTGCCTTTACTCACGTTCTTTCCCTCTTCACGGAAGAGTAAGGAAGTGCTGGAAGAATTAACAAGTCGATTGTCAATCTATTCAGCTGGCCTTTCTTTGTCATATGAGAATTCTTCGTTTGAAGTTTCTTTTTTTTTCGTTATTTCACATACACAGAGGGAAGGGAGAAAGATTTTTTCTGCTTGATGGTTCTGGGTGGTTCTAGCTGTACTGCTTCCATTAATTGTTGCAAACTGCAGCTCAAACAATCCATGAGCCGTCATCAGGCAGTTTTCCATAACTCAAAGGCTCCTGGTTCTGTTCTGATTCAATAATGTATCAATCTCACTGGTTCAACAGCACCATAGCCTTGTACAGCTAAAAAATGTGCATCACCTGACTTTTCTAAGTTGCAAAATTCTCCTGGTAGTTTAGTTGCACAGCTGTGTCCAACTTCCACTGCAGTTTATAGTTCAAAAAGGACAAAAAGAACAAAGAACAAAAGAACGAAAGAGAGGTACAGCACAGGAACAGGCCCTTCAGCCCTCCAAGCCTGTGCCGATCATCATGCCTGGACTAAATTAAAACATCCCTCTATTCCTTCCCTATTCATATAATCATGCAGATGCCTCATAAATGTTGCCAACATGCCTGCTTCCACTACTTCTTCTGGCAGTGCATTCCACACTCCTACCACTCTCTGCATAAAAAACTTCCCTTGTACATCTCCCTTAAAACTCCCCCCTCTCACCTTGAACCAGTGCCCCCTTGTATTTGAAACTTCAACCCTGGGAAAAAGCCTGTGACTATCCACACTATCTATGCCTCCCATAACTTTGTAGACCTCTATCAGGTCTCCTCTCAGCCGACGTCTTTCCAGTGAAAAAAATTCCTAGTCTTTTTACCCTTTCGTGTCGAGACTGGGCAACATCCTGGTGAACCTGCTCTGCACTCTCCAAAGTTTCCATGGCCTTCTGGTAGTGTGGCGACCAAAATTGCACACAATACTCCGAATGCAGCCTAACAAAGGGTTTTATATTGCTGCAACATGGTTTGCCAGCTCTGGTACTCTATGCTCTGGCCGATGAAGGCAAACATGCCATATGCCTTCTCAATTACCTTGGCCACCTGTGTTGCCACTTTTAGGGAGCTGTGGACCTGCACGCCCAGATCTGTCTGTATGTTAATGTTCCTAAGGGTTCTGCCATTTATGGTATAGTTTGCACCTAAATTTGATCCTCCAAACTTCATCACCTAACATTTGTCTGGATCAAACTCCATCGGCAATTTCTGTGCCCAATTTGCCAATCTATCTGTATCCTGTTGTATCCTTTCACAATCGTTGGCACTATCCGCAACCCCACCAACCTTTGTGTCATCTGCAAACTTACTAATCAGACCATCCATGTTTTCCTCCAAATCATTTATATATACAAACAACAGAGGACCTAAGACTGATCCCTGTGGAACACCATTAGTTACCAGTCTCCATTCTGAAAAACACCCTTCCACTGCAACCCTCTGTCTTCTATGACCAAGCCAGTTTTGTATCCATCTAGCCAGCCCACCCTGAATCCCTTGTGATTTTGGTTTTGTACCAGTCTGCCATGTGGGATTTTATCAAATGCCTTACTGAAGTCCATACAAACTATATCCACAGCTGTTCCCTCATCAATTATCTTTGTCACTTCTTCATAAAATTTGATCAGGTTGGTGAGACCTGACCTTCATCGTACAAAACCATGCTGCCTGTTGCTAACTGGTCCATTTTCTTCCAAATGTGCATGTATCTTGCCCCTCAGTATCTTCTTCAAGAGCTTCCCCACCACAGTCCTCAGGCTCACCAGCCTTTATTTCCTGGATTATCCCTGCTTCCTTTCTTAAACAAGGGAACGACATTGGCTAATCTCCAGTCCTCTGTGGTCCGTTACAGATGCTGAAAAGGGAAGAGGTAAAAAGACAGGTGTCGCACAGCTGTCACATGGAAAGGTCCTATTGGATCAGAAGGGTGTGTTAGGCAGTGTGACCAAGAGTGAACCATGGTGTTACAGAGGAAATGGTTTGCCTGGAATGTTGTAAGGGGAAGATTAGGATTTGTGTTTGTGCTGTGTGCAGACGAAATGGTGGGGGATAATCCGTTGAACCCGGAGGCGGGGAGTGGAAGGTGAAGACGAGGGGAAGCCTACCCTGGGTCTGGGATGGACAGGAAAAGGATAGGGGCAGAAGTGCAGGAAATGGGATTGACATGGTTAGAGGGTCCATCGAACCAAAGTTGCATCATTGATTGATATAAGGAAACTGGGAGACCTGAATGGAGTGTCTGCAGGAAGCTGGGTGTGAGGCGCTGTATTTGAGGTTGCTGAGGAATCAATGGATTTATCATCAATGTTCATTGTAGAGACTGCCCCAGACTGGAGGCAGAGAAATTGAAAAAGGGAAGTGAAGAGACAGAAAGTGGCTCATGGAATTTGAGGTAAGGGTGGAAACTAGAAGGAAACTTGATGAAATGGCAGTGTTCAGGGCAAGGGCAGGATATAGCATTGAATGCTGGCCAAATTTCATATTGCTCCTGCTACTATCTTGTCAAGGAGGGCAGAATATACTTGCAACTGTGCACCTTAACATTTTCTACTGCATAAAGTTTCTGGCACTTTAAAACAACTTAAAATCCTTTGTGTGAACCATGTGAATAGAACTGCAGAAACAATGCCATCCTCTATCAGTCCATTAATAAATCAATATCACTTATTTATAAATTACTGTCTTGGAATTTTTTTTACATGGCAAAAGAAGCTTGCATTAGAAATTCCAAGTGTAGCAAACCTCAAAGAAGGAAAAGAAGAGACAATCTTCGTGTTGATTCAAGCAATCAACACACTTTCAGTTGCATCAAACTGTACATAATAGATACTGGGCAATTTCCCTGTAATCAGCTGAGAATTATTTCTCGATAAAATATGGGACAGTGATGTAAAAGGACAGTTTAAAGACTTTCCCTGACCATTTGATTGATCTGTTCTCCTGCAGTTTCAAATAATATTGTGGTATTTTGACCAACTATGATGAGCAACTATGAAATTCATTCAAAGCACAGAATTGTGTGTATGTTCTGCAAAAACAAAGTAAGATATACTGGGGTTCGTTTCATGGCATCAATCTGATGTACAGGTTCAGATCATGTTTCAAAATGTCCTGACATCTTCTTGAGTGGCCAACTCTTGAAGAAATTCCAAACTTGTTGAATCTGAACTGATTGTTAAATCGTCAGTCTGAGATTGAGGAGTGAGATGAGGATAGCTTTCTTCACTCTGACAGAGGGTAGTGAAGTCTTAGAATTCTCTATCCCAAAAGGCTCTCGAGGCTCCATCGTTGAGTATTTTCAGGACTGAGTTTGATAGATTTTTGCATGAGGAAATGAAGGGACATGGGACTGCTGGAGTTGAGCTCAAGGCCATGATCTTGCTGGCTGAAAGGTAATGTGGCTTAATCCTGCTCCTATCTCCTTTGCCTTAAAGTTAACAATACAATACTGTAAGCCCTATTGCTGGTGTCAACCTGGGATCAGGACTAGCACTAAAATATGAACACAGAGTGCTGAATAAACTCAGCGCCTCTGGCAGCATCTGTAGAGAGAAGAATAAAATTACATTTCGAGTCCAATATGACTCTTTTCTGGAACACCAAATAAATTCTGCAGAAGAGTTATCAGACTGGAAACATTAATTCTGTTTCTCTCTCCAGTGATGCTGTCAGACCAGCTGAGTTTCTCCAGCATTCTCTGTATTTCAGATTTCCAACATTCAGAATGCTTGTATCAGGGGCAGCACTCTTGCCTCCCGATTCTGTGGCCTCTTACAGCAATTTCCCTGGGCTAGCAATCCAGAACTACAGATTCATGTTCTGGGGTCATGGCAGATGGTGAAATTTCAATTTAGTGAAAATCTGGAATTAAAACCTAGCCTAATGGCAAGCATATTGATTGCTGTACAAATCTATCTGGGTTCACTAATGTCCTTTCGAGAAGGAGGTCTGCTGTCCTTACCTGGTCTGACCTACACGTGACTCTAGAGCCATAATAATATGGTTGACTCCTAATTGCCCAGACGGAATTCCAGATACTTGCATTGGCCTCTTTAAGGAAGTTACCAGCCACACACAGCTGTGGTCTTCCATCAGGTGTGTGCAGTTTTCCAGTCTCAGGTAATTACTGGAGGAGTGGGTTCCCCCTATCCAGTCCTGATGAAGGGTGTAAACCTGAAATGTTGACTTTCCTGATCCTCTGATCTGCCTGACCTGCAGTGTTCGCCCAGCTCCACACTCTGATTGACTCTGACTCTAGCATCTGCAGTTCTTGCTATCTCAGGTAACTATTAGAATGGCCTCTGAACTTCACCTACATGCACAACCCAGTGACAAGGCCATAGTCTTGGCTGACACATCACTGCTGTGCTGAAGGAATGCTGCAGTGTCTGAGTGTTTATTTTCACACAGGATATCAATGGGGTACCCTGTTTTCCAGTTTATCTGGAAGGGAAATATCTTACACAGCACTACCAGAGTGATACCTGAACTCCAACAGTTAAGCTACGGGAAGAAGTTGCACAAACCTGGGCTGTACTCCCTGGAGATAGAAGGAACTGCAGATGCTGGAGAATCTGAGATAACAAGATGCAGAGCTGGATGAACACAGCAGGCCAAGCAGCATCAGAGGAGCAGGAAAGCTGACGTTTCGGGCCTAGACCCTTCTTCAGAAATGGGGAAGTGGGTTCTGAAATAAAGAGGGAGCGAGGGGGAGGCGGATAGAAGATGGATAAAGGAGAAGATAGGTGGAGAGGAGACAGACAGGTCAAAGAGGTGGGGTTGGAGCCAGTAAAGGGGAGTGTAGGTGGGGAGTTAGGGAGGGGATAGGTCAGTCCAGGTAGGACGGACAGGTCAAGGGGACGGGATGAGGCATGTAGGTAGGAGATGGGGGTGGGGCTTGAGGTGGGAGGAGGGCAGAGATGGGAGGAAGGACAGGTTAGGGAGGCTGGGACAAGCTGGGCTGGTTTTGGGATGCAGTAGCGGGAGGGGAGATTTTGAAGCTTGTGAAGTCCACATTGATATCATTGGGCTGCAGGATTCCCAAACAAAATATGAGGTGCTGTTCCTGCAACCTTCGGGTGGCATCGTTGTGGCACTGCAGGAGGCCCAGGATGGACATGTCGTCTGAGGAATGGGAGGGGGAGTTGAAATGGTTCGCGACTGGGAGGTGCAGTTGTTTAGTGTGAACCGAGCGTAGGTGTTCTGCAAAGCGGTCCCCAAGCCTCCTCTTGGTTTCCCCGATGTAGAGAGGGCCACAACAGGAACAGCGGATGCAGTATACAACATTAGCAGATGTGCAGGTGAACATCTGCTTGATGTGGAAGGTCTTCTTGGGGCTTGAGATGGGGGTGAGGGGGGAGGTGTAGGGGCAGGTGTAGCACTTCCTGCAGTTGCAGGGAAAAGTGCCAGGTGTGGTGGGGCTGGAGGGGAGTTTGGAGCGGACAAG
>NC_063371.1:13011263-13020147 GCF_021869965.1 Rhincodon typus | reverse complement strand
AAAAGTGTCTTTGGTGATGGGGTCGGATTGCAGATGGCGGAAGTGTCAGAGGATGATGCGTTGGATCCGGAGGTTGCTGGGGTGGTACGTGAGGACGAGGGGGATCCTGTTTTGGTTGTTATTGCGGGGAGGGGGTGTGAGGGATGAGTTGCGGGAAATGCGGGAGACACGGTTGAGGGCATTCTCGACCACTAACCGGGGGAAGTTGCGGTCCTTGAAAAACGAGGACATCTGAGATGTTCGGGAGTGGAATGCCTCATCCTGGGAGCAGATGCGGCGTAGGAAAAGGAATTGGGAATAGGGGATGGCATTTTTGCAGGAAGGTGGGTGGGAGGAAGTGCCTGCCTCTTCGTAGGTTACGTGGAACAATCTCTCTTCTGTAGGTACACTGGCCCTAAACCCCACCTCTTCCTCCGTTACATCGATGACTGTATCGGCGCTGCCTCGTGCTCCCATAAGGAGCTCGAACAGTTCATCCACTTCACCAACACCTTCCACCTTAAGTTTACCTGGACCATCTCTAATACCTCTCTCTCCTTCCTGGACCTCTTTGTTTCCATCTCTGGCAACCACCTAGAAACCGATATCCATTTCAAGCCCACCGACTCCCACAGCTACCTAGAATACGCCTCCTCCCACCCACCTTCCTGCAAAAATGCCATCCCCTCTTCCCAATTCCTTCGCCTCCGCCGCATCTGCTCCCAGGATGAGGCATTCCACTCCCGAACATCTCAGATGTCCTCGTTTTTCAAGGACCGCAACTTCCCCCGGTTAGTGGTCGAGAATGCCCTCAACCGTGTCTCCCGCATTTCCCGCAACTCATCCCTCACACCCCCTCCCCGCAATAACAACCAAAACAGGATCCCCCTCATCCTCACGTACCACCCCACCAACCTCCAGATCCAACGCATCATCCGCCATCTGCAATCCGACCGCACCACCAAAGACATTTTTCCCTCCCCACCCTTATCTGCTTTCCGGAGGGACCACTCTCTCCATGACTCCCTTGTCCGCTCCACACTCCCCTCCAGGCCCACCACACCCGGTACTTTTCCCTGCAACTGCAGGAAGTGCTACACCTGCCCCTACACCTCCCCCCTCACCCCCATCCCTGGCCCCAAGAAGCCCTTCCACATCAAGCAGATGTTCACCTGCACATCTGCTAATGTTGCATACTGTATCCGCTGTTCCCGTTGTGGGCTCCTCTACATCGGGGAAACCAAGAGGAGGCTTGGGGACCGCTTTGCGGAACACCTACGCTTGGTTCGCACTAAACAACTGCACCTCCCAGTTGCGAACCATTTCAACTCCCCCTCCCATTCCTCAGACGACATGTCCATCCTGGGCCTCCTGCAGTGCCACAACGATGCCACCCGTAGGTTGCAGGAACAGCACCTCATATTTCGCTTGGGAACCCTGCAGCCCAAGGTATCAATGTGGACTTCACAAGCTTCAAAATCTCCCCTCCCCCAACCGCATCCCAAAATCAGCCCAGCTTGTCCCCGCCTCCCTAACCTGTCCTTCCTCCCACCTCTGCCCTCCTCCCCCCCCAACCCCCCCCCCCCCCCTCAACCTACAAGCCTCATCCCACCCCCTTGACCTGTCCGTCCTCCCTGGACTGACCTATCCCCTCCCTAACTCCCCACCTACACTCACCTTTACTGGCTCCATCCCCGCCTCTTTGACCCGTCTATCTCCTCTCCACCTAACTTCTCCTTTATCCATCTTCTATCCGCCTCCCCCTCTCTCCCTATTTATTTGAGAATCTCCTTCCCCTCCCCCATTTCTGAAGAAGCGTCTAGGCCCTAAACGTCAGCTTTCCTGCTCCTCTGATGCTGCTTGGCCTGCTGTGTTCATCCAGATCTACACCTTATTATCTCTGTACTCCCTGGAAATTGTTACGATTTCGGGAGTGATTTATCACCTTTTCTTAAAATTAGGAGAAGTCTGAAAGAAGCTACTTGCTCAATGAATGAAGACTCAAGATTCCATGGTTTAGAATAGAAACATATCTGCCTACAAGAGTCAAACAAAGCAAAAACTAAAGACGATCTGAAATAACCGATAATTTAACAGACAGTATCCACATAACTTAAACATGAATTAATAGGCAAATTGTGGTCAATTATAAATTGTCCTTTAAATGGCAGATACAGGGAGGGCAGAACTTACAAATTGGCTCAGTAGTCTACTCAGAATTTGGCAATCACACTCAGTCACGAAGTCCTTTGAAAATTTGTCTTCCTCGTAAGGAATTTCAGTTTCTCTCCAGGAGAAGCTCGATGTTCTGGGAGGTTGTGTAAACTCCAGCCAACAGCTATGCACAAACAGCTCAACTTCTAAAGGTCTTTTCCACAAGTAGCATGAGTCTGTCGAATCTCATTAATTCAGCCTTCGTACAACATACAATGTTGTCTGAGTAACAGAAACAGAAGAAGAAACATACTCTCAGCCTTTTGATTTGAACTCTATCTTCTTCAGCCTACCTCTATGGCACCACTACTGCTGCCCAGCTTAGACTGCTCACTGTCTTTTTACATCTTTCAGTGAGGTTCATTTTTCCCAGAAGATTTTGTTTCTAAATTTCTATTTATTTTTGTTTCCTTCTCGACTGTGAAGCTCAGTTTCTTTTCTCTGTTTCACTTTTTAGTTTCTATTTTCAAAAAAAAACACAAACTTCTGTCATCCTGAAGAATTAAAAAATCTATGCGCTTTTATTTTTGTGTTTTTATGTTGTGGTCTGAAATGAGAAAGAACTGTTTCACGAACCAGTGTTTTGATAGGATGGCTGCATGTTTTGAAAAGCAAATAACCTGAAACTCATGATAAGCATCGTAAATAGCTGTTGGAACAAGCAGTAATTAAAGTAGTTGCAGATGAACAGGAGCCGAGGCGTTGTGTTCAGATGCAGCTGGGTGGCAACCAGAAATTTTTTGATAAATGGATGACAGACCAGTTATTCATGACAAAGACCTTTTGCCTTCCATAT
The DNA here is from genome assembly GCF_021869965.1 of Rhincodon typus. Classification (NCBI taxonomy): domain Eukaryota; kingdom Metazoa; phylum Chordata; class Chondrichthyes; order Orectolobiformes; family Rhincodontidae; genus Rhincodon; species Rhincodon typus. The sequence continues at coordinate 13,017,158 of NC_063371.1, read as the reverse complement.
ATTTGGTTGTTAGATAACAGAACAGAAAGGTGCTGCGAACAAGATGCAGAGAAGGCATTTGATCTCCAGCAACTCAGAAGTTGTCTCTCTGTTCTCTGCAGTCAAAATACACCGTAAACCTGAAGAAAACTAGTTATCACTGAGCCAGTCACTTTGTATCTCTCCCAAACTAGTGGAAGCAGCCGAAGAAAGATGATTGAAAAGCAATGTCCTGACCAGCATAAGAATCATAACAAACACCTCAGCAACTCATGTGAATAGCCTTCCAGTTTTCCTCTGCCCACAACCGATTTTATCCTCTGTGTGTGTGTGTGTGTGTGTGTGTGTGTCAGTGTGTGTGTAAGGGGAAGTTAAGAAGGAGATTAGAAGTTCCATTTGTCATGTTACATGCTTATGGTTTATAATTGTTTACCTGTAGCGAGAGTCGTATTACCTGCAAGAAATAATAATTCTTGTTAAGTACAGAAACTTAGGTCTAAAAACCAAGTAAATTTTATTACTTTGGTTAAAACCTTTAACTTTTGTGACAACTCTGGGAATAGTGGGACCAGATTTCCAGTGCGTGACCCCGGTCAGTTGTTCTGGTATGAAGGGATATGGAGAAAAGGTGGATAGAGATAGTTAACCATGATCTAACTGAATAGTGAAAAAGCTCCTGTGGCTGAATGGCATCCTGTTTGTTCCTCTGCTCACTTCTACACTATATGAGGAAGGCAGCAATCCACTATCCACAATCTGATCAAGAATTAACTCAAAATCAATTATATTCATTTCACTGCTGCTGTTGGGAGCTTGCCCTGCAGAAATTGGCTGCTCTACTTGCCTTTGCCACAACAGTCATTATACTTTAAAAATAATCTAATGGATGTGAAATGCTTTGGACTTTACTGAGGTTATGTAAGGTATGGTATTAATGCAAGTTTTTTACAGCATTCACTCTTGAATATTTTCAGATGTGCAACATTCCATTAGGATATAAAAACGTTGCAATGAGATAATTTCTGGAGTGATAGCATTTTGAGTGATCTTGGCTAGCCTGTAAATAATAACAGCCAGGGCAACTCCCATGCTCTGGCATCTTCCATGTCCAATTGAGAGTTTACTGTCTTATCTGACAGCCTGTACCACTGACAGTCCAGCACTCCCTCAGTACAGGGGCTGCAGGGCCTGCCTAAATTTCACTCTGCAGGCACAACCCTCTCAGTGAGAGACACTGAGCCATGGCTTCCTCACAATTAGCAGACAGGTTAAAAAATGGATGGAACTGAAGTAAAGCTGGGGCAAATGTTTTCCCCAGGGTCCCACTGTGCTACAGAGCTTTGTGTCGATGACTGACGTCTTGGACACAATGTGAACAATTTTCTTTCATGCATCCTGTCCTGCATACTATGTACTTGAATAAATAGCATCACTGTGTAAAAATAGAAAGCTTCCATTTATCAAAATAAATATTCCACACTGTACCCGACTCCAAGCAGCCAGGAGCCCCTGTGTATTCAGAGCCAGCTTGCCAAAATAAATCCAACTGGTGAGTTGACGTTCCCTCTTTGTTTCTAAAGTAGGCAAGACGCCTTTTTTTTGTCAAGGTTAACAAACCGTCAAGAAAACCGTGGGAACCTACATGTTTGAGATGTGTGATTCCTGAGAAAACCTGGTGGCCAAACTTACTGGGTTGGGCTTGCTGTCATGATCTTTTGTTCATGCTTTTTCACACATCTGCGACTCTGCTGACACATGTGGTGAAAGGTCTGATAATTTGAGCCAGAGAATTGAGCAGAACAAAGTTCAATATTGTGAAGTGTGGTCAATTCTGTTGTTTTGTTCCAGCTGACACTTTCCTCACTTAGCTACAAAGAATCCAGAAAAGGACCTTAGGACATATTGGATCAACTAATTGTAACCCACACTTATGACTATCCAGCCTATTCTCAATCAGAACATGGGGAATAGGTGTAGGAATGCACCACTTGGTCATCAATAACACCATGGCAGATCTGACGTGGCCTTGAGTCCACTTTCCTACTTGGCCTCATAACCATGGACTGCCTTGTCAATCAAAACTCTGCCATACCCAGTATTGAAAAAATTCAAAGGTCCGGTCTCTACTGCTGAGTGGGGGAGACAGTTCCAAAAATTAGTGGCCCTCTGAGAGTCCTTCTTAAGTGGGAGCCTCCTTATTCTGAAACTGAGACTCCTTGTTCTTGGCTTTCCCACGAGTGGAAACACCTGCTCAGCATGCAGCCTGCCAAAGACGACTGTGTATCACCTCTCACGTGGATACTCCCAACATGCTTGACCTTTTACTCACAAGACAAACCACCCCACCAACCTCCGGATCCAACGCATCATCCTCCGACACTTCCGCCATCTGCAATCCGACCCCACCACCAAAGACATCTTTCCCTCCCCACCTTTATCTGCTTTCCAGAGGGACAACTCTCTCCGTGACTCCCTTGTCCGCTCCACACTCCCCTCCAGCTCCACCACACCTGGCACTTTTCCCTGCAACCACAGGAAGTGCTACACCTGCCCCCATACCTCCTCCCTCACCCCCATCCCAGGCCCCAAGAAGACTTTCCACATCAACCAGATGTTCACCTGCACATCTGCCAATGTGGTATACTGCATCCGCTGTACCCGGTGTGGCTTCCTCTACATCGGGGAAACCAAGCGGAGACTCGGGGACCGCTTTGCAGAACACCTACGCTCGGTTCGCAACAAACAACTGCACCTCCCAGTCGCGAACCCTTTCAACTCCCCCTCCCATTCCTCAGACGACATGTCCATCCTGGGCCTCCTGCAGTGCCACAACGATGCCACCCGAAGGTTGCAGGAACAGCAACTCATATTCCGCTTGGGAACCCTGCAGCCCAATGGTATCAATGTGGATTTCACAAGTTTCAAAATCTCCCCTCCCCCCACCGCATCCCAAAACCAGTCCAACTCGTCCCTGCCTCCCTAACCTGTTCTTCCTCCCACCTATCCCCTCCTCCCACCTCAAGCCGCACCTCCATCTCCTACCGACCAACCTCATCCCGCCCCCTTGACCCGTCCGTCCTCCCTGGACTGACCTATCCCCTTCCTAACTCCCTACCTACACTCACCTTTCCTGGCCCCATCCCCGCCTCTTCGACCTGTTTGTTTCCTCTCCCCCTATCCTCTCCTCTATCCCTCCTCTATCCGCCTCCCACTCTCTCCCTATTTATTTCAAAACCCCCTTCCCCTCCCCCTTTTCTGATGAAGGGTCTAGGCCCGAAACGTCAGCCTCTCTGCTCCTATGATGCTGCTTGGCCTGCTGTGTTCATCCAGCCCTGCACCTTGTTGTCTCGGATTCTCCAGCATCTGCAGTTCCTACTATCTCTCATTCTGTCAAGGAAGCAGCCCAGTGAGCATTTCCTGCTTCCAGGAGTTGTTTGTCTTTGAGTCATTGGCAATGTCCAGCTCCTTCACTGCTTCAATGACAACATGTTTTGAGGGGTGTCAGCTGTGGCTCACCTGGGCTAATGCTCTGGGTCAGAAGGTTGCACTCCAGAGAACTGAGCACAAAGTCAATGCTGGCCCTCCAATTCTTCCTGGTGTTCCAGGCAAAACTTGCTCCTCAGTGAACATCAGTCAGAATACTGATTATCTGGTCACTCTCCAGCCACCTGTTCGAGCCTCGAGTACAAACTGGCTGCCATCATTTCTTATATAACAGAAGTGCCTGCAATTTTAAGCTACTTTATTGAGATAAACCTCTTCGTGTTGTCTTGAACCTTTGAAAGGTGTTAGGTTCATAAAAGCTCTTTACTTTTTCCTTTTATATCCAGTGTAAAATTGTCCCTCCAATGTGATACTCACAACATGAATTAAACCACTCGATAACACCTCCGAGAATTTTACCTCCTTCTTGATATTCTTTGCCCTGATGCAAGAAAGTTCAGAACTGCAAGTGTCCTACTGGAGCCTTTCAAACATGTTCTGAAGACCATCCACCGATATTTTGGAACTTTCCACATGCACCGAAGGCCCAGAATTACTGATGTTGTGGAGGTGCCAGTGTTGGATCAGGGTGGACAAGGTCAGAAACCACATAACACCAGGTTATAGTCCAACAGGTTTATTTGAAATCACAAGCTTTCAGAGCTTTGCTCCTTCTTTCGGTGTTAGTGAGAGGTAGTATCAAACACAGAATTTATAAGTAAAAAGATCAAAGGGTCACGACACTGATAACAATGTACTAAACAAATCTAAGATGCTGTTCAATCTTTAATCGGTTGGAAGGTTTTAATTGATTAATATGTATATGTATATTAATATGTAAATCCCTGAATTCCTTTCAAGTCACTGTCCTGTGAGAACTAAAGGTTTTATCAGTGTCAAGAAGAGGTGACATTTTAGGTCAGACAATGCATGTTAAGTGTGAGGCCTTGTTTAGAATCTATTTGTGTTTTGGTTTGGAGTCAGACTGGTTTTATTTCGAATGAGGAATTTATAAAACGCCACATTGACTGACAGTCTATGAATTGTGTGTATTTTGAACAACATAGAAATTATCTGCAAAAACAAATTCACCCCATAGATTTAACTGTGCGCTTGTGCATGTGTATGTCTGTGTATGTGTGCACGTGTGTGTGTGGCGAGGGGCTCAGAGAAAGGTGAAGACCAAGAGAGAGAGTGTGTGTGTGTGTGTGTACTTGAGAGACAGTGTGTGTGTGAGGGAAAGAAACAGTGTGTGTGTATATGTTTGTGTCTGTGTGTATGCGCATGTGTGAGAATATATAGTGTGGTGGGGTCACCTGCAGACTGACAGGAACCCAAGATCCAGGTTGAGGCCGTCCTCATGAGTACCAAACTTGGCTATCAGCCTCTGCTCGGCGACTCCGCGTTGTTGTGTATCCCAAAGTCCGCCTTGGAGGATGTTTACCTGAAGATCTGAGGCTGAATGTCCTTTACCGCTGAAGGATTCCCCCACTGGGAGGGAACATCCATGTCTGGCGATTGTTGCATGGTGGCCATTCATCCGTTGTCAGAGCACATGCATGGTTTTGCCAATATACCATGCCTCAGGGAATCCTTGCCTGCAGCGAATCAGATAGACAATGTTGGTCGAGTCACACAAGTACCTGCCATGCATGTGGTGGATGGTGTTCCCACGTGTGATGGTAGTATCCATGTCAATGATCTGACAAGTCTTGCAGAGGTTGCCATGATAGGGTTGTATGGTGTTGTGGTGGATGTTGTCCTGAAGGCTGGGTAGTTTGCTGTGAACAATGATCTGTTTAAGGTTCGGCAGTTGTTTGAAGGCGAGAAGTGGAGGCAGAGGAAAGACCTTGGTGAGCTGCTCATCGTCATTGATAACGGACAGCGCACAACAATCGCCAAACAGGGATCGCCAAACACTCACACACACACACACTCTCTCCCTCACACACACACGCACACACACTCTCCCTCACACACACAAGCACACACATTCTCTCCCTCACACACACACGCACACATACTCTCTCCCTTACACACACACGCACATGCACACACACACGCACACACACTCTCTCCCTCACACACACACACACATTCACACTCTCTCCCTCACACATGTATGCACACATGCTCTCTCCCTCACACACACGCACACACACTCTCTCCCTCACACTCACACACAGACACACACATGGACAAATGGTCACCGTGCAACAATCGCCAGACATGCATGTTCCCTCCCAGTGGGGGAATCCTTCAGCAGTGAAGAACATTCAGCCTCAGATCTTCGGGTAAACATCCTCCAAAATGGACATTGGGATACACGCACAGTCGCCGAGCAGAGGCTGATAGCCAAGTTTGGTCCCCATGAGGAGGGACTCAACACACACACACACACACACACACACACACACACACACACACACACAC
>NC_063371.1:13000380-13011253 GCF_021869965.1 Rhincodon typus | reverse complement strand
ACACACACACACACACACACACACACACACACACACACACACACTTCCTCTCCCTCTCACTCACAATCTTTCTCTCCATCACACACACACACACTCCCTCTCTCCTACCCACACACACACCCACTGTCTCTCTCCCCCTCACACACTCTCTCTCTCTCTCCCCTCCCACACACACACAGACACACACACACACACACACACACACACACAGACACACACACACGTTCTCTCTCTCTCCCTCTCACACACACTCACTCTCTCTCCCCTCCCCCACTCACACGCGCACACACACATCCCCTCTCTCTCACCGCCCCCCCAGACACATACACACACACCCCACACACAAACACTCTCTCTCTCACACACACACATATACACACACTCACTCATCTTCTCGCTCTACCCCTCACACACACACACATACATACTCTCACACACACACACACACTGACACACACACGGTCTCTCTCTCACCCCACCCTCACACACATACCTCCCCCCAACACACACACACATCAATTTATGGGATGAGATAGTAGGAACTGTCGATGCTGGAGACGCGACAAACGACTGCACCTCCCAGTCGCGAACCACTTCAACTCCCCCTCCCACTACTTGGACGACATGTCCATCCTGGGCCTCCTCCAGTGCCACAACGATGCCACCCGAAGGTTGCAGGAACAGCACCTCGTATTTCGCATGGGAACCCTGCAGCCCAATGGTATCAATGTGGACTTCAGAAGCTTCAAAATCTCCCCTCCCCCTACCGCATCCCAAAACCAGCCCAGCTCGTCCCCGCCTCCCTAACGTGTCCATCTTCCCTGGACTGACCAACCCCCACCCTAACTCCCCACCTACACTCACCTTTACTGGCTCCATCCCCGCCTCCTTGAACTGTCTGTCTCCTCTCCACCTATCTGCTCCTTTATCCATCTTCCATCCACCTCCCTCTCTCTCTCTATTTTTTTCAGAATCTCCTTCCCCTCCCCCATTTCTGAAGAAGGGTCCAGACCCAAAACGTCAGCTTTCCTGCTCCTCTGATGCTGCTCGGCCTGCTGTGTTCATCCAGCTGTACACCTTGTAATCTATGGGGTGAATTTGTATTTGCAGATACATTCCATTTTGTTCAAAAAGCACACAATTTCTCGACTGTCAGTCAATGTGATGTTTTATAAATTCCTACTTTAGAAATAAAACCAGTATGATTCCAAACCAAAACACAAACAGATTCTAAACAAGGCCTCACACTTAACATGCATTGTCTGACCTAAAATGTCACCTCTTCTTTACACTGATAAAACCTTTAGTTCTCTCAGGTCAGTGACTTGCAAAGAATTTGGGGATTTACGTACACATATTAATCAATTAAGACCTTCTAACCTATTAAAGATTTAACAGCCTTTTAGGTTTGTTTAGTACATTGTCATCAGTAGTGTGACCCTTTGATTTATTTACTTTTAAGTTCTGTGTCTGATACTACCTCTTTCACTAACACCTGAAGAAAGAGCGAAGCTCCAAGAGCTTGCGCTTTCAAATAAACCTGTTCCACTATAACCTGGTGTTGTGTGATTTCTGACCTTCAGAATTTCGAAGGAGCTGGTCCTGCCCCTTGCCAAAACTGCTGGTAAACATAAGGCACAGGAACAGGGGAATGACCATAAGGGATATCTATTCCAAGGTTAGCTGCCCAAAGTTACACACAATACCCACTGCCCGGCGCCATTCACAACCTCAAGAGGATTCACATAATGCCCTCAATCTCACAAATGTTGGTGTATGAAGATAAAGGTGGTTTTTACAGTTTGACAACAATCCATCCTTTCTCTCTTCATGTCAGGAATGTCAACAAATTTAATTCCCAATTAGTCACAGTCTGGTGTAAAGATACATTAACATAAACAATACTGGGTAAAATATTCAGATACATCCCAAAATAGGGATTTATCATGTTCTAACCATGAATCCTTTATGTGTATGATGGAAGCAGCCACAGAAGAGTGCAGCATGACTAGAAATTACAGCAGGGTACTTTATTTTCTTTGGGAAATGTCTTCTGCCATCTTGCTGCCAATTGGATCAGTCTTTAAGCTATCTGTTAATGCATATTTAGCACAAAGGGATCAGTAATCAGCCAATTGCCAGCAATACCAATGCTTCATCTAATGGTTTAACAATGATTTACATAATCAGCTCCACAGAAGTTTATATTTCAATGATTATTTTAGTAATCCCATGGACTATGATAAGGCGAATGGTTTGTATGCACCGATCAAACACAAATGCTACTTACTGACTACTCAGGGCATTAATGAAGCATATCAGTGTTTTTACTGTAAATGTAGATCACCCACTGTCATGGTTTGTGACTCTCTGAGTCAGTTTCCCAGTGTTGCTATTCGCACTATTTAAACAGAGGTTCTTTCAAAAACTCAAAGCAACACTGAGGAATAAAAAGGACATGCAAATGATGACTTTTTTTTCTTTATGTACTGCTGCCACTTAGCTTCAATCCATTTACTGGATGTGGGTTTCTGAGTTCTTTATGAGATTATGTTAATCTAACTTGACTCCCTCCTCCTTCATTGCGACCTTACATTATTGCTAACACTTTAAATGAATGACTGATCAGTCAAACTATGCAGTGAAATTATCCCGATAATGTTTGACAATTTTATTCAGAGTGACTAAAAGAGATGCATATCATTTTCAATATAGCGGTATCCTCTGCAAATGCTGGAGGCTGATGAAATTCGTATGATTGGCAAGAAACATGAATGGAGATCCCAGTTATTTTTGGATACTCATGGGATTTCTTCCAACCTGATATTAAAAAAAAGTGTACTTTAGGACAAAATCAGGGCATCACTGACCTGCGTCTTTCAGTGAGAACAAGCTAAGGTCTTGTTGGATGTCAATAAAGATTTTTCCCAGATAAAAACCGGAAGAATTGCAGATTCTGTAAATCAGAAATGAAAACAGAAATTGCTGGAAAAGCTCAGCAGGTCTGGCAGCATCTGAGGAGAGAAATCAGAGTTAACGTTTCGGGTCGAGTGACCGTTCCTCAGAACAGACTTTTCTCAGCCTTGGTTCAGTCACCAACTCTGACCTCTGAGTCAGAAGGTCATGGAGTCCAGCTTCACTTGAGAACCTTGAGTCAGTCATTTCAGTGGATGCACAAAGTGAGGATGCTCCAAGGAGTTCATTGCAGAGAGCTCAGGCTTCGGGGCCTGTAGGCATGGCCACTGATCTTGGGGTGATTTGAAATGGAGAAAATGCAAGACAGCCAGGCCAAAGGAACTGTGAGGTGAACAAGGGAAGGAAGGAGGTCTGGAAGAATGGAGAGGGATGAGAACATGGAGAGATTTGACGGGAAGGCCATTGATTCAACAGAAGGAGTGGACTATTCCCACAGTAACTCCACAGCTAGTATATTCTGAGGAGGAGGAAAGGAAATGGAGAAAACTGACAAGTCAGCGGGAAAAACAGGCCCTTAGGGGTTCTGTTAAATCACACATGACTCTGCACAGACTGGAGCTACTAAATAATACTGCTAGCTGAGCAGTCTGCATTTGAGTCACATTCTTATCCATGAATAAATGTTGTTGTCTTTTTCCTTAAATGCAATGCCATCACAGATTGTGTCATTGGTACAACACATGGAAGGCAGCAATATCCATTGTCATCTCAACAAAATATATTGACAGAAACCAGCCACAGAACCCCACACATGCGTGTTGGTTTGCTTTGCTGGTTCCTGTAAATGGTAAAGTTTATGCAAATATCACTTTGTGGTCATCAGCTGCGACTCTGGTTAAGTGTGACTTTCACTTGGAACATTTTATGAGAGGGCTCAATATTTATTTTCCATTCTCAGCCAAGGTCATGGACTCAGTCAACCTTCTGAAATGTTTTTATTTGCCCTCACAATTACCTCTGATGGCAGTAACAACCAATGTTGTACAGCCAGGTCTTTAAGAGGAAGGCAATGCTGTGGGATAGAAGCTTGTTTGTTTCTGAATGTGCACGTGAAGGGCTCACATTGTGTTAACCATGACAGCAGTGACAGTTCTTGTAAGTCATTCAGTCAAGACTGATTCCTATTTCAAGGAAGGAAGAAGAATTTGGAGATGACAAGTGGTTGGAAGTAGTGGGTGTGCCATGTGCCAACAATAAGAGCTCCCTGAGAGATGCACAGCAATGATGATGCATTTGAGGCTTCAGAAGCTGAATGGACACTGTCAGCCACCAAAGAGAGGGAATTAGGCAGTGGAACAAATCTGAAGGCAAATTGCAGAAAGATGCAAGTATTTTGTGATGTGGGATCCTTCTCTTCATATAGACTGGGCAAATACAACAATGAAGGAGAAAGGGGGCGGAATTTCTGAAACATGAACAAGAGCAGCACAGTGGCTCAGTGGTTAGCATTGCTGCCTCACAGTGCCAGGGACCTGGGTTTGATTCCAGCCTCGGTTGACTCTCTGTGTGGAGTTTGTACGTTCTCCCTGTATCTGCAAGGGATTACTCTGGGTGCTCCTGTTTTCTCCCACAGTCCAGAGATGTGCAGGTTAGGTGGATTGGTTGTGCAAAAGGCAGGGCTACAGGGCTGGAGTGGGTCTGGGTACGATGCTCTTTGGAGGATCAGTGTGGACAGTGCTTCCACACTGTAGGGATTCTATGATTCTATGACCTTTGTCAGTCAATACATTCTCAGCCCAATGAAGGTGAAGCTGGTCCTGGGGGGAGGAGGGGTGGAGCAGTGAGTGAGATTCCATGGGAATACAGTAGAGATTCCATGGGAATACAGTAGGGAAGCAGCGATTATACTATTATTAGGTGGAGAGGAGTTAAGGAAAAGGATGAGGAAATATCAAAAGTGAAAATACTCAATTTCAGGATTGAAACAGTATCTGGCTGAGTTGGACGAGAGCCAAAAACTGGTGAGGGAAACAATAATTGATCAATGGGATGCCTTTAAAGTGGAGATTGCTAAGGAACACACTCAACAAATTCCTAAGAGAAGAAAGGAATTGACATTCAAAGTTACACCTAACAAGGACAACAAACAATAGAATTTGTATTTGTCTGGAGTCTTTGAAATAACAAAGTGCCAAGGATCTTTCCAAAGGCATTATAAAACAACAGCCATGCAGTGAGATGTTACAGCTGATGATGAATAACTTTAAACGAAAAGTCTTAAAGGAGGAATTTGAGTAAAAAATTGGGGGCCATCAAGGGGCCAGGCTTAAGGAAGTGCAGAGATTTCAGAGGCTTGTGGAGTCAGAAGAAAATACAAAGATGGGGTGGAATGAGCAGAGGGATTTGAAAATAAAGATGAGAATTTTAAAATTTGTTTAATTGGGAGCTAATATGAGTCAATAGCAGCGTTGAGCTGTGAATGCAGTTTGATGCGAGTGAGGAAATAGAGTCAAGTTTTTAGACGGCTTTAAGATTACAAATGGACGAGGGCTGGTGACCAACCACAGTATATGAGAATAGTCAAACTGAGAAGTAAGAAAGGCATGAAAGGGTGAATAAGAGGTGAAAAGTTGAGGACTAAGGAGTAGAAATCAGGCATTGTTACAGAGGTGGAAATAGGCAGTCTTAGTAATTGTATCAGAATATAGTTGAATATCTCAGCGTCACAAATGACAACAATGTTAGGAATTGTCTGATTCAGGTTGAGACAGCTGCCAAAGATAGGGATGGATTTGGTGATGAAGGAGTGGAGTTTGAGTCAATGATCGAAGACTAGGCTCCTCCCAGTATTCAACCAGAAGAGATTTCTACTCATGAACATGAAGTGTTTGATATTTAGGGTCAGTTGAAAAATCAGGTCATTTTTTTCTTATTCATTCATTGGCTGTTGGTGTCACTGCTGAGGCCAGGATCCCCATAAATTCCAAGACAGCGATGGAGTCGGATGCTTCAGACGAAGCTTATCCGTTCTGTTCGTTTCCTTTTATTTTTCTCTATGTATATTCTTCTTTTTTGTGTTTTCTTCCTTTATATCTTCTTTCTTCTTCCAGCCACAGGCTCCCAGCCTCGGATTCAACGCAGACCCAGTGAGGTGGCCTCCTGGCCTGGTGCGGCAGCCTCCTGGCTTGGAGGGGGAGTCTCTCAGCTTGGCGTGGCAGTCACTCGGCCCAACAAGGCAGACTCTCGGCCCAACATGGCAGTCTCTCGGCCCAAAGTGGCAGTCTCTCAGCCCAACGTGGCGGACTCTCGCCCCAACGTGGCAGTCTCTCAGCCCAACGTGGTGGACTCTGACCCAATGTGGCGGACTCTCGGACCAGTGTGGCAGTCTCTCGGACCGATGTGGTGGTCTTTTGGTGGTACATGGCGGTCTCTTGGCCCAGCATGGATTTCTAGTCTCGAGGTGATTCCTCAAAGTGCGGTGCCATGGTGGCTAAGCACTCAAGAACGACTCTCATGAACTTTGAACCTTATTTTGAATGTTTTACACTATAATTACTGTAATGTTTAACTTTCAACTTTGTTCTTTCTTTCGACCTTGTTCTTAAGATTCTGTGCCTAGGTACTTGTACCTAAGACGGCACCTTGTGTAGTGACGTTATACACTTTTCACTGTATTCCTGTACTTGAGTACACGTGACAATAAAAACAAAATCAATTGCCCTTCCTAATTACCCAGAGGGCGGGTAAGCATCACCCGCATTGCTTTGGGTTTGGGGTCACAAGTGGAGTAGAGGAATAGAGTAAAGTTTGCCGGACTGAGGGAATGCATCTGCACAAAGAGGTTACATAGTTGAAACATAGAAACTAAAAAATAGGAGCAGGAGAAGGCCATTCAGCCCTTCCAGCCTGCTCCATCACTCAGTATGATCATGGCTGATCATCCAACTCGGTCCCCTGATCCCACTTTCTCCCCGGACCCTTGATCCCTTTTGCCCTAAAGTGTCTCTAACTCCTTCTTGAAAACATTCAATGCTTTGACCCACTGCGATAGAGAATTCCGTAGACTCCCCACTCTCTGGGTGGAGAAATTTCTCCTCATCTCAGTCCTTAATGGCCTACCCTGTATGCTTACACTGTGATCCCTGGTTCTGAACTCAGAGTCATTTGGGACATCCTTGCAACGTATCACAAAGTTGTCACAGCACAGGAGGAGGTCTTTCAGCCCATCGAGTCCAGACCGCCCTTCTATAGAACAATCCAGTAAGTTTCATTCCTCAGCTTTGTGCCCATCGCCCTGAAAGTTTATTTCCTTTAAATTACTGTCAATTTCCTTCGGAAATTTTTCATCATCTCTGCTTCCATCAGCCTCGTGGGCAGCAAGCTGGAGATCGTTACCACTTGACCTCAGCTGATGGGAATAGCTTTTGTTTGTCGACCTTCCCTAAATCTGTCATAATCTTGCACACCTCTTTCAAATTTCTCGTCAACCTCTGTTGCTCAAAGGAGGGCCACCCCAGCTTCTCCAAGCTAACATGGTTGCTAAATTCCCTCTATTTGAAACTATTCTGCTAAGTTTACTCTGCACCTTCTCAAGGGGCCTCACATACTTCCTGGAGTGCGGCAACCAGAACTTGATGCATTACATAAATCAAAGTGCATGTTTGGTAATTGGTGATGGTTTGTTCCTACTGGGAGGTCTTGAGCTGTAAAAGTTATTGGTGGCAAAAGATTTGGCTGAGATGCACTTTATTGAGGATGATGTGTGGTCAGTCAGTTGGAAAAGTGGGTCAGCGGACAGACTAAGTGGAGATGAAAATACTCAACATAAACTCCAAATGGTTGATTCCTGCTCTTATATGCTGCCGGATCTCAAGCAGAACAGCCTCCACGTTCCAGGAAAACACAGGCAGAAACCTGCCAAACATGTTGCTTTCCAGAACACTTAGTAACTCCTGTTGGTGAGAGCAATGCAGGGACTCCAGACACTGTGTCACTCCTGTCGAGAATCACATTTGCAATCTATCCACTTGAGAGGTGTACTGGAGCAATTCAAGGATCACAACTCAAAATCAGCAAGACTCTGAAATTGGGGGATGAACTAAAAGTAGTTGTGGGCCTAACTGAAGTACTTCTGTTAAATATTTGCCCTACCTTGCTACTGGCTTTACTATGCAATTATTAGCTCAATTGTTCCTGGTGCCAAGGATGTAAGGAAGATAAGGATTTGGAAGTTGAGGTGCTGAGATACAAAGAACCAATGGAAGTTTGTCAAAACAGGGATCAGGGTAATGCAGAACGCAATGCCAGTGTTCAAGCGGGTTCTATTTGGGAAAAAGAGAACTGATTTTCTTTCATTTTCTTCAGTTGCCCCGTCTCCATCCATTGGAGATGGCTGATGAAGTGATCCTGTTGGGTTCCTGGTAAAAGCTGGTCATTGGAAGGAAGAGAAGTGGCGGCTCTGGGATACTGACCCAGGCCCGCAAGAAGAGGCTCCGAAGATCTCACACCACAGTGACTTACAGGCATGGTGTTAAAATTCACTTCATTCTTACAATGGGCACTCTGACACACACAGCTACAGAGACACACAAATGAAGTGGTGTGTAACGTGCGTAAAGAGATTATCCCATTCAGCAGTAAGGGGAGGAGTTTCACATCTCAAAATTACCATTCATATTATTATTTCAATGCACATCTTATGCACTTTATTGTACAGCACAGCTGAAGGAACACATTAGGCACACGAGAGGGGAGGCGGTCTCATGAAAGAGGCTCCTTCGCTCCTGAGGACAGACCCCTTTGTGCATTTGTGGGAGCCACAAACAATGCTGCACACCACTGAGGAGAGTCCCCTCTACAAAAGTGAGTCAAGTCTTACCTCAAACTCAGCTTAGGTCTGGGGATTTTCTCATTCAAAGATAAATCACAAAGAAACAGAATAAACTCCCCAGTCACAAAGTCGAGAAAGCTCTTCATTGCAAAAGCACTTGTTGAGATGTTTTGGAAGTGCATGTACTGAAGGTGAAAGATGACAGCGAGCGTTCTACATGGGGCCGAGGAGAATTGGAATTTCCCATGGTAGTACATTTTGCTGGTAGGTTGGCAGAGTGAAAACATAGTGAGGTGCTAACAATCAGAAGGAACACAGGTTTCAGTTCTGTAGAGAAAAATATGAATTCTTGGTGAATGAGAGAACAATATCATGTGAAGATGAAGTTTGGTGATTGATTTTTGGGAAGAAAAATTGCCTCTAAAAATCTCAGCTTGGCCAAATAAGGAGTGGCTATTGTCGAAACCATAACAAGGAGAAAGTACTGCAGGACAACTTAGAAGAGTGACTTGTCTCTTTCCAAATTCTTCCTGATTGGATTTAACTGCACTCACAACTTAATTACACCGGAAGTTGGAAAGTACAATGGGGTGTGTCATATGGAAAAAAATAAAGATGGTTTCGAAATAAATGCTGGGGGCTGACCCCACCCTCTGCAGGCCTGCCCCGACACTCAAATGTCAGATCATCATATTACCAATCCCAAGGGTTTAGATTGACTCAGTAAACAGACCAAGAATAGACTGGTGAGAGACTGGTTTACTCCGGAGGGATTTTGAACAAAAGGCACTTCTCAGGCTGCAGGGCTTTCTGGTACTTGGTAGCATGGTGTACTGTACCTACCGTTATTGCTTTAAAAGGAACAGGGTAGGCTCATTAACTCTGTGAGAAGAAAAATAAGGAAGTCTTGTGTTTCTACAGCTCCTTTTGACAGCGTCAGATGTTCCAAAGGCTCATGCAGTCAAGGATTCACTTCTTGAAGTGTAATCACTGTTGCAACAGGAGCAAACTCAGCAGTCAACTTATGCACAGCAAGATCCCACAAATAGTGGTGTGATCCATGACTAGATAATCTGCTAAAGTGACAGAAGGCGAGGAGTCTGCGCTGTTCCCTGGACGCCAGGATAGTTCTCCTCTTGTTTGGAAGGCTGACTGTGAGGTCTTTTATATCCAGCAGGTATTTCAGTTTAAACAATTATCTGCAAGATAACACCGTCCATACTTCACAAACACATCACCCTCCTCACAGAACTATCAGGACGTGAACAGACTTTTTGTGAACCGGATATCCCTTCCCTCTCAGTCAACAACCTGTCCTTCCCCATGATCGCCTTCTCCCTCTACTTGGACATGTGAACCCTGGAAAACAACAAATTAAAAAATGGATATGTTCAATAAAATAAAAAAAGATGTTTGCCAAGGAAAATTTTCTCCTGTGTTGTTTGCAACAGTGTCCTGCAAATTCATCTTTGCTTCCTAGAGATTCCAGGGCAATTCTGGAAAGTTAGTGAACTACATTTGGAATGGTACTGGTTGCTGTAGTGGAATAATGAAGGAGTTTTACTGTACCTCAATACCTGACCTGGGAGTTATTGACCTTTGTGGTTAATATGTAAATTGCTTTATCTTGACACTCGAATTCCTTTACCATGGAAATTTTTAGCGGCACAACATCACACTCCAAACATCTGACGAGAACCACACATTCACCTCTGCACGGAGGAATGAGGGCTCTTATTGGGTGATAGTGTATCTATCTCTGGGCCAGGAGGTGTGGGTTCAAGTCCCATCTGGTCCAAGGGTGTGTTATAAGATGTAACAGGCTGATTAAAAACTGAGGAGGGTTCTTTTGAAGTCACTGGCTCTCGTACCAGTTTGTGTTCCATTGTCACATCTTGATTCAGACAGGAGTATTTGCAGCTTGCAAGACAGCTGTTTAAATGTTGTAATTGGCTCAAACATGGCAATCAATATTGGATAATTAAACACAATGTTAACTCTCAGTTAAGATTTACTTTGCAACATTGTGTGGAAAAATGGCAAATTGTTAACCATTTTGCACCTCTTCCATTTTTACTTCACTTTGGTTCAAAAGGTAAGCCCACCATCACTACCACCATCCCAGCA
>NC_063371.1:12919998-12999980 GCF_021869965.1 Rhincodon typus | reverse complement strand
TGGGATGGTGGTGGATGTGGTGCTGGGATTGTGGTGGATGTGGTGCTGGGATGGTGGTGGATATGGTGCTGGGATGATGTTGGGTGTGCTGCTGGGATGGTGGTCGATGTGCTGCTGGGAATGGTGATGGATGTGGTATTGGGATTATGATGGAAGTGATGCTGGGATGATGGTGGATGTGGTGCTGGGATTATGATGGATGTGGTGCTGGGATGGTGATGGAAGTGGTGATGGGATGACGGTGGATGTGGAGCTGGGATGGCGGTGGATGTGGAGCTGGGATGGCAGTGGATGCGGTGCTTGGATTATGATGGAAGTGGTGCTGGGATTAAGATGGAATGTAGTGGAGACATTCAAGAGGGAGTAAGATAGTTATTATCGATAAGCTGCAGTACATGAATGATACTCGCAACATGACCGCACTCAGAGGGGGAACTCCAGGTGATCATCGATGTATTCATGGAGTTGTCCATAAGAATAAACCTCAGACTGAATATCCAGAAGACAAAGATCTGGCTGCTCCCACCGTGCAAAACTGCTCCCCTGACTATCAAGATTCACAACAAGCTACTGTACATGGTGGATTAATTCTCATTCTTTCTGAACCTCCTCTCAGTGAGTTCAGATATTGATGATGCAATTCAACATCGCCTCCAAGGTACCCCAGCAGCCATTCCCCAAACAGAATGTTTTCTAACTAACGCTTTAAATCCAGCACCATCCTCATAATCTAAAGAACAGCAGTGTTAATAATGTACGGCCTGCACCTTAAATCTCTTGAGGAATATCACCAGTGACACCGCTGTTAAATCTGACAGATCCTCCATCAGGATTGGCTCTCCAATGTCAGTGTCGGTTCTCAGGCTGACATTCCCACTATCGAATCAGCTGAGGTGGTCTGGGCCACTTTGTCAACAAGCCTGACACAGGACTCCCAGAACAAGTTCAAACCTCTCAGCTTCATCACAGTGTGTTGTTACCAGGAGGGCAGAGGGAATGCTGTAAGGATGTCCTCGAAACCTCCCTGAAAAAAAAGCAACATCCCAATGAACCCATGGGCATCTCCAGCCCAAAATTGCACAAACTGCATCTACAACATTCACTGCAGAAATTCATCAAAGCTAATAAGACAACAACTTCCAAACCCACAACCACTTCCATCTAGAAGGACAAGGGGGAGAAGATACATGGGAGCACCATCACCTGCAGGTTCCCCTCCACGCCACTCACCATCCTGATTTGGAAATATATCACCATTCCTTCACTGCTGCTGGGTCAAAATTGTGGAATTCCCCTGCAGTGGCACAAGAAGGCAGCTTGCCACCACTTTGTCAAGGGGATACTAGACGATAAACAATAAATGCTGGGTCCAGCCAGCGATGCTCCAAGTTCCATGAGTGAATGAAAGAAAAAGAAGCTGACCATTTTGAGTGTCTCCAACAGGCCCTGCTGGAGGCCAAGCGCAGATCGTAAATAGAGTGTGTGATCAACCCATACAGCTGCCTCTTCAAACACTATGTGCCTCACCGGTACTAGAGTGTTCATCACCTCTGGATCCACAACTCCACACCAGAACGTAAGAGAATCATCTTTGATCCTGGAAGAAGGAGATAGCTAGCTGGAAAGGAAGAATATGAAGAACATTATGTAGAGAAGGCTAGAGAATGGATCCAAGTGAATTTCCCACTTAGAGAACCAGTGCAGATATGATAGGCTGAATGGCTTTTGTGTGAACTGGAACAACTGTCTGATGTGACATTTTCAGACGTACTGGCTATCCAGGTTTCACCCTTCCCATTTCCCCATCCTAATATAGACAATGTTGTGAGGGGAAATTCACATGGCAAAGCCGAATCACAATTCTCTGGCCAAACCTTGATGTTTTTTGCCTTGCCCAAACATCTGGCCTCCACCTGCCAGTTTGCTGCTTTTTTGGAACAACCTGCTGAAAGGTGCGGGGAGAGATGTGCTGCGGTGACTGTAACTATCTATCCATCCAATAATTTTACCACAATTCAGATGGACGAGCCCATTGCTAGTGTGTGTGCTCCCCATGGCTTACTCTGCCTTATCTCACCCAGTTGGCATATCTTTTTTTCACTTCTTTGGTAGAAAGCCTCCATGGACCCTTTAACATTCCTCTTCTCTTCTCAGCTGCTCCTGCCTCAGCCCCACTTGGACCTTGCCCTTGGAGACTGAACTACCAGGCTGAGCTCAGAGAGAGTCCCCAAACCTATGACAGACAAATAGAGACCAAAATAATTTGGTAGAGCTTCTTAATTTCTTCACAAAGTTCGTCATTTTTCCCTCAGTACACTATCCCTTCCTTCTGGTTGGTCCTTCTTTTGCATTTCAACAGATATTTTCTGATCAACCTGTTCTGTGATATTATCACACATCTCTGGACAAGGTGGGACTTGAACCTGAACCTCCTGGTTCAGAGGGAGGGACATACCTTAATAATACTGCAGTTCACAAATTAATTCCCAACACCAACTTGCCTTATTACTTCTAATTCCTACGCATTTAGAGTCCTCCTCACAGAACTGAATTGGAAATTGTTCACATGTCACAGTTTCTAGATCATAATATTTGAAGTTTAGAGTAGGAAAAGAGAGGCCTGTCTGACCCAATCATGATGCATCATCCCTGGATACTTTGTGCTGCTTCCTACAAGTCCATGGACAAACTACAAAGGCAGAAAATTCTTAGGAGAATTCCCTTCGGAGTCTTTCAAGGGATCAAAATCTGTTCAGGACAACATATGGATCAAAGGTAATCTCTAAAGCAATTTGCTGTCACTGATTGTAAGGCACTTTAGGTTCCTAAGGCCGTAAAAGGTACTTGACGTAAGCTCATTTATTTTGCTTCTTTCTTTCACTGAGACACTGTAATCATCAATCAGGAACTTCAGTCTTGAAGATTCACTTCCTGTGCAAGTTGGTGGCTGAGTAACACAGCTGTGTTTGGGCTCTTGCCTGGGGCCCATCCGCTCCAATCTGGTTTCCTTCTTTGTTTTACTTTTGCTTCTGCTCTTACCTTTCACTTTATTTTCCTTTTCTTTTGGTCTTCTTTACTGTAGTGGGTTGGTCAGCAGCACTGGCATGGCAGCAAGGGTGGGCCGCATGTGGAGTAGCAGACATGGTTTCTCCTGGTGATAGGAGGCCAGTGGCATTCTCCCACCATTTGGGGTGTGTGGCAGCAGCAGCAGGTGCGTTCTCTGGCACTGGGGCCTGGTGGCAGAGGCAGCAAAGACCCTCCAGCGAACGAAGCTGGTGCCCTCGGCAGCAGGGGACTTCTCGATATGGCAGCACCAGCAAGATGACATCTGCAGCCGAAACGGGACTCATGGCCCAGTGGTGGCCTGGTCTGGCAGTGGAACCGGGAACTCATGGTTGCGGGACAAGTGTGGGTTCAGCGGTGTCAGCGACATGGGCCTAGCGGTGAAGAGATGGTGCCTAAAGTAGGGTGACTCATACTTTGGTGGGTCCAGTGCAGGCAGTGGGGTCTCTGTTGAGGGTAGGTGACAGCATGGACTGGGTAGGAAAGACCGATATTCTGAACTTCTTATTTTTTTATTTTCCTAGTTTATTCCTATGAGATATAAGGCTGGATATGTATTTCTTTACCTTTCTAATTTTGAGGTACCTTTGTACCTAAGATGGCATTGTAATGCGGCAACTGTAAATTTTTTACTATACTCATTTGACGAGATGTGACAATAAAGCTAATTTAATTCAATTCAAGACAGTAAGTCAGCACTCACTGCATCACTCAGCACTCATTCACCATCTTACCACTCCCTGGGAAATCTAGTCTCATCCAACTTTACAGAAGTAACTGTAATGGAGCAAGTTTCATCAACACCGTCCTCTCCACCACATCATATACCTTGTCTGTGTCAACGTAATTCCTCATTCCATACAGACACTGAGTGAAACAAATTTGAGGAACAGTTCTTGAGTGGAAATCAGGTTTATCCACATGCAGATAAACATACAACGGAGAGAAGCGTCTTGTCTTGCTCGAAGTAGGGCTAGCCAGAAATTCCACTTTCATAAAACGGGCCTTTATCTCAAAACAAATTTAAAGAAAATCGAGTCAGGTTCTGCTCGGGTTGGGTGATGTCCCCTGCCCAAATTTCCCCTCTACGCTCCAGCTGCACAATTCTTCAGGTCAAGAAGTATTTTGAGTGTTTACTGGGACATTCAGCAACTAGGCTTATTATATAGAGTACTAATGAAAGCCTGTGATGACACAGTTACAGGCGATCTCTTGTGGTATTATTCTGTGGCATGTCAGGATACATCGATCCTCTTTGAACCTTTCTCTGGGTCATCCTTGTGTTGCTGCTTCATTCACTTTCATTTCACTGCTCTGCCTGTCTCTTTTATTTTTCTCTCCTGTCACTAACTCTCCTTTATGACGGTGCCAACAGAGACTGCTGGCTGTATTTCCATTGGAACTAGAAGGGCAAGTAGCTCCATTGGCTTCCTTCCCATCTTCTTATCTGAATATTCCTGCTTCCTCACACCCATTGCACCCTTTCCTATTACTCATCACCAACTTCCATGTCCCTCTTGCCTCCATTGCTACTCCTGCTTCTTCCCTCTTGAACTAGCTGCTCAACCCCTTCACCCTCCCCTCTCTGCTCATTCCTCTGTCATTCATTTACCCATTAATCTCCATTCACTCCAGCTATAGGCAGCACGGTGGCTCATTGCTTAGCACAGCTGCCTCACAGCACCAGGGATCCGGGTTCAATTCCACCCTTGGGCGACTGATGGTGTGGAGTTTGCACATTCTCCCTGTCTCTGTGTGGGTTTCTTCCGGGTGCTCCAGTTTCCTCCCACAGTCCAAAGATGAGCAGGCTAGGTGGATTGGCTATGCTAAATTGCCCATAGTGTCTAGGGATGTTTAGGTTAGGTGGGTTAGACATGGGAAATGCAGGGGTAGGGGAATGGGTCTGGGTGGGATGCCCTTCATAGGGGTGGTGTGGACTTGTTGGGCCAAATGGCCTGTAACCACACTGTAGGGACTCTGTGACTCTGCTTGTAATCGCTCTATTAAGGACTGTTGACACGAGACTAGAGGAGCACTAACTTGTTTCTCTCATTCTCTCTCACAACTGCTTCCATCAAAGAGAATTCATTTGCTTTCAAAACTCAACTCATTTGCTTTGAAGAAAAAGATCAAATTAGAATGAGGAAAGTCACTGTATTTCTGTGGTGTCTCTCTGGCCTTCAGATATGAGAAGTTAGAATCTGTGTATCAGAGGTGTTCATACTTTTGGTATTGATACTGATGTCTTTGCTTTGGCAACAAAATACAGGTGAGGTCATGAGTTGAGTTCAAAATGTGGTCTTTTTCTCATTATTACACAATAAAAGACAAACTTCCCCACTCCCATCTTGCTCTCTATTTTGTCCTGATTGCACCACCTCTCCCAAACAAATGCTATAACAGATGTGTCATTGCAACACACTCATTGTTCTCTCTCACACACATAGACATATCCTCTCAGCTCAAAGGATAAACACCTTGGACATTTTTTTAACCTAAATGAAGCTTTCAAATGCCCCTTCTTGTTCCTCTTCATTCAATTTTGAAAATAAAATGCAGAATTTGCTTTAAACTGGAGAAAAACTGTTTCCTCGTGACTGCTGATGGCAGCAGAAATTGCAACGTCCAGACCTGATTTTTGGAAAGGGCTGTTCCCCAGTTCCAGGGATGAGTAAACATAGTTTATTTTTAGGACTGTTCTCCTTGGGGAAAGAAGGCGATAGGAGATTTGGTAGAGGTATTCAAAATCATCAAGAGTCCGGGCAGAGTTGGTAGGGAGAAATTGTTCTTGCTTGTGAAACATTCAAACTGAAACTAATTGGCAAAAGAAGCACGAGTGGCATCAGAGAAAACTTTCTCATGCAGCAAGCGGTTCAGGTCTGGAATGCACAGCCTGAGAGTGTGGTGGAGGGGGGTTCAGTTATCTGGAAAGGAATAACGTGCATGGTCACGGGGAGAAGGTGGGAGAATGGAGCAAATTGTTCATTTGGAGAACCAGAGCAGGCATAATGGGCTGAATGGCCTCCTTCTGTGCTGTTAACAACTCTGTGTCTCTGTGAACCCTTCAATTAAAGTATTTAACTGAGGCATTAAGACATAATTCAATGGATACATTTCATCGCATTGTTGTGGATTATACGTATTTACGTTTTTTTTGTAAAAACCTTTGAAGGTTCAGTTATTTTGGGTAAAAAAACGACAATCGACAAAAATATCTGAAGGCACTTTGACAGCCTTGTTGGAGCTTGTTGAGCAGATTGCTTATCAGAATTACAGCATTGTGCAAGCATTTTCCATTATAGCGTAAATTCAATTTAAACACAAGTGGTAACGCAAAAGGTTGAGTGAAACATACAAACAGGAAGTTGAGGGGCAAAGACAGGAAGTGAATGCACATGTTACATTTTTCATTCAGTATGGTTACAAATGTAGATCTGCTGTGTAATTCTGGAAGTGTTAAATTTGTTCCATGTTTTCATTATACCTCAGGTTTCCATTACCCTATTGATTCACTGCCAGATCAGTTCAATCACACATCATCTAAGCTTAGTAACACTTCTTTCTGAGTTCATAATCAAGGCTAAAATTCATTGCACAACGTAAGAAGCGTCATATTTCAGAAGGCATATGTCAGCCAGATTGGTAAGAACAGTGCCACAAATACAAACATCCACTCCCTCCACTACTGATTCGCAGTAGCAGCAGTGTGTACTATCTGTAAGATACACTCCAGAAATTCATCAAAGATCCTTAGACAGCACCTTCCAAATCATGACCACTACCATCTAGAATGGCAAGGGCAGCAGATACATGGGAGCAGTGCCCCTTGGCTGTTCCCCTCCAAGCCACTCACTTTCCGTTCCTTTCGTGTCGCTGGGTCAAAATCCTGTAACTCCCTCCCTTTGGGCAGTGTGAGTGTGTCAACAGCACATGGACTGCAGCAATTCAAGAATGCAGCTCAACACCACCTTCTCAAGGTGGTGCGGCATAAATCAGGGCAGTATCCACAACCAGATCTGTATCAAAGTGGATGCCGACCAGATTTGCGCTATGACTATTTACAGTTGATGGGGTCACCTTGTGGAATAGGTTGTGTATAAGTGCCAGTCAGCATGTGAGGTGTAATGGTCAGGTACCCGATGCCCATTGGGGAGCGAGAGGTGGTCAAGAGCTGCGCCTCAATAGATAACAGAATGCACACTACAGACTGGGCACCTCCACAAACTGACAGAACTCATTCCACAGATTCTGTATCCTAAACCCCAGTGGCAATGGTATGAGTTGGGGACTGAGGACTGAAGAGCTTGCATTCCAGGAGAGCCTGTGCCTGGCCTACAGGTTATTTTACTGCGGTGCCTCCCTTTTATGATAGAAGTGAAATCTAGAGCAACAAATTTCATTTCGATAGCACATCCAAGTAGATTAACATCCCTGGCAGCTTCACGGGCGTATTGTTAAAGAAGATTTGACACTAAGATTTTAGAACAATTGTTCAAAGGCTTGGCCAGAGAGGCAGTATCTTAAAGGCAAAGGGATAGAGAAGTTCAGAGAAGGAATACCGGGGATTAGGTCCCAGACAACTGAAGGCACATCAACCAATGGGGGGGCTATTAAAATTAAGCACGTGCAAGGGGGCAGAATTGGAACAGTGCAGAGATCTGGAAGGTTTGAGGATTGGAACCAGTACCACAGGGAAAAGAAAAGTGAGGCCATGAAGTGATTTGAACATGAGGATGAGAATATTCTTTTCGATATTTTGGTGGACTGGAAACTAATGTAGCTCAGCAATGTTAGGAGAGTGGGGTGGGTGAGCAGATGAGGGCAAAAGGATCTGAGACAAATTTGAAGTTTAAGAAAGATGGGTGATTGAAAAGCCTTCTGGTATCACCTGTGACTGAATTGGCTGCACTTTCAGCTCTGAACCACATGCACTCTGGTTCAAGACTAACACCAGGGTTTGAGTCCAGGCTGACGTTCCAGTACAGCACGGAGAGGGCACTCTCGGAGGGGCTGTCTTTCAGTTGAGGTGTTAAACCAAGGTCCCAGCTGCTTGTCTCGGTGGAAATAAAAAATGCCTTCTGATTATCTGGAAGAAATGAAACACAGGAGCTATTCTTGGAGTCACGGTTGATATTCATCCCTCAATCACTGTAACAAAACTACAGATTGTGGTACAATACATTATAACAGTGATGATACTTCAAAATGTACTTCACTGGTTGTGAAGCACTTTGAAATGTTGGGTATTTTTGAAAAGCTGACATAAATACAAGTCTTCCTTTCTTTTCTGCAATTGCACCAATGGCAGGAGGAGAAGCTGATACTAGAAAGAGCACCACCAGATGTTTGTGGTTTATCCAGCAGTTAGACTGTTACATTTGCTGGTGTTACATGAATATGTAAATTACTAACATTATGGGAAAATGCAAACTAAAATAAATCCAGACTTACTAATTTGTTTTGCTATTCTGCCCAAGCCATTCCTTAAGCTTGATGAGTCATGTTCTCCAACTCTTAATGTGCAATTTGGGGGCTGTAATAAGCCTGTGGGCGGGCTTACCACTCCTTATCAAATTTTTTCTTTAGTAATTTATTCGCAGTTCTGAAACATTTTTGCCAAAAAATCAGTAGGTAAACACTGAGCAAGTAAGGATATGTGTGTGAGGGGGCGGCCTGGATAATTGGAGGTTGCTTGCTGCAGGTTTGAAGGTTGTGCCAAGGGTTTTTATTTCATGCCACATGTTCAAAGCACCCAACGGGATGTGTTTTTGAAGGGAGGGCTGGGGAGAAGAGCCAATTGGTCTTCTGAGGAATCACTCTTGAAGAAGACAGTAGGAGAAAAATGCCACACAGATACAGAAATATAAAGCGTGCCAGGGTTTAATAAGCTCCAAAGAATTCTATCCATTCATGAACCTGGGATATGCTGACCCTTCACCAGACCCCATTCAAGTTAAGGAAAACATCAATTTTCCTTTCTCTTTTTCTGGCTCCTGTCCTTTCCTGATTCTAGCTATCAGCACTGCCTAAGTGTTGGTCCCCTCATCCTGGCTCGAGAGACAGTGACTCAATCACTCAAGACTTCATTCCAAATCCCATACCTTCCTTGTCAGAAACTAATTCAAATATTAATCCAAGGGCAATTGCTGGATAGTGAGGTGAAATAGAACATCCTGGTTTGAGAAGGCAGTTCAACGCCACCTTCTCCCAGGCAAATAGAGAAGGACAATAAATGCGGGCCCAGCAGCGATGCCCATCCCCAGTGAAAACATTTTAAAAATCTGAGCTACCCTATCCCAGTCTAGTTACCAACTCCCTGCGGAGTGGCCACTGAACTTGGAGCTTTAGCTTTTCCATGGCTTTCTGTATTTGTGGGCAGAGTAGAAAACTGATAGAAATGAGCAGTGATTGCTGTCTGAAACTCGCAGTGCATAAAGCAGATAAAGCTGCTCCTACACCTTGTAGGTGTGATCTGTACTGAATGCATATGGAACATTTATATCAGTGGTCAACAAATGTCGCTTTCTTGAGGGTTCTCTTTTCCACCATTTGACCAGTTCTTTGGTCCTGTGAATGTTTCCATACCCTACCTGATTGCCTGTCTCTGGTCAGCAATGAGGTGTTGACTCTGATCCCAGTCAACTCCAGTTCCTGCTTGTAGATGCCCTCATATGTTGTGCTGTTAGCAAGCTCACTGTGCACCATGCCTTTGGGAAAGTGGTCAGTGTCAGCCATTCTGCTCAGGTAGCAAAACTAATGGAGTCACTGCTGACTCATCAAGACAGACATGCTGGAGATCCCTGTACCCTGGGCTACATCCAGATTCGGTACCCTGCCTAGCCTGAGGCAGTGGAGTTGGAAGTTCAGCCTCTATTCTTGACTTTTCATGAAGATACTTAGAATGGTTGAGAATATAACATTTGTATCATCCTGAATCTTTCTTTTCCCCTTGGCTGTTTATGAAGCTGTGGACAGAGTGGATAGTGCATGGAGACATACTCCTCAAAGTGGCACTGCTCCTACATCGAAACATTGACATTGTGTTGCACCGTTTTCATCATTGCAATCAAATGTGCGATTGAGAAAACGTTAAAGGACTACAATAATGTGAAATTTCCTTCTGGTTTCTTCCACTCTATCACCACGACCTCCCTTTTTACAGGGGAACCTGTCTAAGATACACAGAGGAATGATGGAAACATCTGCTCATTTGTTGTCACTCCCTTGACCCCATCTCGCAAGGACACCCAAAGCACTTCATTGAAGATTGACCCCCATTTGAAATCCACTTGGCAAATGCAACAGAATTTTACACAAAGATCCCACAACAGCAATAAGGTGAAGGTGCAGTTGGTTTATTTTAATGATGGTGTTTATTGAAGGAAAAGCTTTGCTTGGGACAAATCTTTTGTGCCCCCCCGACACTAAAGGTCCACTAAAACAGGTAAGATGTTGAATGTTTTACTCAAAGCAGAGCACTATCAAGCATAGCATTCTTTCAGCACTTGCCTTTTTGCCTAGAATCTGTATATTTATGACAGAAGGTAAATTGATTTTTAACCAAGAGTGCAACAGTGAACTCATCGGTCTTGCCTATTTTTGAGTTGGTTTGAACGTAATGCAAAATGCACTGTTGTTGGGAGGGACAGTCATTTGATGGTACAAGTGGAATCCCAGCCTTGCATCAAGGGTCTGTACATTTGCTTATGATTATTTATTGTTTCTCTGTTGACGGTAAGAGTATCAATGCTGTCGTATCTTCATTACACTGACATTATGTTTCTTTGCTGGTGTCAGCACTTTACTGCTGCTGCCCACTTACTACATCCTTATTCCTGCAGAGGGAGCATGCGTGTCTTGTTGACCCACGTTTGCCATTGTTAATCTATAGCTTCTGAGATAACAAGACCGTGACATTCAGGCTGGCAGCTGCCTATTCTGATTGCCAATCGCAACTGAATGCAGCATCTCAGACTGGAAAGGATTGTCTTCAAAGGTTTTTGATGGCATTTTCACAGGATGAGGATAATTGCATTAGGGGCTGCATTAATCTTTCATTTTCTTTTAGAGCTTGGAAGTGCTCCTGTAAAATGTGTAGAGATATTTTACGAGGCGAGGCACTGTATAAAAGGCAAGTTAAGAGGAAATGAGGAAACTTGCCCCACGAGATTGACGTACCAGCTGCTGAGGTATAAAGAAGACCTTTTCAGACTGGATTATCGAGCTGGATGAACCAAGCATGGACCATAATTTGACAAATGCTTTACTGTACAACATTTGTACAGAATTATGTCATATTCAATTGCAGTGGGTGGATCAGTGGCAGCTGAAGTTCAATGCAGAGGTTTTGCATTTTGATATAAAGAACATTGAGAGGCAGTGTAAAGTAAAGGTACTCTTTTAAAAGGTGTATGAGACCATAGAGACCTGAGTGCACATGTACATAAGGCATTAAATGGTGCAAGGCAGGTAAGGAGAGCTGTTAAGAAAATATACAGCATTCTAGGCATCGTAAATCAGGACACAGAATACAAGAGCGGGAAGATTATGATGAACTTACTTAAGACACTGGTTAGACCTCAGCTGGAGTACTGTGCACAGATCTGGGTGTCATACTATAGGAAGAATGTAAATACATTCGAGAGAGTGCAGAAAAGGTTTATGAGAATGTTTCTAGAGAGTAGACCCTTCAATAACGAGGAAAGACCGAGGTAGTTGGGACTGCTTTCCTTGGAGAGGAGCAGGCTGAGAGGAGATTTGACAGAAGATTTCAAAATCATGAGGGGTCTGGACAGAATGAACAGTGAGAAACAGGTCCCACCTGCAAATAGATCAAGAATCAGATGGCACAGTTTCAAAGTGTTTTGCAAAAGAAGCAAAAGCGAGGTGAGAAAAACCTTTGTACACAGCCAGTAGTTAGGATCTGCATCACACTGCCTGGAAATGTGGTAGAGGCAGGTTCAATTGAGGTATTCAATAGAAGTATTAGATAGTTATTTAACTGATAACAGGATGCAGAGGGAGATTTAACAGGATGGTGCCTGGGCTGGAGATTTTCAGTTATGAAGAGAGATTGGACACACTGGGGTTGTTTTCCTTGGAGCAGAGCAGATTTGAGAGGGGAGATAATTGAAATGTACGAAATTATGAGAAGCATAGGTAGGATAGACACGAAGGAACTTTACCCCTTGGTGGAAGGATCAATGACCAGGAGGCATAGACTTAAGGTAAGAGGTAGCAAGTGTTGAGGAGATGTGAGGACATGACTTTTCACCCTGAGGGTGATGGGAATTTGGAACTCACTGCCTGTAAGGGTGGTAGAGGTAGAAGTCCTCTTAACCTTGCATAAGTATTTAGATATATACTTGCAATGCCAAGGCAGACAAGGATATGAGCAAAGTGCTGGAAAATAGGATCAGAACAGTTAGGTGTTGATTTCGATCAGCACAGACTCGATGGACCGAAGAGCACTTTTCTGTGCTGTTGATCGCTGTGGCTCTGTGATGCATCAAATAGCCTCCTTTAGCATGATAACAATTCAATACAGGGCACTAAATTATGCTCATTTTGTAAACTAAATTATGCAAAAATACCATTATTCCAACTGAGAATTTGACCACAGCAGTTTATTGAAAACAGAAGCACTTCTCTGGCTTGCTTTGTTCTTATTTTACATTATCACACAGAGTCCAAGCAAAACAAGGTGATTTGATACTATATTTCCACCCTCTTTTTTGGATTAGTCCTAACACTGTGATTGTAGGGCTGGTGTCAGACGAAGAGAGAAAGGGTTTTTGTATTAATGTAAGATGCCTTTACATCCGATTGGTTTCTGGGCTAAGTTTCTATGGTGAGGAGGGATCATACATCAAACATTATATTTCACTGCAGCGAAATATAATTTCTCTCTCCACTGTGATAAACTACAACAGGCACAGATATTGGAAAAAAATTATCCAGTGTAATTAAAAAGCATTTACATAAAGGAAACATTTTGTTTTCAAATTAAGGGTATATAGGTAATGGCAGGAACTCCAGTGGTGCAACATCTGCTCATCCAGCTGTTCTTATTTAGTGGAGCCAGAATTTACGGATACAATACGACACAAGTGCATGGTTATTGCAAGGCTCCGAAACAGACTCTATTATTTTCTTTCAGAAGCTTCCTTCAGTGTGACCACACAACACATGAAATCCTTCAGCTTTACTGACAAGCCACATCTAATTGGAGTTAAGAGCAAAGTCTCTGGTCAACAAGGCAACACACGGGAAACGCTGATCACTTAAAAAAGGAGAGTTTCAGATGTGAGGAGGAAAGGAAACCTCCCAAGTCATCAAGACAATCTGAGCTTGTAGCTGGGCCCTTTTTAAATTAAATCGCTTTCTGAGGGTGGGATTACCAGAAAATGGGACTGTATCCAGTATCTTGATTCCCTAACTCCATTTTGAGATTGCTTTTTTGAATATGGCCATTATCTTGATAAGAGTCCATCTCTTGATGACAGCACTTTGAGATGTATATATTCACATACTCACTTGTGAGTACTCATCGTTGAAAGCTCACTAAATCATATACCTACACACGAAGCACAACACGTCCAAGTGAGATCAAGGCACATTTGGAAAGGTTGCACCATTGCACAAATATTGTGAGGATTGCTGAAAGCAACAGCAAAGCACACCAATCCAAATAGATTCACGTTTGTTGAGTGGTATTATCACAAGACAGTTAGTCCAGAAACTCAGCTCAAGTTCCAGGGACATGGGTTCAAATCCCACCATGGCAGATAGTGGAACTTAATTCCAGATTGTTTTTATTATTGAATTCAAGAGTCTACTGAAGACCATGAAACAATTGTCGATTGGCAGAAAAACTCATCCTGTACATAATTTTTTAAAAAGTTTCTAGATCTGTCCTATTTTTTGGATTTGTGTCCCTGGTGGGGGAGGCAATGGCCTGGTGGTATTATCGCTGGACTGTTAATCCAGAGACCCAGATAACTATCTGGGGATTCGGGTTCAAATCCCACCACAGCAGATGATGGAATTTGAATTCAATAAAGTATCTGGAATTAAGAATCTAATGATGACCATGAACCCATTGTCGCTTGTTGGAAAAACCCATTTGGTTCACTGATGTCCTTAAATCTGCCATCCCTACCTGGTCTGGCCTACATGTGACTCCAGACCCACAGCAATGTGGTTGACTCTGGGCAATTAGGGATGGGTAATAAATGCTGCCTCGTCAGCGACACCCTCATCCCGTGAATAAATAAGAAAAAGTCAAGTAGGTCTGTTTGTTGAGATGCTTCTGAACTTGGCATGTTGATGCATTTCTGGAGGCAATATAACAGCTTTAAGTTGTTGAGAGGTTAGCATCCATGTACATCAATGTGAATTTTCAGAAAGACTTTGTTGTGAAGTGTCCCCAAACATTATTGGAAAATCTGTTTTCTCACATCTTCTGAAGTTGCACTCCAAATCAGAAGTATTGTCTGTACCTCTGGGAACAGGGGCAGCAGCTATCTTGTGAACACACAATTGACTCCCAGTCAAAGCACTGTCTTTGAAAAGAGACTCTTAAGTGGTAGTGATCCCTTTCACAACACTGGTATTGGTAGCCATTTGCTTCTGCTGGGTTCCAAGGAACTTCATGGACACAAGGTATCAAATAGGTTGTAAAAGTGTCAAAATTAGCAATGCACTTGTCAAGGATGAGTCAGATGGGGCAGGAGATCCCAACAGCTCCTTCACTGCAGGCATACTGCCTGCGAAATCTGGCAAATGTGCCAGGTATCACTTTCTGATGGAAAAGGACAGAGCCGTGCAAGTCTTCAGCACTGTAATTTGCTTTTCTAAAACTCAAAATGAAAGGGGTGTCCTTTTGTTTTTCATTGAAGGGATGTGGGTGTCATTGATAGGTCATCACTTATTGCTCAATCCTAATTTACCAAAGAGAGTTGAGAGTCAACCACATTGCTGCGGATCTAGAGTCACAGTAGGCCAGACCAGGTAAGGATGGCAGATACATCCTTCAAAGGACTTTAATGAACAGTTGGGTTTTACAACAATCAACAATGGTTTCATGGTCATCATTAGACTCTTAATTCCAGATTTTTACTGATTCAGATTCAATCATCTGCCATGGCAAGATTTGAACCAAGGTCTCCAGAACATTTCCTGGGTCTCTGGATTAATAATCTAGCAAGAACACTACAAGATCATCACAAATAAGCCTCCTTGCTTGTGTATGTGACATTCCAGGAGTCAGCTCAGATTGTGTCTCATGGCACTGAGGAAGTAACTGAAATGAACTCAGTGAGCACAGTGACTGTAGGACTGATGGTCATAACAGGACAGATTATCTGGTCATGATCCCAGTACTGTTTCAGGGAGCTTTCTGTGCACAGGTTGGCAGGTCCTTGATGATTCTTGCCAAGCAGGGTGAGGAGGCAGGATCTGAGTCAAGCTCAGCATGAAAGGGTGCTGATCTAATTCACTGATGAATCAATAGAGCTATCTGCCTCCTGTGACAGTGACCACAATTCAAAAACCAGTCCATTGTCTCTGAGCACCTTGGGGTAACACGGGATCCTGAAAGATGTTTTATAAATGCAAGGCACTCTCCCTTTCTTCATACACAATGATCAGGAAGAATTAGCAATTGGAGAGACTGTTGAAAGGTTTCAATGTGGCTGACTTCTCTGGACACATTCCCACCGTTTCACAACACAGTGACATATCCAGCCCATTGATATACGTGTGGAATGTGATCTCTGATTTTTTTTAAAAAACCCTTTACATCATTACACGGTTTCTCAGGAATTGTGACCCTTCCATTTCAAATCAGACTTATGTGTTCAAGGTCTGTGAGGCAAAGGACAGATTTAAGGCTTCTCAGAGTGAAGTGAAACTTTCATAAGACACACATTTATGACCAGTGCCACATACAAGCAAAGCTGGCAGAGAGTTAGGCTGCAGTGTTTGGGGCTGTCATTAGCCAGAATTCCTGAGCGGATGCTCCAGGATCGGGGACTGGCAGGTTTAGATGCTCCCAGCAGACTGCAGGATCTGAGTCAAGCTCAGCACAAAAGGGTGCTGATCTAATTCACTGATGAACCAATGGAGCGATCTGCTTCCTCGATGAAGCCAAGCTCAACGAAGAATCACAGTGCCATGGATCTGGATTGACCATCAGTTTAAATGAGTGGAATCAGTGAGTCTGTAATTTACTGGTTTGTGCTCATTCCAAGTACCATTTGTTTTCTCACAGTATGTTTGTGAATGGGTTTCCTCTCTTGGTTTCACTCTGGCATTCTAGCTACGGGATTACCAGAAATTAGAGAGTCTTATCACTAAATAATACTA
This sequence comes from Rhincodon typus, assembly GCF_021869965.1. Taxonomy (NCBI): domain Eukaryota; kingdom Metazoa; phylum Chordata; class Chondrichthyes; order Orectolobiformes; family Rhincodontidae; genus Rhincodon; species Rhincodon typus. The sequence goes on along the minus strand of NC_063371.1, from coordinate 12,983,549 downwards.
TTTCCCATTTGTTATTGATCAACGATCCATCCTCACTGCATCACTTCAAACTTTTTGAAGTTTCTTTATACAGATCAGCTGACTCAATGGCTGCTCGAGAAACCTCAAAAACTGGTAATACCAATTGCAGTTTGTGCTCGTTTCCTGCCAGCCAGCATCAGTCTCATTCTCAGAAGATGAATGGCTTGGGCCTCTGCACTGTGCCAATTTCACCAGCTATTCAGATGTCATGTCAATGAACTGGCACTTTGCCCACATATTGAGAAAATACAGCCCCAAGGTTAAAAACCTGTCGACTGGGTCTAATCGGTTGTTGAGACCCCAGGCTATATCCTGTCATCTGAGTTATCCTCGAGGTGAATCTTCATTTTCTGAAGACTTCAGAGAAATTATAGAGGATTGGCTGTGAAATTGATGCCAAAGCAGTTGGTGAAGGATGAAAGTGAGCAGTAATACATACCTTGACAAGAGCTTTATTTACAGAATGCACAATTACATGAGTCTGTTTTCTATCTGCTCCCTTCCCCCAGTCCCAACCACCATGTACCAGCAGTCTCCCTTTAAACAGTTTTTAAAATAGATTAATGAAAGTCACTAATTAACAAGTTGGCAGCCCCTTAAAGGAACCTTGATAAATTTAGATCAAAATACCATTTTGGGGGGAAGATCATACATTCCAGGCCTCATGGTGTTCATTGCTTGCAGAAAGCCTGAAGCATAACAACGGACTCACTGTCCTCACTGTCCAAGGACATCGGAGTGTGGCATGACTGCAGATGAGAGGCAAGCAGTCAGGGCTAACAGCTTCTTCCCTGGCCCACTGCCTGTAGCTGTCCATGACCACCTGGGCCAGAACCCCAAGAGACCGTCCTGGCCCAAGGCTCCACACCCAGGGACCAAGGGTCAGGAATGTGACAGGGATAAGTGCAATAAAAAATCAAAGAGCAAAAATCAAAGTTCTCAGAAAACAGAGCAAGGGTTGTAGCCTGATGTAGCCTGTGTACACCCAGGCTCAGCAAGGCTGTAGAGAAAACAGGCTTTATCCTTAATTACCTATTACACAACACTGCCATGTAGAAAATCCTCTGTGCCAAATCCCTGACAGGAATGGAGAGGACCTTCCCATATAGACTGTCTCACTGGGCACGCCCAGCAGCTCAGGCTGGCAGGTCAGAATGTCATGACTGTGTCTGGATGGTTGACAAGGGTGAGGAGGTAAAGGGTGTACAGCAGCAGCCTGGTCTGGAAACATCTTCAACAGATCGGAATAGCATGGATGGAATTTCCACAAGACGGCTCAAATTGTGGAGCATAGGTTCCCTTGTGAAGTTGAGAGGTCCAGGGCCAAACTGAAATTCCATTTGAAGGAAAGTTAGCTCAGAAGGGGCCAAACTGAATGCTTGAGCAGCCTTGACACTGCCAGCTGAACATTTTTGTCCAGCTCCTTCGAAAGTTTCTCTTTCGAAAAATGTCTTCTGATCTACCTGTTCTGAGATGTTATTACACACCTTTGGAGCAGATGGATCTTGAACCATGGCTTCGTGGCTCAGGAGTAGGGGCACTATCACTGCACCACGAGAGCCCCTTTCTCTTTCTCAGTACTTTGTTAAATAATGCCATTCACCTGTATATTTTAACAATACAATGAAAAAACAATTGACACAGCTGATGTTCTGAAGAAGGGTCAGTGGACCTGAAACATTAATTCTGCTTTCTCTCCAATGATGCTGCCAGACTGCTCATTTTTTTGATTTTGTCATTGAAATGGCTTCCCAACTTTGTGTGAAAAGCACAAACGCATCTTCTGCAAGGCCATCCCTAAGGAATAAGTGACCAACTTTAATGAATGTCATAGGGCCAGTGTCACTCAGCAATGAAGAACCAAAGTTGACGTTACAGGCAATGACTTGACACACTTCATTCGACACACACGTCTGGTGATAGGGTAGTTTCTAAAACTATTAATGGAAAAAGGAAGTGAGGCCTCAACAACTTTAAATAGTAAGACAGAAAAATAAAAACTTCAACCACTTTGATGACCACAGGTACCATCACATGATTAACAACTATCAATGAGACAACAGCAGGACTGACTTCACACAACTTCCTGCATCGCTACTTCATTTTTCCTACTTCTCTGGTGCACAAGCAGTCACCAAAACCACCATAAATGATGTACTGTGATAAGTCTTTGCTGTTCCAAACAGCAAGAGGTACTGCAGATTGAATTCCATTTAACACCTCAAGCTACTGCTTTCTTTTGTAATGATTCAACATGGCAAGGTTCAAAAGCTTTCATTATTCAGAGGGTTTCTACAAATACAAAAGCGCCTTAGTGTGCTGTCATTTCAGTTATGGTTATTGGTTTTGAATTTGCAGTCGGAGCACAGACAAGGCTTGACTGAAAGATGCAGCACAGTTCCAGGAGAGCTTGGCGGTTTGTGTTGGGATGATTTCTCCTGGTGAGCTAACTCTGGGGATCACCACCACTGCAGTCATGTTGCTAAGATGGTGTCTTAGAGTCCCAGTCACTAAAGGAAGCAGAAGATTCAGAACAGGTTCAATCAACTAATTCCTGTCTTAAGAGGAAAGATTGAGCACATTGGGCCTATACCCACTGGAGATTAGAAGAATGACCGGCGACATTTTCCAAACACATAAGATAATGAGGGGGTCTGACAGGGTGGATACTGGGCAAAGCTAGAACGGAAGGAAACATTTGGAGAGGTCTCCCTTTTAAGATAAGTGCAAGAAGAACTTCTGCTTTCAGAGGGTAGTCAGTCTATGGAACTCTTTTCCCAAAATAACAGTGGAGACTGGGCCATTGAATCAATTCAAGGCTGATTTCAACAGATTTTCAAAAGACAACAGAGTTATAAGAACATAAGAAATAGGAGCAGGAGTGGGCCATCTTGCCCCTCGAGCCTGCTCTGCCATTCAACAAGATTATGACTGATCTTTTCATGGACTCAGCTCCACTTACTTGTCTGCTCACCATAACCCTTAATTCCATCACTGTTCAAAAATCTTTATAATTCAAGGGTAATAGGTAGAGAAACAGTAAAGTGGCAGAGCTGGCTCAGAGGGCTGAACGGACCTACAAGATTGACATGGGGAGATCCGTGTCCAGTGGTGATGGCAGAGTCAACTCGTAGCAGGATCACAATGTCCTCACGGCCCCTTTCCCAAGGTCATCCAGAGTCTAAACTTCAGCTGAGGACAGCTGTGCTTCCATACAGCAGCTCTCTACCGCTGCCAAACTGGGGAGAGGATGCTTCGAATATCTTGAGAGCCAAGCTTACTTCACCGGCTTGTGGGGTGGTGAGTGGGCAGAGTAAGCAGGGCAAGGGTCTTGACTCCTGACCATGAGCCACAGCCAATTCCAGGAACATCCAGCACCCAGCAGACCTGAATGCTAGTCTGGTTGAAGCTGCTTGGATAGGTGCTGGTGTTCTTGCAACATGATTGGATTGGTCATCCAGTGGCCCAGTTCAATACTCTGGGCACATGGGTTTAAATCCACCATGGCAGCTGGGACTTAGATTGGATTATACATCTGTGACCGTGAAACTCCCATCAATTGTTAAAAACCCCATCTGCTTCACTGATCTCCTTCAGGGAAAGAAATTACTGTCCTTAGCCTAACATGTTACTCCAGATCCATAGTGGCTGACTCTTAAATACACTCTGAAATGGCAGCGTTTCAGGACACTTAGCTTGTTAGTGACACCTATGTCCCGTGGGAGAGTAATTGAAGTAAAATAAACTCCTGTTAGATCTACACTAGGACTTGGCAGGGAGAAAGGACCATTATCAGTCCCAGAAACTCCAAAGACAGAGTTTGAAGAGGAATTTGGAGAATAAAACAGTTATCTCAGCTTCTTGTGGCAGAGAGTGGTGTTATTTATGTTAGGATACGTCTCATTTTTCTCTCTCTGAAAATGCATCCTCTTCCTCAAAGTTTTCTCTGGTTTCTCCCCACCATTGCAGTGGTAAATGTCTGTATCTTTGAAACTGAATTATGCTGGACAGTGAGTCCTGGTTATATCAGCATGTAATCTCTCACAGTATTTCTAACTTGTTGTTCTAAGTTTCAATTCTTCTTCAGCATGACAGGGATGTTCTTGTACAGTGTGCTAGCTCCTCTCAGTGAACCAGAGAGCGCATTCCCACATCATATACCAGGTCTGCAAGGTATTGTAACTGAACCTTGAGGGTGAAAGTTTGGCAGGGAGGCAGATCTAGGTTGAGGGAGACACTTCCTCTGGGATACTGGTGCAGGCTGGACGCTCCCTTTCCCTCCAAACAATTCCCAGGTTCGCTAGCTCCCAGTCAGTTCCTGGAGCTTGTGCCTGAGCCAAGGGCTATCTGTCCTTGCCAGGGGTTGTTGTTGGCTTTAAGTGTTGTACAGCACAGCTCAAGTAGCATTGGAGAAAACAAAAACACAAAGACAATGTAAAAGTTGGATTTTTATCTGTGTTGCCAAACCATATCATAGTCATCAACATTGTTCTGTTTCTGATGACTGAAGTTCAGAAATGTAAAACTCCATTTGAAGAATGGAGGAAAAATGTGGGGTAACTTCAATGTCACGCTTGGCCTCAGTTAAAGTGACACCTGGTGATTGTTAAACGACCAGAATTTTTTTAAAATTAAGATTCTATCAGCTGCCTCCCCACCATGCTTCTGACATTCCCTTCACACATCACTCTCACCTTGTTGAATTGAATCTCTGCTCCGATGATGCTGCTTGGCCTGCTGTGTTCATCCAGCCCTGCACCTTGTTGTCTCGGATTCTCCAGCATCTGCAGTTCCTACTATCTCTGAATTGAATCCTTTATCCTTTATCTGAAAGGAGTAGCTTTATTCTGTCAGGTTTTGTTTGGTGGCTGTTACTGGCTCTGCCAGTTGCTGTCACAATAAAGTTGAAGAACCCTCTGATTGATGTGACATGTTGATGAACACTGTCAGTCTGAGCTGCTCCTGGGTGAAATCTTTGCCCAGGTCACCGTTCCTCAGGCTTGGCTCTGGGGGAAGTTAGTGGAAATGCTGCTGAGCTGGCCCCTGAGTGAGCCAGTGTGACAGTGTGCTGAGCCAGGGCGGACAGCTTTCCTGGGTCCTATCTTCCCTTCACTATTACGTTCAAGAGGGTTGGTGACCGCTGGGTTATTTTGTAGACTACACCATTTACAAATTCAACTGGAGTGAATTCAATTCAGGCAAACCAATACTTGTCTGCAATAACTTTTGACTTTATATTACCAAAGGAGACTTTAAACTTGCCAATTCTATCCAAGCCGATGCCTCCAATGGAAAAGGAGTCTAAAATGTTTCTACTCCATAAGAACACAGGCTTTGGGCCCCCTTGAGCTTGCTCTGCCATTCAATAAGATCATAGCTGATCCAACATCCCCCTCTTCCATTCTCCTGCCCTTTTCCCTCACTCTTGATTCATCTACTGATCAACAATCTGCCTCTAGCCCATTTGACAACATTCAGTACCTTCCAGGATTATGACAGCAACCATCCTTCACAAAGTACTGAACTAACTCTAAAAGTCTCAGAGGAAGGCCTTGGGGTGTGAGAGGCACTATATAAATGCAATTCTTCCCTTCTTTAATATTAATTCGATATTGCTACAGACGCATTTATAATGATGGGGACCTGCCCTTTAGAACCTGGCTTGCGTTGCTGCGTTTAAAGCAATACTCATGAAAATTAATGCAAATATTGTCTGCCAATCTTTGATCAAAGGAACAATTACAGTAGAACCTATGAGAAATCAATAAAAGCTGACAGAAATAGAACGAGAATAATTTTTTACCAAGCGCTGTTCCATTACACAGAAGCGTCTGACAAACTGTGGTTAAAAGCTCAGCGACCAACTTGTCCTGCGGAGTTACGTATTTCCTTGATCTTTGAACATAATTAGCAACAAAAGATTTCCTCATTTAGAACTCGGTCATCTCTCTTATTTAAAAAAAATATCATTCTGATACAAAAGATACGTACGTGAAAATGTTTGACTTTAAACACCGCTCTCAGATTTTATGAGAACGGATGTAATAAAGAGGATTTAGAATTTGTGGCATGGTCCAGTTAATGGGTGCAGCTGAACAGAAACAAAACGTGTTGCCATCTTCCAGGAATCTGAGAAATTAGATGGAAGCACATAAGGCAGGAAGGTATTTGTTTGTTTGGGTGCGGCAGGAGGATAGACCCGGAGCTAGTGGGTGCTCAGAAACTTCACGTTATCATGCCCACTGTGCCAGGTCAATCCCACGCCACCACCTCACCTGAACACAGGGGTCACGGAGCAATACAAACACTGCGATCCCAACATCTGACAAACCGCTTCAATCATACTCCGATGGCTCTGTTGGTAATCACACTTTCTCTTTGAGTAAAGTCATGTCGTGAGTCATCTGAGTATGTTTTTTGGTGAGCAGTGCAGCGAGGGAGAGAACCGTGTCTTTGCTCACACTGTCAGCGGCTGATCTCAGTCATGCCATCACTCAACTGCTGCCTCACAGGGTCCGAGAGAGTTAAAACCCCAATACTGAGGACGGGGACGGGTCGCCTCTCTGAGGCCGAGAACAGCAGGCAATGGGAAGGGGCAGGAGGTGGAAATAAGTAAAGCTCATATCCGGTGACAGGGTCTGGAAGCACCCGCTTGGCCCACAGACAAAATGTTGAGAGAGCCGGTACAGACACGAGGGGCCGAGTCGTCTCCTGCAATTGAGGACCCGCAGATGTTGCGCCCACGCTCAGCACTGACAAAGGCTAGCCTGGCTTGGAAACCGAACAGCAGGACAGTCTGGTGAGGCCGAGTCTCCACCCTGGAAAAGCCCATCCACTCAAATACCCCTCACAGCCCATCCCCATAACTAACCTCTCACAGCCCATCCCTACAACTACCCTCCTCACAGCCTACCCCCACAACTACCCCTCTTACAATCCATCCCCACAACTACTCCCCTCACAGCCCATCCCTTCAACTACCCACCTCAGTCCATCCCCACAACTACACTCCTCACAGACCATCCCCACAGATATCCACCTCACAGATTCTGTACCCTCAATCCTCATCCTCACAAATCCTCTCGCTTCAATCCCAACCCCATCTCCCGCCGATGAGTGTGCCTAAATGTCTGGGCAGGTGGATATAACAGCATGACAGAATCATAACAGCTTTCAAACACCGGTACTCTCCTCTTCTACAGAAACTCCACTGTTAACTGAGACAGCCCCTGCTCAGAGAAACTGAAATGTGCGGGAGTCCCATTGTCTCTAATCCTCTTAAATCTGTTTTCATGTTCCACTAGCTTTTGTGAAATTGAATGGGTTAATTCAGATGTGAAATGCAGGGACAAGCTATTAATCATATGAACTAATGAAATGATATTAAATGATGTCAAATATTTTCCTCAAGTCATATCTTCATACCAGTTCATGACCTGGCAACATGGTGTGATTTAATGAAATTTTGAGCAGCAGCAAGGCATCAAATTATTTGGCAGAGGAGAATTCAAATCCTCAACTTGATTGTTGCTTTCAATTCTGTTCCTTTCCCCCTCAGTGAACCAGTTTAACTGGTTATGAGTGGAAACTGAAAATGAGTGTGTCCTCTCAATCAAAAGAGAGTACCTTTGACAGCAATATCGCATAACCTCTTGGGTCCAGGATAATATTGAAGGAGCGTTCTGAAAAATTTACTGGGCTAACGGCCACTTGGATTTTTCAGCAACTTTAATATCAGAAAATATCCCAAGGTGTAACCAAGCAAAACACTTATCAGACAAAATTTGACTTTGAACCAGAGAAGGGGATGCTACCTGCACAAGTGACCAAAGGTTTGATGAAAAAGATATCAAGAGCAATTCTCGAGGAGTAGGAAAAGATGGAAAAGTTTAGGAAGGGAATTGCAGAACTTTAAGAATCAGTAGTTGAATGCACAGGCAACAAGGGAGGAATGATAGAAATTTGCGATGTATGAGATATCAAAATTGGAGGAGTTCAGAGATCTTGGAGGACTGTGGGTTGAGGTTACAGAATTTAGGGGAGTGAAACCATGGATGGATTTGAAAGCAAGGATCCAAATTTTCAAATCAAACTTTATGGGTCTACATTTTGATTATGTTCTTGTTACAAGAAGAAAACAAAAAACAATAACAGTCAGCCATTCAGCCCCTCAAACCAGCCTTGCCATTCAACAAGATTGTGGCTAGTCTGACCCATGCTGCAAATTCTCTTTCATGCCAGCTCGGTAAAGCCACCAATTCACTAATATTTCAAAAATCCATTGACCACTTCGAAATATTTTCTTACCGCATGATAAAAGTCAAAGGGAAGGAAGACTCCCCTCTCAAAGAAACTTGTCAGGTCAATTTCTTCCTTTAACAGCAATGAACATTATTGGTAACTGGGAGACCCGATGCATGCACAGAGAAGGTGCTACAACCAACAATAAGTTGAACGATTGTGAGACAGAGGAATATTGGCCAGGACACATTCACGGATGGCTTTGCCTTGTCTCTTGTAGGCAGAATGAAAGGCTTTGCACCTCAGTGAACATATTCATCAATGGGAGTACAGCAGTTGTCACACATTAAAGAATCCCATAATTCGTAGTGGTGAAAGAGAAGCTAATCTGTTTATTGTGGTGTTGGCCCTGGAAGGAACAACAAAGAAGGATAACTTAGTGCTCTTCTTCAGAACTATCAAAAAAGGGTGGCATGGCTTCAGGTTGATGAGTGAGCTGGATTCATCACACCTTGTGTTAAATCAACCTAACTAAGCACAATTAAAAACTCCAGTTGCAGTACAGGTCATGGAGTGATTCAGCAGGCAGAGGACTGTCCCCTTCCCACATGAAAGAAACAGGAGGCAGCAGTTGTGAATTTAAAGCATACTTTGTCAGCAAATCTGTAATGATGGTTCACCATGCAGTTGGTTTTCTGCAATAAATGATTATACGAAATCTGTTGGACTTCAAAGACTTTGTTAGTCACAGGGTTGGACAGATACACAGGTTAAATCTCAGATTGCTAGCTAATTCTGTTCTGATTTCTGTGGGAGTCAGGTTTCTCACAGTCACTGACTTAGCAGGTGAGGACAGGTAACCCTTCTCCACAAACATCTCAGCAGCAATGCCCACATTCCCAACCACTCTCAACACCAGAAGAGTTGGCTGAGGATACAATCACTGACTGTGCCTGTGGAGGACACAACATAGAGAAGATGCATGTTCCTGCTGGCCCAGGATGGTACAGGTCTCAAGGCAGTGACTGTGTGCTTTCTGAGATTGGAAGATTGTGGGGAGTGTGTTGGGTACAGAGATAAAGTAAGTAGGATGGAGAAGAGAAAGGAAATATAAAGTTGCACTAAACTGTAAGTGGAACTTCTGTATAATTTGAGGACAGATACACATTTTCTCATCATTTCCTAAAGATTAATGTATGCTAGAGATTGGTCAATGTGATGTTTTAAAGGTCATCAAATGAATAATTTGCAGAAATTAAATGGTCACTTCCTTTCCTTTCTTTATTTAACGTTGATTACACACATGCTTTCCTACCCCACCCCCCACCTCCAAGCTGTGGTATGTTACATCGCAGACTTCCTTTATTTCTGAACTTAAAACTTCCTTCCTTGTAATAAGGCACGCTTTTATGATGAGTGCAGTTCGAAGCAGGAAGTTGGCTCACTTTGGTTTTTGCAGATACACTATTAGATGTTTGGTAGGACACTCGGTAATTAATCACTTTCACTGATGTGTGGTCCTCCACAGGATGCGTTAGCTGAAGTGTTTCCTATTAGGACTCACTGCCAGTTCCTAACCTCTGCTACTTTGCAGCTTTGATGCATCCTTACAGGAATCCATATGGGCTGGTTGCCACTAATCAAGCCACCAGTTTCAGACCCTCTGCTAAATCCACAACAGAATGAAAACTACAAATGTTCCTTCATCTATGAGGAAATTATATACAGTGCAGGCTTAGAGCAAACATGTGGCATTTGGAACCCCGCTGACAACATCTTCCACCTCAGTTGTTTTCTTTCTGTAAAGAAACAGTCCCAGTCCAGGTCCCTGTGCGTGTGTGTGTGTTAGTGTGTGAGAGAGAGAGCAAAATATTGTGTAAAGTCCATTATTTTTAAAATTACATAATAAATGTTCAGAAATGCTTCATGATGTTCTCTTTAAAGGAAGAAAGGTAGGCATTTACAAGGTGCCTTATAATGTGAACAGAATGTCCCAGAGTGCTTTACAACCGATGAAAGGTTTGTATTGAAGTCACTACAAAGTAGAAAACACGGCAGCCAATTTGCACACAGCAAGCTCCACAAACAGTAAGCTACAATGACGAGATTGAGGTTAAAATTACCCACAAGAGGTGGGGGCAGAGTAAAATTTAACCTTGTCACCCTCTGCTCTGCCCAATATGGTGCCAATGTGCTGAATTGATTGTTTTTCTTCAGCTTTGAATGCTCCAGAAGGAGATTTGGGTTGGGGCGCGGGGCAGGGGGAGTTGGTTTAACCCAAGTGTCTTCATCCCTATAAGTTTCCAATTATAACACTTACAGCACCATTATTCATCTCATTCCAGCGAGTAGCTCACAACAACAACACTCCCGAGGAATTGTGGTCATTCTTGGAATTGTGCTGCAGAAGGAAGGAAAACATTAACTTGATCTAAAACATCTTATAGTGCCTTCATCTTGCCACTGTTGTGCAAAGACTATCTTGCAATGATGTCACAGAGCTGCACATCTCTAGGTGGGCACAGAATACTTGTTGCTCTGCAAGTAGACGACTGGGTGGATTTGTGGTAAAGGAAATAAAATATTACACACATCATTTTCCTAGAAAATTACTTGTCTAGCTCTTGTTAAAGCAGAGGCCTTGCTCAGTTGGAAATTTAACTAGGGTCAAGTAGGTACCACTGATATAGTTTATTGCTGCAGTACATGCATCTACAAAACAAAGATTTTTTAATTGGTCAGCTTCCAACAGAGATGGAATGACAAATCAAAATGTCTACTCATTTAATTTTCATGTGCTCTGATCAATTTCCAAACCAAATTGACACTGATTACTTATCCTCCATGTGCATGTAGTGGCATTAGGCACCACCAGTCTGCTTTCCCTCAGAATAGGAAGTCAGTATGGTTGAGAAAACTGAAAGGTCCTGTCATCTTTTCTCCATATTGATCTGATGAGGACATACTGGAGACTTGGCTAGACAGTCTTAATTGTAATCATCACAGACTGAGAAACCTTGACTTTTTTGTTGGATCTCAGAAGTCTGTGCTTCCCCCTGGAGGTTACTGGGGAGATTTGGCAACTGCTGGATGAAAGTACATTCCACATAATGATGAACAGGCAGGACAAGATTGTCACGTTATATTGGTTTGTGACTGATTTCTTCTAAGCAATAAGCAATTCTGCAGGTAACAATCTGATCAACCTCCAGTATCAATTTGAGGAAGACACAAGAAAGCTCCCAGAACCAGAGAATGAGGAGTCAGAGGAAATTAGCATTAATTAGAAGGTTGCACTGGAGAAATTAATGGGACCGAAAGTTGATGAATTCCTAGGACCTGATCGTCTAATTCCACATTGTTGGAGGGGATGGCTCTAGTGAGAGTTGATGTATTAGTGATTATATTTCAAAAAATTCTATGCATGTGGAATTATTTCCACATTCAAAGGTAGCAAATGCCACCCTACTATTGAAGAAGATAGCAAGAGAGAAAATGTGGAACTCCAGACCTGTTAGCCATACATTTATCTCAGTAAGGATATCATTGTCAAAGAGGGAGTGAATGAAAATTCACCAGAATTGTTTCCGAATTGCAGACTGTCTTATGGAAAGAGATTGGGAAAACTGGACTTGTATTATCTCGCGTTCAAAAGAAATGATCTCATTGAAACATCTAAAAAACTTAAATCAATCGGCAAAGGAGATGCAGGTAAGATGCTTCCCCTGGTTAGGGAATCTAGAACCAGGGGTAAGAGTTCAAAAATATGGGGAAGGTTGCTCAGGTCCAAGAAAAGTAGAACATTTTTTACTCAGAGGGATATGAACCTTTGAAATCTCTCTGACAGAAACTAAGTCTTTGAGTTTGTTTATGGTAGAGGTTGATAGATTACTGATGACAAATGGTGTAAAGGGTTATGGGGATGGAGGTGGGTAAAGGCTTTGTACTTTCTGATGAGCCACTATCATATTGAATGGGTGCAGACTCGATGAATGGTCTACTCCTGTTCCTACGTTCTTAAAAACTCCTTCAGCCCAGCGATAATATCACTTGCTCCTTTTTGATTATACTCTTTCATGATAAATGGTTGTCATTGGCTTGTTCGACCAATGTTAACTATCCACTCCTAATTGCTGTAGAGAAGGTGGTGATCTGCCTTCTTCTTGAAGTGCTGCTGTCCCTTAGTGTAGGTATATCCACAATATTGTTCATAAGGATGTTTCAGGTTTTTTACCCACCAGTACTGAATAAACAGCAAGTCAGGAATGTGAGGAGCTTGGAGGGGGACAAGCAGTGCTCCCATGCAGCTGCTACCTATGTCCTTCAAATTGGTAAAAGTTGTAGATTTGTACGATGCTGCCAAAGCACTACATCTTGTCGATGGTATACATTGTTGCCAGTACACGTTGGTGATAAACAGAGTGAGCATTTGAGAAGGTGGTTGGGATGCCGATCAAGCAGACTGCTTTGTCTGGGATCGCATCCAACTTCTTGCGTGTTGTTGGAACTGTGCTCATCCAGGCAAGTGGGGAGTATTCATTCTCCTGACCTATGCCTTTCAGATGGTGGACAAGCTTCGGGGAGGCAGTGGTGAGATACTCACTGTAGGATTCCTAGCTTCTGACTTGCTCTTGCAGCCACAGTATTGAATGGCTGGTCCAATTCAGTTTTTGGTCAATGATGACCCCCAGAATATTGATAGTGTGGGATTTAGTTAAAGTCCAGCCATTGAAAGTTAAGGGACGATAGTTAGATTCTCCCTTGTTGGAGATGGTCATTGTCTGGCATTTGCGTGGCACCAATGTAACTTGCCACTTGTCAGCCTAAACCTAAACCTGTCCAAATATTGCTGCCTATGAGCACGGGCTGCTTCAGTGTCTGAGAAGTCATGAATAGTGCTGAACATTTGCAATCATCAGTCAACATTCCTACTGGCAGCGGTTACAGAAGACGGATCACCACCATCTTCTCAAGGGCAATTAGGGATGTGTGAAAAAGGCCTTGCCAGCAACATCCACATCCCATGAACAAATGTTTTTAAAAACCATAAAATGTGGAACATGAAATTTGAAACGCAGATTGGTTGTGATCTTATTGAAGGGCCAAACAGCCTACTTATACTCTTGATTCAGATGTTCATACTGTGATGACTCGCTGGGCTAGCGTGTGGATATTAAGTCCTGCTATTCCTAGAGTTGTTACAAAAGTGAAAGATTTTGTCAAAATACACAATCAATCCCTGATTTACCTGTCTGTTTAGATGCAGGTGAACAGAAAATATGGACCACGTTTCTGTATTTACCAAGAATTACATTTTACTACAAATAAATAGATTCTCACCACAACTGAACAAGAATGAACTGCTGAGAAAATTACTAGTTAAAACTCTCATCACCTTATGAATTCCCCTTCCACACACATCCACACACCCGTAAAAAATGTTGGTGTTATGAATGGCGAGAAGAAATCTGGGAAGATAATTCAATGGTCCCAGTCCACAGGGTTCTTCAAGATGATCTTTCTGCTTGCCAGGACTTGCTAATCTCTGATGCCTTTTCCACATACTTTTCATTTGCTTGCAGGAGGAATAGAGTGACTCATTCACAAAGTATAAAGTCTCTGGATTGTTGGTTACAAGCAATAGTTTACAGTCACCGGTGGGAGAAGAGAAATGGATTTCTTCCGGCTTCAGGTATTTTCTACTGTAGAGAGACATGCCACATCCCCTTTCACAGGACTGAAGACTTTGTACATATTGTTCACATCCACACTCAGGAACCAGTCAGATATATGTTGTCATTCACAACTGCTCACAACTCCACAAACCAATCAGCAACCTATTGCTGGCTGAATTTTACCTTATTTTCATCCCCGGTGCCAATCTATCTGCAACCAGTCTCTCCCACTGGTTAAAAAAAAGCAGCAGTGTAAACACCATTTACAATAAGTTTCAGTACTTGATTTTAAAAAGTGTAATAATCCCTTCCACAATCCTTGGTTTTCAACAAGCTGCTTTTCCCAATTCAGTCCACAATCAAAAATAGAGGAATATAAAAAAGGAAGCAAATGCACTGTAGCCAGAATTTGTAAACAACACTAAAATAGGTGGAAAGGTAAGTTGTGAGAGGAATACAACATGGAAATGTTGATCGGTTAAGTAAGTGGACAAAAGGTTGGCAAATGGAGTGTAATGCAGGAAAATGTGATTTGTTCATTTTGGAAGGGAGAAAAGAATAGAATATTATTTAAAGGGAGAAAAACTGCAAAAAGCTGCAGCACAAAGGGACGTGGGGAGTACAGGGGGTTCTGCGATAACGCGATAGCTGCATTCCAATGTAACATCGCGTTCTAGAAAATTGCGCTATTGAAATAACAGGGCCTATAGAAAAAGCGGGGTTGGGGGCACAAAGGACACAAAGGATTTTCCAAAATTCTTCCTCACCTGTGTAGCTTCATTCTGAAAGATGCAGTTATAATGACAGTTTATCAGACAGGTGATGCTGCAAAGAGGCAATACATTTAAGAATGTGATCTTGTATTTGCAATTAAGTGACAGCTGGGCTTTAAATCGATTTCTGCCACTGGAAATCCCAGCAATGGTCCGGACCACATGATCGTGCGAGCATGATCTGAAAGAGGTGAGCAGTGCAAATTGTGTGAGATAGACCTCACAGCCAGCAACCCTCCATGAAACTCCCTCAAAGTTGACACATTGGCAATTTTTAGTAAAATTTCCTCCTCCGTTTAAATGCTGATCTGATCTGACATTCCATTGGCACAGACTTCTGGATAGATTTTCAGATAAATGAAGCAGAGGAATCTGAGATAACAAGGTGTAGAGCTGGATGAACACAGCAGGCCAAGCAGCATCAGAGGAGCAGGAAAGCTGACGTTTTGGGCCTAGACCCTTCTTCAGAAAATAAACCCTTCTTCAGAGGAATCTGACCTTTGTTTCCTATGTAGCTCACTGGCATTGAAGTTAATTGTAGGATTAAAATGCGTTGTAAACCTGAGGAACACTGTATTCAAAATTGTGCTGGAAAAGAGCAGGTTGTAATACAGACAACTTTTGGAATAAATGATTTACATAAGCAAGTTCAAAAAATATTCCATATTAAATATATTACAAAATCTAGGCAAAAATACGACACACAAAGATGCATGTTTTAACAGCCCTCATATTATTTTAAACCATACTTCATTTTTTACTTCTACTATCAATTTAGCATTGGAGTCCATTCCTTTATTTCAATGAGCTGCATTTTAACAATGCTGATGCATTTAATGTGTTCAGCATAAACTCTTCAAACTAAGACTTCACATATTTTCCTAAATACACAGTTGTTCTCTGTGTAATATTGTATTGGAGGTTTATGACATACAATCTATACTTAATGGAATTGCATTGTAGCCAACATAAGTTCACATTAATTGCGTTATAGCCGATTCACGTTGCTGGAACATGCGTTATCGGAGAACCCCCTGTAATTGTGCATGAAATACAGAAAGCTAGCACAGAAGTGCAGCAGGTAATCATGAAGGTGAATGAAATGTTGGCCCTTATTTCAAGAGGGTTGGAGTGTAAGAGTAGGAAAGTTTTCCTGAAACTAAAGGTGCTGCTGAAACCACATCTGAAGTACTGTAAGCAGTTTTGGTCCCTTTATTTAAGGAAAGATATTATTTCATTAGGAGCAGTTCAGAGAAGATTCACTAGGATAGTCCTTGGTATGGAGGGATTGTCTTTTGAGCAAAGGCTAAACAGTTTAAACAGTCTGGGACTCTACTCACTGGAGTTCAGAAGAATGAGAGATGATCTCATTGAAACATGCAGGAATCTTTAGGGACTTGACAGGGTAAATGTTGAGAGGATGTTTCCATGTTGGGAGAGCGTAGAAGCAGAGGGCATAGTTTCAGAATAAAGAGGCGCCAATTTAAGACTGAGATGAGGAGGAATCTTTTCTCTCAGAGGGTTGAGAGTTTTTGGAACTCCTTTCCACAGACAGCTGTGGGAGTACCATCCTTGTGAATATTTAAGGCTGAGGTAGATATTTTCTTGATCAGTAGGAGAATCAAGGTTTACGGGGAAAGTGCAGGAAAGTGGACGTGAGGAATGTTGGATTAGCCATGATCCTATTGAATGGCAGAGCAGGTTTGAGGGGTCAAATGGCCTCCTCCTGTTCCTGTTTCTTATGGTTTTATATGTCTTCACAATGTACTCTCCTTCCCCATCACCCTCTTTAAGTTAACCTGGAATCTGATCTGTTGGCTCCTTGACTTTAGTGTTTAAATGGTTTCATACCCTGGAGCATCCCTATTTTGCTCTAGTTTCATTACTATCTAGCATTAACAAGGAGTGCCAAGCCCTTGTATATTTCCACGCAGCCCACTAAACTCTTACCAAGACTATTAAAGTTGATTTCGGTATACTTCTGAGGATTGACTCATATTGTGGGCTAGGGTGGATGCCAGGCTGGGTTATAACACCTGCCAACCAGAGGGAGAAAATTAAATTGGCATCAGACTCAATTAAGACTATGATGAGGTCCAGAGTTACATCAATCAGAACAAGATGAAACAAAGTTCTTTTTTTCATCCTGTTAATTCTTTTCCCCCCTTTTTATAAAATTAAATGTAGGGCAATTGTGCGACCCTTTGCATTAGACATTCTTCCACAAGTGGGAAAAATTCATAAGTCACCAAGGATACAAACACAGAACAGTTGTCATGGCTTTCTGGAGCATATGGAAGTAAGTTGGTAAGACACCAACCCTGGACTGATATTCTGCATTTGGTTTTAGGTTATTGATGACGTTCTATGGTGAATGAAAAGATTTGATTTCACTGGAGTGAATCATCATTTCAGTAGGAGATGAAATCGTTTCAGGCTCTCCTTTTATGCATTAGAAGATGGTTTTGTGAGTTGGAAGTTTGTCGAAGATTTGGCGGATTGCCATTCATATTGGACAGCTTCAAGTTCTCACAGGGATGCTGCCAATCTGTCTCCAATCCTTTGACTGTTTGTAATTTTAACAAAGCCCTGTGATGTTATGAGTTGTTCCAAATTCAAAGAACCTCCTCTGGTGTTGCTCAAGATGTTTCAATGTTTCTTTAGAGCAAATGCTGATATGTTTATTCATGTGATCAGGGGCACTGATGTATCAGCACTGGGCCAACCTTGACTTTGACAGTAATGGAAGAGGGGGATCAAGAAACTAGCAGCCCTCTGAGGAGGTTCCAGGGTATTAGTTCAAATTTGGGGGCTGGACAGTTCTGAAAACATGAGGTGAAGGGTTCTGGAATGATTGATGAAGAGGATTTAGGATCATGGAGAAAAGAGATTCCAGGTTCTGGGAGAATGGAGGGCTGCTCTCGGACTGGGAAACAAAGTGGGAATGCAGTTCTGGGACTGTTGAATTATGAGAGTCCACGACGATCTGGACATGTTTCTGGTGGAGAAATCCCAGAATCCCAGTCCAAAGACCCAGATGGAAAGGTGTCTTGTAGACTCGGGCTCAGTCGGATGCAGCAGCCTTTTGGTGGAGTGTGATGGGGCGAGGAGGCCAAGAGTAAGCAGGAGAAAGGGATGTGAGCATCATTTGGTTCTTCTTGGAGCATCCATACCAGTCTCGCAGCCTCCGAAGTTGTTCGGCAACTCACTCAACCAAAGTACCTTCATCATTCACCGTAATCCTTGCCATCAGCCAGATATAGAATTTATATTCAGTTTTCCAGCAACCTTTTGTGCTCTGAGTGAGTTCGCCAGCTGATTTAGTTTTTAATGATCATTAATTTCCATTAACAAGCAAAAGGAACCTTGGAAATTTTGCGGTCCAGGAAGTAGGGCCTTGAACATGAAAAATGTGCGAGAGAGTGAAGGTGGATGTATGTTGCGGGTGCTGGTGACCACACAGCACGTGCAGGAAAGTCCTAGTCGAAAGTCATGCTAAAGGTATCAGCTCAGAATGACTTCTTACCCAACCAAGGTCATCGATTGTGTAGTCTCCCTGATTTAATTTGAAAACCAAACTGAATTTCTCCGGGATTGGAAAAGACGTTTGACCTACATTTTCATCTTGTCATTTCCCGTCACCGTTCTCCACCTACATTTTCATCTTGTCATTTCCCGTCACCGTTCTCCACCAATGAGATAGAAAGCCTAAGCGGCTACTTCTCAGGCAGGGGTGTGAACCTTCTCCTTCACTGTCAGTTGGCGGACAGAGGGTTGGGAAACAGTATTTAAACAGAAACTGATCCCTGTAAGATCCTTCGCCACAAGAAACCAATGAGGTCGAAGGCCTTTAAGGAAAATATCAGCCTTCGTTCAATCATACCATGGATGGGTGCCAGTCAGAAAGCCACGGATTTCACCCCAGGACTTGCGGTCAAAATCCGTGCTGCCTTTTCAGTTACAGTGACGGAATATTGGGCCAAATGTTGAACAGACCCAGTGGAAGCACAAAATCCCATGGCACACTTTGGACAAGAACTTGGAGTGTTTCTTTTCTTTCCCCCCGTGTCCTGACCAATGTCTACCTCCCGTGCAATCTTCCCAAAAGCAAATAAATTGGCCATTTGTCTTGCTGTTGCTTCATGGTGAAGGATGACTGCAGCGTTGACAGAAATCACATTTCAGACGTAACTGACTGATCGGAAGGTGCCTCCCAAATTTCTTTTCTCCTGGTGTGACCCCATTTCGAGGTTTTAAACTTGTTGCAACACCTCTGTGAGATCGATGAGGGTGTGGCTGGGGTGGGGCGGAGAGAAAGCCCCATGAAAGCAGGGGGTAGAGGGGGTCGCAGTGTTCAGCGGTGTTCCGAGGCAGTCATTGTTGCTTCCAGTGCTCACAACTCAAATTCTCTGCTTGCAGGCCCACTGGAGTCCCAACCCCAACTTTGGGAAAGTCTGCTATAAAGCCATTCGGCAACCTCAGGGGCATGAAAATCACCATATAAATAGTTGTTACTTAGTTGTTTGAAGCAGAGGAAAACACAGGTCAATGAGACAAGAACAGGGCACTGGGACTACATTTGGACTTCTCTAATACATGCTCCAAGATGAATGGCTCCCTGCTGTGCCCCAAAGTCCTGCAGCTTCAGCTCACCATGTGGCTTGCAGTGAGTAACTCACCTCCTGAATCCCCAAAGCCTTTCCACCATCCAGAAGGCACAAGTCAGGACTGTGATGGAATACTCCCCATGGCCTGCATGGGTGCAGCTCCAACAACATGCAAGAAGCTTGATATCATCCACTGCAAAGCTTGATTGGCACCACATCCACAAATATCCACTCCCTCCACTACTGACACTTAGTGTGTACTACTAACAATATGCACTGCAGATATTCATCAAAGATCCTTTGACAGCACCTTCCAAAGCCACAGTCACTTCCATCTAGAAGGAAAAGGACAGCAGATATGTGGGAACATCACCCCTACACATTCCTCGTAAGCCACTCAGCAGACAAAAAAAAACTGCAGATACTGGAAATCAGAAACACAATCCTGGCTTGTTAATATATTGCTTTTCCTTCAGTGTTACAATCCTTAGAATCCCTACAGCATGGAAACAGCCATTCAACCCAATGAGTCCACATCAACCATCCGAAGAGCAGCCCACCCAGACCCATCTCCTCAGCCTATCCCTGTAACCTTGCATTTCCCATGTCTAATGCACTTAACCAACATACCCCTGAACACTATGAGCAATTTAGCATGGCCAATCCACCTAATTTAAATATCTTTAAGGTGGCACAGTGGTTAGCCCTGCTGCCTCACAGCGCCAGGGACCTGGCTTCGATTCCAACCTTGGTTGACTATCTGTGTGGAGTGTGCACATTCTCCCCGTGTCTGGGTGGGTTGTTGGGTAGAAATCCTGGAACTCTCTCTGTAATGGCTTTGTGGGTCATCCTACAGCATATAGACTGCACTGGTTCAAGAAGGCTGCTCACCACCACCTTCTCAAAGGATAACTGGGGATAGGCAATATATGCTAGCCCAGCCAGTGACACCTGTGTCCTATAAATGAATAAAAGGGATGAGTACATCATTACTCAGCAGTGAGTGTGGCATCCCAGGATAAACATTCATAAAACAATTAGATCCTAGCCCTTTATGAATAACCAGGTAACAAAGTATGGTTAGAGACAAAAAGAATTGCAGATGCTGGAATCCAGCTGGACAAACAGGAAGCTGGAAGAACAACTCTTCCTCCAGATGCTGCCTGGTTTGCTGTGTGCTTCCAGCCAGCTGTTTGTCTAATACAAGTATAGTCACTGGATAAACTTACAGAAGAATGTTCCAGATTGCTCTTCCAAACTGAGTTTGGAATTTGTATTTTTCTTCTCCCCTGGCTGTCTCCAATTATGACTCTTGGTATAGATGACCATGTGGTCTTTCTCAATCAGCTGATCCTTTCCTACTTGTTCATACTGGGATTTTAAAGTGCCACCTTCATCCAATTCAGTTCTGCTTTCAGTGCAGCTTCAAAGTAAGTTTGCAACTATAGGAGCACGAGATGTTCAACCAGCTCCTTTGACTTTGACTTCTTTTAAATCACTTTGGTCAGAATTTGCTACTCCTGCAGCAGTTCAATTCTTTACACGTATCTCAGATGGTATTACACACCTGTCAAGCATGTGGCACTTGAACCCGGGTCTCCTGGTCTCAGAGGTAGGATCACTACCACTGCATCACAAGAACCCCTTCTGGATTGACACTATCCAAATTAATTCATTCGAAGTGACTACCGATACCACCAAAATCAACCAATGAGCTGGAGACAAGAGGGACAAGTACAGGACAATGTGAACAGAACTTATTTACTCAGCAAAGAGTCTGCATGAACCATGGTAGACACAAACCCATACCAATATTCCCAAATAAGGCGAGAACATTTTTCAGCACAATGCAGCGAGTAAAGATTAGTTACAAAGTATCAATGTGTGTAAGATCAATCACAGTGTAGACAGTGTAGACTCCAGCCATGATTGATGGAAGAATTATCAAATTATCAAACCATGTGGGCTAGCACGACAGGCTGGCTGACAACCCCAGCTTTGAGGTACAGCAGTAGGTCCCCATTTCACAGTGATGGTCAGCTGCAAAGGCCACTTCTTAACTGTTGGAGAGATTATACCTCTAATTTTAAATGCCCTTTTGCTCACTCAACTGCCACTGCATCCCACTGCCACTTTCATGTGGTGCTGGCGGGGAGTTACTGCAGAAGACTTACTAATCAATGAACTTCTTTGTCTTACGTTTGTTAATTGCCTGCTTTAATAAAAATCAAATGAGAGAATGGTTTTCACAGAGAGTGCAGAATTTAATTCCATTACCCAGGAGTGGCTGGGAGTTAGGGAGAGTGGCTGAGTCTTCAAAATTGAGAGAGTTGGCAATGGAGTGGATAGTGCTCCTGACCTTCCCGATTTCCCCCAATTAAGCAGATAGCAGGGAATGTTGATGGTGGCCTTCCTATGCAGAGGTCATTTAATGGCCACATCTCGTCCCACTGCTGTTGGCATTGTATAGGTGACAGGGGTACTATATCACTTGATGGCCAGGCAATCACTTCAGGGTTTCTGACAATTGCCACAGCAAGGTCGCCCCTTGCTTTCCCCTTAGATGGGGCCACTGCTTTGGCCACCAAATTCAGGCCAGTGTACGCTTATGATCACCAGCAAAACTGACAGCAAGCATTTTAAGCAAGGAGTGAAATTCCTGCCTGTTAACTCTGTTTCTCTCACCATGGATATTGCCAGGCCTACTGAATATTTCCAGCATCTCCTTTGTTTATTTTAGTTTCTGGTCTTTAGCCTCCACGGGAAACTATTCAGTTGCATTTAAGAAGGCAGCTCACCACCACCTTCTTCTGAAGGGCAATTTAGGGTGGGCAATGAAGAGCATACAAAGCGACAGACCAAGTGCTGGAAAATGGGATTCAAACAGACAGACACAACATGACAGGTGCAGACACAATAGACTGAAGGATCTCTTTCTGTGCTGTAAACTCTCCAACTTCATGACCCTTCATAAATGCTGGCCTGGCCAGCAATGCCCATATCCCTTGAGTTAATTAAAAGTTGTGAGTAACCCAAATGAG
This sequence comes from Rhincodon typus, assembly GCF_021869965.1. Classification (NCBI taxonomy): domain Eukaryota; kingdom Metazoa; phylum Chordata; class Chondrichthyes; order Orectolobiformes; family Rhincodontidae; genus Rhincodon; species Rhincodon typus. Next base: position 12,961,191 of record NC_063371.1, on the reverse strand, counting down.
AGAGAATAAACAAAAGGTGATGAAACAAATGGTGTCCGGAATCAATGTCAACTTATATTTCTTTTTCATTGCTACAGAATTACAAACAAGTTCCCAATTTGAGCAGCTGTTGTAAAGTCAAATGGTGGTGTGGGTATCTAAAGATAACACAGGAACACCAAAAACAAAAGTGCGAGACTTGTTTATTTCTGTAGGAAAATTATGGTTGCAGGAGGTGGGCTGCTTGAGAACGAGATAAACTATCGGGATTAGGAAAGCCAGTGGGAGTTGCAACTGGGCTTGCAAACAATCTGGAGGAGTGTAGTAATCTCAATAGACGTGGTTAACATCTCTGCCAGGATGCATGATCAGACTATTACTGTACTCAGTGGAAAGCAAGCTTCTCAGAAAGGCAGATGAATGTTAATCAGCTTTTCACCAGTGCTGGATAATCCACATCAAACAGAACAATTCCATCACCAATGAAGTTGCCCACAGACTGATGAACATTGAACATTGTGGAAAGTGAGAAGGTAAAGATGGTTAAGTGCCATTTGTAGACAATTAGAAACAAATGAATTCCCCTTGGCAAACAATCAACAGTGACGCACAACACTCCAGATCACAGAAACAGTTCAGAGTGCTGTAGGCAGGCAGTTTGACAAGCAATGGAGGGCTGTTTGATAAAGAGAAAGAAGTGAAGGCATAGTTGAATTGGTCTTCATTTTTAGAGATAATAAAACAAAATTTTCCTGAGAGAGAATTGCTGAGAGAGAGTAATGAAAAATTGACCTCCCACCCACAATCAGCCAGCAATTGGTATGAGAGTGGTGAAGGGTACAATGTTAGGCTTACAGAGGGAGAAGATAGGTAAGTTAGTGAACATGTGAACATCTGAAAACAAGGACATTGATTCCAGAGGAAACAGGGAAACAGTGGAGTTCAGCAGAAACAGTAGTGATTGTTGTGTAACATAAAAAAAAAACTTACATCTCAGAAATTAGGGGCTTGTGGCCTAAATTGGTTCAACATAAACTGATGTTTACGGTTGCCATGAGTTTCCTCCAACGTCTATTGATCGAGCCCTGTCATCATATCCTTCTATTCCATTCCCCCTTGTGTTCAGATTGAGCTTTCCTTTCAAAGCATCCATGCTCCTTTGGTGGAAAGTGTCAAAATCTAACCACTGTCTATGGGTGAAGAAGTTTCTCCCGAATTCCTCATTGGATTCCTTATTAATGACTGTCTGATATTGTCAGCTCTGTAGTTTTGCTGGAATTGGAAACATTTTCTCTTCATCTAGCCTATTAAATCCCTTCACAACTTTGATCAGGTCACTTTCTTTGAGAAAATAGTCGCAGCCTGATCAGATTAGCTGATCTAATGTGAATGGAGGACACAAGGAAGGCAATTGAGAAGCCCTGAGTACTGAGTTGAATAAATTTTGAGGCATAGGCAGAGTTAAGGATATAGATGGCTAGTTCTCTTGACCATGATATGATCGTACTTTAAGAATCTCACGGCAGGGGCAATCTTAATTGCCTGGTTTACAACAATTAATTTCAGCCAAAGCAGGCAGACAGGAAATTTGTGGGCTTGAAGGTGGAAGCATGAATGCTAGCAGCCACCAGAAATGGGTGGCCTTAGCTTCAGTGACATTTCATGAAGTGTTTTGGATTAAACCAGGAGCTGACCTGCAGCTGAATAAAGGGTGGTGAGAAACAGTCTTGAGAATTTAAGGTGAGATCATGCTTTGCAGATTATGTCACCATCAAGTAACAGTGTAATCCTAGAACATATAGTGGTGGTGACTGGGCACTGATGGGAGGAGATACAGCTGAAGTCAATCTTAGAGCTAGGGACAATGTAGCCAAGCAGAAATTAAGGTGTATATGAGGGGTAATAAGGAGCTGGATGAGAATTGTTGATTGATTGATTGATTGTTGTAGAAACATGAGTGAGATGTAAGAAATTAGAGTAGGATTTCTCTCTCTCTCACTCACTGTCATGGACAAAGTTTCTTGATTTTTCTGAAATAATTTTGACAAACAGAGCAAAGATCATAAGGAACTGGAGAAAACTCTTAGGAGCTGATAAAATGCTGGCAGACTGTGCAGCCTGACTATTTATCCAGTCGACCACCGACTGGCAATATCTTGACTGTGGACACAAGTATCTTTGCAAGGTTTCCATTCAACCCATGCAACTGCAACATTGAGGAGGGCAGCAGCACCAACCCATTTCTCTCAAGATGATTAACTGACCCGTCAAGGTCATTACATTTGGGGAGTTGGGCCCCTGGATCTCTGCTGTGGAGCACACGACTCTGAAGATAGAGGCATGCTGTAAGCTGGAGAAATTAGCAGCCAGTGTACAGCTGCTGTAAAATGATTTTGTACTTAAAACCTTTGCGGTGGAGCCTGTACCTGGCAGCATTCTGAATGTTACTGCTCACGAGATGGCCTCCAGTAGAACACCACGTGGGAGGTGATGGCCTCATGGTATTATCGCTGGTTTTTAATTCAGAGACCCAGATCATGTTCTGGGGACCCAGGTTCAAATTCAGCCATGGTAGATGGTGGAATTTGAATTCAATAAATATTTGGAATTAAGAATCTAATGATGACTATGAATCCATTGTCAATTGTCAGAAAAATCCATCTGGTTCATTAATGTCCTTTTAGAGAAGGAAATCTGCCATCATCACCTGGTCTGGGCTACATGTGACCCCAGACCCATAGCAATGTGGTTGACTCTCAACTGCCCTCTGGGCAATTAGGGATGGGCAATAAAAGCTGCCTGGCCAGCAACAACCCTCATCCCATGAATTAATAAAATAAAACCCATAATGAGCGATCAAAGCTTGCAGAAGCCAAGTTCAGTCATAAGCCTTGGACTGACTTGCATTTGCCTAAATGGGCAGGGCAAGGGCAGAGCAGGAGCATCTGCTATGCTAGAACTGCCCTCCAGGAAACATGGTTAGCTACGACATGGCACTGTCTCTTTGCTCAGCAGGGACCACTGAATCCCATGTTGAAAGTTGGTGTGTTGCTGATACTGTCATCGTGCTTGTTCCTCTTGTGATGCATCCTTGTCCCTGAAGAGCCTCCATATCTATATGCTCAGATGAAAAGCTGTGCGGCTCACACAGACAATCCCTGCACCTGCAGCAAGCGCCAGCACAAGAATACTCGCACTGGGAATTCTGAATCAGCCTTGCAGGATTAAACACTGTGTGGAACGCACATAGCACCAGGCGGGACCAAGTCTAGGTGCCCACAGAGGAACAGCAACAGGTTTGCAGGGAGACAAGCTCATGGGAAACCTCAGCTGCTCAGCTTTGAGACTGGTGTTATATACTGCTTGTATACAAAAGAATCCTGGCTTTTGACCACCACAACTACAAATGTCAACCTGAGGATGCTTTTTTACATCCAAAAAATTAACGCGACTGAGGTGACTGTGAGGAGTGCAGTTTGGAGGAAGCACTGCCACATATGTCTGTACGGACCCATAACATCTCATCTGCAGTATTGTGAGGAATTGTATAACAATGCTAAGCTATAACTGAGCTCGTCACCTGCTACAGCACCAATGGCAGCCCAAGACAAAGCTCAAGTCCACGGCCTGGAAGAGAAACGATGGGTTCTGGTGCTTCTTTCTTTTCCAATCCCCTTATCCTTGCCTCAAACATCCCCTTTCAATCTTCCTCCTCACTTACCCATGTTATTCACTCCCTGTCATTGTTCCAGTCACATTAACAGTCCTGGCACCTCACACCGCTGCCATGTTCTGGAGCTGCCCGCTCTCTGACCTCATTCTACCTCAGATGGACCCAGGGCTCACACCTGTTCAGACTGTCTCTGGGATTTGTCCTATACTCTGTGGAGGAAACCTCTTTCCATAGAACTGCGCAACTACAGTGTTCTCATTTTCTTTTAAAAACTAAACATGATTTCATGCCTTTCAAATGAGCTCTGATCCCTGACATGGGCTCGAGTTACGTACCTTGTGCACCTTCTTGTGCATTTTGTTCTTTGTCCTTCAAGTCATTGTGGATCTGAATTCATTTGCCTCAGGATCTTTCCGGTATGCAACAGGTGACATCTGTCAAATCACACAATGACCAGCATGAGACTAAGTTACGGATCCCATTTTAGACAATTCCAAGAATGTGCTTTTGTTCCTTATGAGTGAAGCAGAAGTATGAGCTCCTGGGCTTTGCAAGCATGGCAAGCCTTCCTGGGGGTGCGCTTTTCAACTGCACAAATGTAGCCTTGTGTCTCTTCCAAATTGGCACAGTTATCCCTTATTGAACATCCAACTGGTGTAGGAATCTCATAAGAGCAGTGATAGAGTTTCTAAGTGCCTGGAGGAAGGCCCACTGAATAGTACTATAACTTTGGATGTGATGTAAATGAAGTACATGACATACACATTTCACTGATGCTATTACAATGAAGTGGTGCAGTGCTGTATTGACAATGCCATTGAGTGTGCTCTCTTAGTAGGCTGGTTCAAATCATTGAGCTTCTTCCTGCATCTGTTCCAGGACCAAGTGTGTGCACTGAGGTCTTCCCATGCATATCTGTGTTCAAATACGTCACAAACATCAAATCAACTTTGAAGACGAAAACAGGTAGGAAATGGCAGCTGACAGGTGGTTATCAATATTTGGGAAGCAGGAGGTCATTTGCCAGCACTGAAGAAACTACCATCAATAAAAGTTAAGTATCAGAAGGGGTAACACAACTCCTCTGTCTAACCCTGCAAGGGAAACTATCAATAAAGAAAAACCTAACTGTTAGAAACCCCTGTGACTACGGAATGACTTCTGTTGTCTTAATGTGATGGATATGAATCAATTATGTTCCTTATTGACTTCTATGTTGGAGTGTGGGTGACTTGCAAGATCACTTCAGAAGGAAGTTAGAAGTCAAAAACATTGTGTGCATTGAAGACATTTATAAATATATATATTGACCAGACCAGACCAAAAAGGGCAGCAGACTTCATTGCCCAAAGATCTTGAGTGAATCAGATGGGCTTGATCAGCAATCTGATAGTTTCACATAAAAGCAAAATACAGAAGATGCTGGAAATCCAAATTAAAATAGAAAGTACTGGAGAAACTCACCAAGTTGGGCAGCATCAGTGGGGAGAGAAACAGAATCAATGTTTTGTGTTCAATGACTCTTCTTTGGAACTGATAGTTTCAATGTCTGCATTTAGCTTTTAATAAACATTCACTCCCTTCACCATAAATGCACAGTGACAGCAGTGTGAACCACTGACAAGATGCACTGCGTAAACTCACCAGCCTCCTTCAACAGCATCTCCCAAACCCATGACCTCTTCAACCTGGAAGGACAGAGGCAGGAGACGCTTGGGAACACCATCAGCTGTAAGTTCCCCTTCAAGCCATGTTATCATCTAGACTTGGGAGTGCATCACCATTCCTTCGCTGTCACTGAGTCAAAACTCTGGAATTCTTTCCTAAACAGCACTGTGGGAGTATCTGCACTACATGAACTGCAGTGGTTCAAGAAGTCAGCTCACCATCACTTTCTCCAGGGAATTCTGGATGGACAATAAATTCTGGCCTAACCAGCAAGACCGAAATCCCATTGAAAATTTTTTAAAACTCATGTTTAACATAAATTTGAACATTTAGAAGGGAAACCAACATCGGATAAACAGACCAGTCAGAAGAACCGGTTAAAATAGAAAACAGTGAACTGGCCGGGAAATGATCCCACAAAAGATTTGCCCTCCTGACTTTCATTGAGGAAGAGGTGTTTGAAACACCTCTTTGCAGCTCTGCTGATACAAAACAGGACAGTTCCCACAGAAACACTGAAAGTGTGCATTGACCAAACTGAACACATTCTTGGATCAAATCATAAAAACATAAGTGTAAACAAAAGTAACCAAATGTATCACGAGAAATCAACCAAGTAGTCATAAAATATATCTTGTTCATAATTTTGCTAAAATTACAGTACTAAAATGAGATGTACTTCTTTTTAAACTTCCCTCAGTTCCTTTGAGATTTTTAATTAATATAACCCACAACAGTGGAAGCACAATGGGCTGAATGGTCCCCTTCTGCACTGTAATAATTCTGTGGTTCTGGGATTCAACAGCAAGTGATCACTTTGAATAAATGACGTTTCTAAAAAGAACACTTATCTGGTGACATTTTGTTATCTTACAAGATATCTTTGTTTACATATAGGATGGACACACTAGTGATGCAACATATGACAGTTCATGCAAGCTTACAGAAAGGTTAATTTAAAAGTAGAACCAAATCAGAAAATTTAATCTACCAATGTTTGTGCCGCAGTAAGTGTAACACTGGCTGCAGTCTGTGTGGGCAACCTCATGTATTTGAGCAAACCTTTCCCAGAGATGCAAATATTGCTCTGTAGGAAATGGATCCTTGTTGAAATCTGAAGACTGAGTTAAGTTGCAAATCCTATAATAATCCAAAATATTGTACCAATCACGATAGAATCACATTTCAAATTAAACGTCAAATACTATGAATCCTAAAAAATTTTCACATGACCAGGAATGCCTCCATCTGAAGTAATTGATTGTAATTGTTTACTTCTGAGAATTTAGCAGTGTTCCTCTAATTTATCACTGTTACAGTGCATTGTAGTCCTCGTGAACTGTAATAGCTCGGAGGCACTGCTACCAAATGAGGGATTTTCCCTGTGTAGGCTATTTGAAAAAGGTTTGGCATTCCCCCAGACAACATCATTAGACTACGTTTGTGCCAAATGCAAACCAATGGGAAAATGTGAAGATCGATATTTGCCAATTGCTGTCCATGTGCAAGTAATCTCAATCTATCATCCTTGCAGTGACTGGCCAGATCTACAGTTGTTGCACTGCAGACATCTGTCTCAGTAATGCTTGTGTCTTTTGGTGAACTAATATTGCGAATGCTTTGTGGAAGTGTCTTTACAAGCGGAGTAAAGTGGTTCCTGAATCTGGGTGACATATACTTTCATGATACCCCAAACTCACTAAATACCATTTCCGGCCAAAGGCCGAGACAGTGACAAAAGGAAATCCCCAGGCTAATGGAACACTTCTTAAGTTGATACCAATTACTTCTTGGACTAGAATCGAGTGTTTGACAATTCGTGAAACTATAAATTGATTTGCAACCATTTACTCAATTGTTTTGTACAATGTACTGCAAATGATGGCATAAAAAAGGTATCACTAGCAACTTTTGATTTTGCCTTTGGAAACATTGGTACTTGTTTTTGCTCTTACACAACAGACTCCCTGCTTTGGGAGAAGACCCCTCAAAATACGATTGATGGAATTGAACTCCTTCTGTACAGCAGAAACAAGGTGAAAGAGAAGTTGAAGATATGTGGTACATTTTGTTGCCCCGTTGATAAGTTAGGCTAGTTAAGACAGACAACTGATAATAAACAAAAAATTAGCATGCCCTGTTCAGACAAGAGCTTGTGTCAATGTTAATGGTATACTGGCACAAAGATTTAACTGTGGTCAGTCTGACCGGTGAAGCTTGCTAGAACAGAGGACAACAGAACCACAAAGCAAGTCCGGATCTTCTTCTCTGGGCTCTGCCCTATTTCTCCTCCAGCCTGAAAATATCTCACAAGCACCTATTGTCATTTATCTGATTGTTTGAGGTGTGCTTCAGGCTGCTTGCACTGAGAAGAGTGGCAGCTGGCAGTCCTGCTGCCTCTTTACACCTTTTAATTTCTTGTACCTGAGGCCCAACTGGAAAATAAACTGGGTTGTCCACAGAACTTCTCATTTAGCTTTGGATCTGGGAGTGAAAATCCCATTCAGTCACTGCAGGACTGCAGGTCTCTTTGCACATTAGAAATGAGATCCAAAGCCAAAACACAAATATTCAGTTCATTGAAAGAGGGAATTTTAATATAATCTACTCAACAAGTGACTAATAGAATTACAATGGTCACCATTTTCATCCAGTACAATTTTGTTTTTGAAATAATTCAATAGCATGTCTAATCAGGCAGGGTTTAGGAATGTAGCAATCTCTTCATTTGTGATGTTGGCAAAGCCAGCATTTAGTGCCCATCTCTCTTTGCCTTCGAGGCATTTGTGGTGAGCCGTCTTCTGCAACAACTCTCACCTGTGAGATAAAGGTACTTCCACAATGCTGCCCGAGTGGGGCTTGCAGGATTTTGACTCAGAGCCAACAAAAGAACAGCTCATGTGTTTCCAATAGCCTGAGATATTCCATATCGGCTACTGGGTAAGAGGTCAGTTGTCTTTCTAACCCACTGGCAGGTCTTCAACAGTTGCCTTTTGTAGTTCATGAGCTTCAATTATCTAGGAAATATTATATTCACTTTGGAGCATTAAGTACTTTGATTAGAATAGTGCCGTTGCCAGAAACTTTCCACCTGCTGCTTTGTGAACTTTCCCTGACTCCCATTTCTTTGAGCATTCAAGTTTGTGCATGCTTCCACACCAAAAATTCAAACAGGTAACCAATCTTATCTCATCATTCCCCTTCTGAGGACATTCAGATAAGACTCTTGGAATATGTTTGTTGCTTGTATTGGATCCTCAGCAAGGACTGTCGACTCGAACCTACTGTCTCGGTTCCACATCTTCCTTTCCAAGTTAATGTCAGGGAATATCATGAACTGTGCTGCACAAGTATGTAGATCTGAACTCGATGGAAGAGGGAACTTTTCCGACCTCTGTGCAATTTCCGAGCAGGTGAATCAAGTTAATGCTTGAAGCCAGAAAAAACACTGCTTTTCCCAGCAGTTTCTCGAAATGCACGACTATGCCAGATGATTATTTTGTAACCAATTCACATAACTTGAAAACAATACTTATTTCAATTTCAACACTGTTGTCAGTCAGGAGGATGAACCCACAGGATAAAAATGTCAAATCTTCCTGCAAGCAAAATATGTCTTTTCATTCTCTCACCGCACCTTTTTGATTTGCAGGAACAGAAGACATGGGTATTTTGTCCCAGAACTGCTGCCAACAGTGCAAGGCTTGCACTATAACCAGGAACATGAAGATGACTGCAGGATAAATGTTGCAGATACCCACAAATATAAGTCACATAACAGCCTTGATAAATGCCCTTGTGATGAGTCATTTAGGGCTTGGGGGAATGGTGATGGTGAGGTGTTAAGTATTAGAAACATGGCACATATATCCCTCTTCCTTTTGCACAAAAATTGGGTGAGCAAGTATTTCATCGATGTTTGATATTTATTTTTTGATATCTATTCAAATTTGATTATAAATTGGGCTTCCATCGAGCATTCGGGAGCTTAATGTGAAATTAACAATTCTGCTCTGATTTCCCAGCATTCAAGAATGCCAACAACAAAAGGGAGGTGGTCGCTGCGAGCTCTGGTTTCCAGCATCCTTGTTGGCAAGGAAGAGCAGGAGTTCTCCAGATGTGTACTCGAGGGGACCCAATCACTCCTGACCTCCAAATTTGTACCTCCTTCCTAGCCTGCTCCATCATGGAACTTTCTCTGCTGCCTGTTTATGACTTTTTCACATCTCCTGATAGCAGTCTTCTCTCCTTCCTCCCAATCACTCTCTCCTCTCCTGATCCTCACCAAACTCTGATTGCGGGGTTCTGTCATCTGGGGTCTCTGGCTGTCATCTCCAGCCCAACCTGGTCAGACGGTCCATTTTGTCAGCTGTCACACAAGAAAGAGAACTACAAAATGTCACTGACGTTTTGCCTTAGAGTTCAACAGAAATTACACATCTCTGGCCCTACCAGGGGTAGGTAAAGCAAGTCTTCAGCAACAGCTAATTCGGACAATTCAGATTTTGCAGTGAGAAGCAGGCAGGCCCATGATACTGACATCTATAAGCAAATACCTGTATTTTAAAAATCATCATTAAAACACTCTTTGATGAAAGAGTTGGTGATTTTGGATTTTGAATGTTGCTGAAAAGAGAGACATGTTGCTGAAATGGTTCACAGAACATAGATCATAGAACAGAGAACATTACAGCGCAGTACAGGCCCTTCGGCCCTCGATGTTGCGCCGACCTGTGAAACCTATCTGAAGCCCATCTAACCTAAACTATTCCATTATCATCCATATGTTTATCCAATGACCATTTAAATGCCCTTAAAGTGGGCGAGTCTACTATTTTTGCAGGCAGGGCATTCCACGCCCTTACTACTCTCTGAGTAAAGAACCTACCTCTGACATCTGTCCTATATCTATCACCCCTCAACTTAAAGCTATGTCCCCTCGTGCTAGCCATCACCATCCGAGGAAAAAGGCTCCCACTGTCCACCTTGTCTAATCCTCTGATGATCTTGTATGTCTCTATCAAGTCACCTCTTAACCTTCTTCTCTCTAACGAAAACAGCCTCAAAACCCTCAGCCTTTCCTCATAAGACCTTCCCTCCATACCAGGCAACATCCTGGTAAATCTTCTCTGCACCCCTTCCAATGCTTCCACATCCTTCCTATAATGCGGTGACCAGAACTGTACGCAATACTCCAAGTGTGGCCGCACCAGAGTTTTGTACAGCTGCAATATGACCTCATGGCTCCGAAACTCAATCCCTCTACCAATAAAACCTAACATACTGTACGCCTTCTTAACAACGCGATCAACCTGGGTGGCAACTTTCAGTGATCTATGCACATGGACACCGAGATCTTTCTGCTCATCCACACTACCAAGAATCTTACCATTAGCCCAGTATTCTGCATTCCTGTTACTCCTTCCAAAGTGAATCACCACACACTTTTCCACATTAAACTCCATTTGCCACCTCTCAGCCCAGCTCTGCAGCTTATCTATGTCCCTCTGTAACCTACAACATCCTTCTGCACTATCCACAACTCCACCGACTTTGGTGTCATCCGCAAATTTACTAACCCATCCTTCTACGCCCTCATCCAGGTCATTTATAAAAATGACAAACAGCAGTGGCCCCAAAACAGATCCTTGAGGTACACCACTAGTAACTGAACTCCAGGATGAACATTTCCCATCAACCACCACCCTCTGTCTTCTTACAGCTAGCCAATTTCTGATCCAAACCGCTAAATCACCCTCAATCCCATGCCTCCGTATTTTCTGCAATAGCCTACCATGGGGAACCTTATCAAACGCTTTACTGAAATCTAAATACACTACATCAACCGCTTTACCCTCATCCACCTGTTTGGTCACCTTCTCGAAGAACTCAATAAGGTTTGTGAGGCACAACCTACCCTTCACAAAACCGTGTTGACTATCCCTAATCAAATTATTCCTTTCTAGATGATTATAAATCCTATCTCTTATAATCCTTTCCAACACTTTACCCACAACCGAAGTAAGGCTCACTGGTCTATAATTACCAGGGTTGTCTCTACTCCCCTTCTTGAACAAGGGGACAACATTTGCTAGTCTCCAGTCTTCTGGCACTATTCCTGAAGACAATGACGACATAAAGATCAAAGCCAAAGGCTCTGCAATCTCCTCTCTAGCTTCCCAGAGAATCCTAGGATAAATCCCATCCGGCCCAGGGGACTTATCTATTTTCACACCTTCCAGAATTGCTAACACCTCCTCCTTATGAACCTCAATCCCATCTAGTCTAATAGACTGTATCTCAGTATTCTCCTCGACTACATTGTCTTTTTCCTGCGTGAATACTGACGAAAAATATTCATTTAGCACCTCTCCTATCTCTTCGGACTCCACGCACAACTTCCCACTACTGTCCTTGACCGGCCCCAATCTTGCAGATCTCAGGACACACGCAAGAAAGCCAACCTCAAATGATCACAACATGTACTGCAAGAGAAAAGAGTGCTCATTGGTTGATAAGCCAGATCTGATTGGTTGAAGCGTTGCTATCAAGAAAATAATTAGAACTAGAGGCTTCTCAAACTCCCTGGTAATTCAAACGCAGCGCCAGGCTTAAGCATATTCCTCAAATGACAAAAACAGAAGTTACTGGCAAAGCACAGCAGGTCCGGCAGCACCTGTGAAGAAAAATCAGAGTTAACGTTTCGGGTCCGGTGACCCTTCCACAGAACTGAATGTTTGATGTTTTGAGTTCAATGACTTCTTCAGAACTGAACAGATTCCTGTTGTTTGCAGAGAATAGGTTCCTGCACATGAATGTATGTCACTTCTGACATAAATGAGATACATTAAGAGCTTGATTGATCACACATTAGTATTGTTTTTGGCACACTTGTAATTATTCAGCAACTGCTGTCTAATGACCGAGTCACATCTAACAGTAGACATGATTCAATGTGTTAGTTCAGAAATTTGCTAATGGTCTTCCATACTGCTGTCTTTTTTTAATTGGCAAAAATTAAATGGTCAAAATACACATTTGAATTTGCATAGCTTTATCCATTATAAAAATGGCGTTACCATCAATTCTGCTGAAAACCTAGAAACGGAGATTTCAAATGTGTGCTCTCTTTGAGGAATCTAAGATTAAGTATAAATTCAACAGAGATGGAAGTTTACTTTGACTTTGATGCACTTTACAGCATGTGGAAAGATCAAATACAAGTTAGATCTCATACAATGTTTAAGTCTCAGAAGTCAATAAAGCTAATTAGAAGTGGATATCTAGGTCATGAAATGGCAAAGGCAGAAACGCACTTTATCTGATTTATTAAGTCTTCATGATGAATAAGTCTGACGCATGTTTCACCTTGCCAAGCAGTATTTTACTGACTACGATTCTGAACTCCAGAAGGAAACACAGAGGGAAATGATGTGTGAAAATTAAATTTCATTATTAGGATACAGAGAGGAATAGCTCAGTACTTCATGTAACAGCTGAGTTAATGATAGCATGGTATTTTTGTCTGTCGACTTTGGTTGTTTTCTTTAAAATAAATTCAGTCCACTGGATAAACCAACCCTTATCAGTTTGAATTTATGACCCAAGGCTTAAAACTTACAAAATAAATTAAGATCAACCGTTACTCAATATTCAAACTAGTTAGCAGACCAGGGATGAGCCAGTTATTATTTGTGGAAAATGTGACTAACTTTCTGTGCAGTTTCAAATCCTTGTTTGCTTTGAATAGTTTTACATTTTCATTATTAAATAGGCAGAAGATGCTGGAAGCAATCTGGCATTACCTTACATCATCTGATTGAGTCTGGGAACAAACCATCACAGAATTACAGTACACTCAGGTGACTGTGGAAGTAAGGACTGAGGGGAAAAAAAGAACTAAAATGTGTGAATCTTGCCCTAGAATGGAGATATCTTGAAGGTTATCAGGTACACAACACAGTCAAGCGAATGGAAGAAATGAATCCTGACCAGAACTTTAAACTATCACAAGTGGTGATCAGCACATGGAATTACCTTGACATATGATGGGGTGGTACATTCAAAAACAATCAGATGTTGCAATGGGATAATGGGAGGTCTTTCACAGTTAATGAACTAAGATGGAATGAATCGCCTGCCTCAGCTGAACCATCTCACTCAGAGGAGTTGTTTTTTTCCACCATACTGAAAAAAGTTGAAGCGAATGACCTTGGTACTTACACCAATGAGTAAGGCATTGCCATGTGACTATCCATTTGTCTTTTTGGAACAAATGTTTCTCAGGAAATGGCCCAAACACTAAGAGATAATCTATATCCTTGTTGCGTGGCCAAAATACGACATACATTGTAGAATCAGACCCAAAACAGCAAAACAAAGAAACTGCTTGTCACTCCTCAAGCTAATAATTTCTGGAGACATTACTGTTAAATCAGATTTTATTACATGTCTCAACCTAACCTAATCATTCTTCCGGAACACACCCACGATATTTCAATTTCCTTTTAATCCAATAAATCACAGCAGTATTGCCAAAGCACACTGATGAGAGGAAAATTAAATGCGCAGAAATGACCAAAGTTGATGAAAATTTCAAAGGGACACCCCAACTCAGATTACTTGGGATCCTTGATGACATTTAGATAGTAGGCCTTCCCAGCCACAGTAGTCCAGGTTGATTCAAAAATCATTGATAAAGCAATCTGTTTTGTTTTCTCAGTGCAAATAAGAAGCGTTGAAATAAAGCCATCTACATAGCATTAGATTTTCCTGTTTCCACGATTGCCAATGGAATATTTTCAATTCTTAGACTATAAGTTGCAAGTAGAACACTGACAAGGAATTATCCATTATTGTGTTTGTTTTTGTAGAACTTGTGTATGCCAAACAAAATCAGCTTATCATGCCTTGGTATTATCCATGCAAAAGCAGTTAAGGACTTTTTCTATGGAAGACGTTATGCAAAGCTGAAGTTCCTCTTTGAAAGCTTTCACAGCCAAGTCGTTCTTTCAGTCTTCCAAGTTCTGGGTCATGAATTGAGTTGATGCCACTGAGCTTCCAAGGTTGAACCTGGACACAAATGAATCCAAGTCCCAAGAACCTATGCCAAAAACAGAAGCAGCATTAGTGTAAATCAACACTGAATTGAACAGCTCAAGTCAACCGCCTGGAACAGAATCCTTTTACCTGTGATCTGTTGTGGCATGCAAAAGATGCCCAACTTCCCTGAACATATAGGAATGGGTGTTTAAGAACAAGCAGAATAAGGGATTTGTAAATTTGCTTGTCAGGTTTTTGTTGTATGTTTGAAGGTGTCCAAGCTGTTAGTATATTACTATTAACGGATAGTTGTGAATGCAGGGATTGACTTACTCTGGACTTCAGAAAACATTCAAAAAGAATATTTGTGACAACATATGGAATTCCACAATGTGATTACCACCTTGTAATTATTTGCTTTGTTTGTGTTCTTTATGATTTGTGCTTTGCAGAAATATCTGCTCAATGTTAATGACAGGAAGGTTTCCTCTCAATTCTGTTTGTGAAATTATAGTAGATTCTTTATGTACACCTTTACAGTCTTGCTACAAGCGAATGCGACGACCAGCTTAGTTTCTACCCATCCATCTCTATCCTAGTATTGATTATAAACACAATGCAATACTTGGGATCTACCTAGTTATTGTAGCTCCAGCTGAGGGCCTTGGGTCAGTCTGGGGAAGGTATGTGGGGAAAAGACAGTCAGAAGGGGCTGAACAGTGGTCAGCAGCAGTGACAGATTTATCATGGAGGCAGGAGAGGCCCAGCCACCTCTGCAATGTTTATTCCACATAAAGTGATAAATAGTTAAATCGACATGCGATGAAAGCGAGATTATTTTCAGCAAGTCTTCTCTTCCTGCTCCCATATCATTATCTATGATGTCATCTTTGGCTTCCTTTTCTTTGTATTTATACACAAACAAGGCAGCAACTTCTAGATGTACATTGACAACACTAAGATTTCCCTTGTCACTAGGCCTCTTGACGTTCCTACTGCATCTGTAATATCCAAGATTAGATGGAAACACAGCTTTCTCCAATTAAAGACAGGGAAATCTGAATCTGTAATTTTAGATCAACGACCAACTCCTAGCCTTGTTATTGATTTGAATCACAAAGAAAACGAATCATGTTGTTCCATCTCCCATAACTCAGTTCATCTCAAACTTTGCTTTATTTGAGCTCAACCTCAAAATCAATCCTCTACCCTATCCTTTCCAAGGTCCTGTTCACTAACCTATTTTGGTTATCAGTCCTCAAATGTCTCAAATTTAAATTCTTTATCCTCACAGCTTCATCCTGTGTAAGTTCTTCAGCCAGAGCTATAACTTTCCCCAATCTCTTAGCTACCTTGTCTCCAACTTTTTGTCAACAGTTCAGACCATCATTGACAGCTGGAACTTCATCTGGTAAGACCTCACACTCTACAATTCTCTTTCCTGAAAATTCTCAGCCTCTCCACTACCCTGTTCTTTCAGACATTCCTTAAACCAAGGCTTCAGGTAAACTCTCCAAATATCTCCCCATTTGTTTTCAAGTCCAGTCTTTCCAGTCCCTGTGTGGAGCTGTAGGACACTTCCTTTTCTTTCCATTTGATATCTTTAACAAATTACTGTTATTATTAAGAATTCTTGAGAAGGTTGTGAGATTAGCACACGTTTCCAATGAACTGGATTTCTCCCCATGTATTTCTCGCATACAAAATCATAGTCATGTGCAAGCCCACATATTTTATTGAATTTCATTTTCAGCAAAGGATTTTGAGCTGACTGCTGTATTTCTTACTGACAATTAGCCTCAATTTTATATTTCATAATACGGGGATGAAGTGACGAATATCAGGATACAGTTGCATTTCAAGCTTTTTTATTGCTGTTTGCACTATCATTTCATTAATCTAAAATGCACAGTTTGCTTTGAAAGTAACCCTGTTCTATGATGTCCTGTAACTTCTCCCTGCAGTCATTTACTAACAGCTTGAATGAAACATTGCATTTCATAACTTTCTAAACGGGAGGAGCGTCACTCTTTTCATTTCAGCCGGAACCAGATTTTTTTCAAGGAGGTGTCCATGTCACATTTTACTTTGTGCTTTTTATATTTGTCATGCGACACACTGCTCAACCTAAATGCAAATGATTTGTAGCAAGTTTTCACATTTCATTCCAAAATCTGTCTATTAAATGTTGAGGTGAATACTTTTTCTCCCTGTCTATTTTCTTGGAGTAATTTTATCTTCACTTCTGGTCTCCACAAAGTAGTCAGGAAAACTGAGCAGTCAATCTGCTCTCAGATCTCTCCTGCCTTGGCCTGAAACCACTTATAAAAGGAGTGCAAAACTGACTGGGGTATAAATGCCGAGGCTAATGCTTCGCCCATTGGAGCCCAACTAAGGCAGAATACTAATGTGGATCTTCCGTGAAATATCACTCTGCTTCATCTTGAAATGATGTTTTGATCGGAAAAAATATTTTGTCTTTTATCACCTCTCCAACCAAATCAGTATGAGCTTTCAATAGAGGATGAAAATGTGAACATTGCTGCTCTCTGAGATCTCTGTTAATGCAACTGTAGGGCATGCTGCAAAGAGAAGCCTGTTCTACTCACACCTTCAGGAAAACACCTTCTCTTGTTGGTGCTGTGGACTTTTACTTGGAAATTTAAAAGAATAGAAGAAGAAAATCATTCTAAGACTCGGTGGCACAATATCCTCTAATGTTAAGGTGCTGCCTTGGAAAAGAACTTTTTTTTTCATTTGATTCTGGTGTCGTCCACCCAAAGATTGCCCTTAGTGTGGTGATGAACTGGCACCTTGATCTGCTGCAGACCATGTGATGTAAGTACACCCACAGTGCTACTGGCTCAGGATTTCCAGAATTCTAATCCTGTGATATAGAAGGAATAGTTATATAGTTCCAAGTAAGGATGATGTTTGGCTTGCAGGGAACTTGTAGTTGATCACACTTTAATAGAATTGCTGTCCTTGTCCTTCTAGGTGGTAGTTGTTCCAGGTGTGGAATGTGGTGTCGAAGAAGCCTTGGTGTGGAGCCCAAACTTGCATATTGTCCAGTTCTGAGGAAGGGTCACCGGACTTGAAACATTAATTCCACTTTTTTCCTTCACAGATGCTGCCAGACCTGCTGAGCTTTTCCAGCAACTTTGTTTTTGTTCCTGATTTACTGCATCCGCAGTTCTTTCAGTTTTTGTTGTGTTGGATATTTTCCAGGTCTGGCTGCATTCTGGTATGGACTACTTCAGAATCTGAGGAGTTGCGAATGGCACTGAACATGGTTGGAGTTCGGATGCTACTATGTCAATCTCCTACAGAGTGGTCTGGGATTCAGAAAAACGGTCTTCAACAAGTGTAACCATTTTAACTTTGTGTGAACTGCAACTTCTACAAGTGGAGGGTTTTCTCCCTGTTTCCCATTGACTTGAGGCTTATCCGACGCTTGGTATAACAATGAGTCAAGTGCTACCTTGATGTCACCTCCCCTTTTGAGTTCCACTTTTTTTGTTTATCTGTTCCTTGTCAAATTCAAAGTGAGCATTAGTGAGCAGGTCATTGCGGAGCAAATGCATCTTGATAGCATTGTTATTGATTCCTTCAATTAGTTTTATGATGATCAAGAGAAGATTGATAGTGCAATAATTGGCCAGATTGTCCTTTTTTTTTGAGGAAAGGGGATAGCCTGGCAATTTTTCACATCGTTGGGCAGATGTCAGTGTTGTAGCTGTACTGGAACAGCGTAATAAGATGCATACCTCAAACTTGAACACATCTTTAGAGCTATTGTGGAAATGTTGTCTGGGCTAAAGGCCTTTGCACTATCCAGTGCCTACAGCTTGATATCACATGGAATGAACTGAATGGGCGGAAGACTGAATCTGTGATGCCGTGATATCATAAGGATGTCAAGTTAATTTTAGCAACTACTGTAAAAGCACTCATCTAACATTTTCACTACACCAAGCAATTAAGAACAATTGTTTTGAACAAAATATGATGATGTCATTTTAAAATGTAGGTGTCTTGCTTGACACATTTAAATGACCAAGTCAATTTGCAATTTCAGACCTTTTCAATCTACATGATTCTTCTTTGAGGATAAATGTCATAACCAGTACAAACCTCTGATTTCAACATTTTGTTTATATCTTTGAATCTGGCAAACAGGCTGTAAATTGCAGCTAGCGTAATTAAAACAGACACAGTTGTTTAACCAGGCCCTTTGGCCCTTTAGGTCTTTTAAACCCAGTCTTGTAAAACAGTTGCATTATCTGTTAATTGCCTCACTTGCAGAGGTTCAAATGAGAAGATACATAAGGCAAAATCCCAAATCATTATTCCAAACTAATATGGTCCCCCAAAAATGAGCAATATAATGAAAATCTTGCAAGATGGCACCTCCAACAGTTCAACACTGCCAGAGCACTAGACTGGAATTTCAGTCAAGATTCTCTGAAATGGGCCTTTGTATCTCAGCTGACATAGGAGTCTGGAATACACATCATTCTCTGATATGAACCTAACACTAAAACTGCTTTACTGTCATCTTGAAACCCGTACAGGGCAGCGGACATAATTTAAATTCAGTCCATAATTGTGGAATGTAAAGCTAGTCTTGGTGGTAATCACGCAACTATCATCTGATTGTCATAAACCCAATCTGATTTATTAATGATTTTTAGGTTGTTCCTTAACTGATCTGACCAATGTGTGACTGAATCCACAGTAATGTGAATGGCTCTTTAAACTGCACTCTGAAATGGACCTCTTGAGATTGATGGGTGAGAAAATGTTAGCCTTGCTAGCCACACCCACATCCCATGACAAAAATTGAGTCTGATTAACTCCCAGTCCTGAAAGGATAACATAATTTCTTGAGCTGCTGAAAGCTGGTGAGGGACCTGGCAGCAGGAGTGGCAACTGCACTGGCGAGGTTCAGCGAAGACTCACGGTGGAGCATTGGTGGAGGCGAGATGGCACTGGAGGCTGGCGACTCTTGTTCTGGCAGCACAGCGAAGAGTCTTGTGGCTGGCCGTTCCAGGCCCATGGCTGAGCACTTAACAAGAAAGACTGTAAAGTTGAACTTTATTTCTTTATTTTTCTGCCTTTATATTCTATGGTTTGGGGTTTTCTTTGTGTTTTAAGATATCGTCAGAGAGTGGCAATATTATACCAGACCTTTCTCTGTATTTTGTAAACAAAAGTGACAACAAATAAATCAAATCAAATCAAAAAGTGTATTATTCACCCAACACTTGTGGATGAAGATGGCTCCAAATAGTTCAACCTTTTCTTTGGCACTGATGTGCTGGTCTCTCCCACCGCTAAGGACAGAGACAATTCTACAACTGTTGCTTGTCATTTAGTCATCCATCATCTCTTATGACTGGATGTGGCAGAATTTCTGAGTTTTGATCTGACTCATCACTTGTAGGATCACATAGCTTTGTTGCAAGCTGAATCCACTTTTTTGCATACAATAATCCTAAACACATACAAAGTATATAAGAGCTGGCATAAGGCTCCTGCGGCACAGTGGAAATGTCAATGCCTCTGAGCTACAGGTTCTGGATTTAAGTCTCACCTGTGCTGGACATGTGTCATACATATCTGAACAGACAGATTAGAAATATTACAAGAACTAGTATAGGGAGGATGGGCTGAATAGCTGTCTTCTTTGCTGCACAATTCCAAACAAGTTGGGAACATAATTTTATATCTTGACTTTAACCTTCAGCCACCATATCATCTAAGCATCTTTACTTGGAATGATGTTTCTTTCATGATTAACTTTTTCGGGATAAAATGCAAAGATGCTCATGAACTATAGTTGGATGAGCCAGTGCGGGGGTGGGGGGGGCTTTTATTCAGGGATTCAAATTGCAAGGCATAAAGCTACCCAAATGGGTGAAAAAGCTTGGAGTCTGACACAGACTGACTACATGTTTCTCTCAAATTGTTGGCATTTAACCCCTGCAATCACATAGTAAATGAGCCCGATCATCATTAAGAAAAGGAATAGTTAAAACTCCTGCTTGGAAAATTAGATCAAAAGATCTATAAACAGTCACTTTGCCTACAGTTGATGCAGTTGCTAGGAGATTCCCCTCCACTGCTATGGTGATAGGTTTTAGATTCACGAGCAATGCTTGGGCACCTTTTAAACACCTGATCATTTGTAGAAGTGGCATATCTCCTAGCAACAGTCACAAATAGGTAAGATGCTTTCCTTTTTTTTCTTATTTTCTGATCGTAGAAAACTAAACGCACCATTGTTGCAACACTCATGTGATCTTACATACTCAAAAGTGGCCTATGAACAAGGTTATGATCTGGAATACATTGCCTGAAAGGGTGTTTGAAGCAGATTCAATTTGAATTTTCAAAAGGGAATTGGACATATGTTTGAAATGAAAGATTTACAGGACGAAGGGAAAAGAGCGAGGGAGCAGCATCGATAAAATAACTCTTAAAGAATTCACAAAGACATGATGGCTGAACGTGGTGTGATTCAATGATTCCACTGAATAGATTGCTGCAGAAAATTTTTACCTTTGAATTTTACAACGAACGTTTTATGCTCATTTAAGTAAGATGTACAGGACTTTTGTCTCAATGAAAAGGCAACACCCCTGATCATGGAGCACACCCTGAAATGCGAAATGTCAGCCTTAATTGTGTGCTCCTGTACTCTTCCATCTTGAAAGCATTCCTTCTGACTCGAAGTAAGAATGCTGCCACTGAAGCTTGCAGATAAACTAAACCATTTGTTCAGATCTTGTCAAAAACCTCAATTAGCTTAATTGAAAAAAGCTTAGAAAATTCTTTTAGTTGATATCGGACAACAGATTAATATTTTTTAAACTTAAGTAGATTTTTAACTTCAGTTTTTAGTGCTTAAGGCAATGGTTAATATGTGTGCTGAGCAGTCTGTATGGTTTCCTCGTACATCAAAGTTCTGTACTTTCTTTTGAATGTGACTTTCTTAGTTGCAAAGCAACAATGGTGATGTTGATCAAATTAAATAAATCCATATCTTTACTGTGTAATGTTAGTAATGCCTGCAGTAGACTAAAGGCTGGTGGGGTGGAAGGGGAAGACAACAGGAACCCAATCATTCTGCAAAGGACAAGTGCAAGAAATGGAGTCAACCATGGTGGTTGGGAAAGAGTTGAGGAAAACGGAAGTCTTATTGACAAATAAGTTTGGCAGTGATTCAAGTGGTTCTCATTTAAATCTGATGTTTCTATTTTTGTCCTGTTGCCATATTTTATTGCTATTCACTATCAGGCCTTCAGTCATTTAACGTCTCCCACCTTCTAAGCTATCAGACCTTTTTGGTTTTCCCCTAATGCTCACGTTCATATTCCCTGTTCGGTATTTGCTCAATACCTGCCATATTACTAACTTTATTCCAGTTCTGATAAAAGATGTTGACCTGTAACGTTCACGATTTCTCACTTCATAAATGCTGCCAGAACTATGAAGCATGTTGAAGATTTTCTGGTTTTATTTCAGATTTCCAATATTCAGATTAATTTGCTTTGGTATAAAAAAGAATATAGATATTCAACTCTTGCCAAAAACCCAAATCATGTAACAGGCTCCATCCTCCTTTCCAATGTTGCTGAGGCTAAAACAAATGGTAAAATGATAAACAGACTTGGTTTACCCTAAGAATTAGTTTGCTGACAAGGTTGAAGTGGAAGTCTGCAGCAACATTTGAAGACTTTGACAAGGGGATCTGAACAAATGGTTCAGATTACCTGCAAGCTTCGTTGGCACCATTCTCACTTTCACTTCGAAAGAATGCTTTCAGGACTTGAGCACACAATCGAGGCTGACATTTCTCATTTCAGGGTGCAATGCAGAGTCAGGGGTGTTGGCTTTTGGTTGAGACATTAAAAAAAGTCTTCTCTTCTTACTCAGATGGGCATAAAAAAATCCATTGTAAAATTCAAAAAGAGAATTTCTTCCAGTGTCCATCCAGATATTTAATCACACAATCAACACCACAAGAAAAGATTATTGGTCAGGTATCTCATTGTTGCTTGGGGCTCATTCACAGATTGGCCACTATGTTTCTCTATATAACAGCTGTAACATAGTTGGGTGCATCATGGGGCTGTGAAAGAAGTTCCACCAGTTCAAGTTTGTATCTACTTCCTTTTGTCAGAAAAACACAGAAAATAGGAGCAGAAGTAGTCTGTTCAGACCATCGGTCTTGGTGTGCTATTCAATATGTCTCAGCATACAACTCACGATCTTGTTCCCACATTCTCCCCACACCCTTTGAACTTTCACCCAAAGAACTACGTCCAACTTCTTGAAAACATTCAAAGTTTTGGCCTCAACCACTTTTTGTAGTAGAGGATTCCACAAGCTTATCACTCTCTGAGCAAAGAAATTTCTCCTTGTCTCAGACCTAAATGGCCCACCCATCTCCTTAAACAATGGAATATTCCACAGAAGAAATAATGCGCTAGACGTTTGTAATTGTATCAGAATTGAGTTTCCGGGTGCGGGTGACAAAGTGATTTGCAAAGGTCACTTTGTTAAAGTGGTGACTCAAATCGACCTGCTGTCCCCACCTCCCCCACCACTTTTCATTTTAGTCTTGAATTAATGACAACAGAGTTGTGTTCGTAACTATAGAGATTAAAAAAATGCATTTGTTGCCAGTTTAAAATTCTGAGTGGAAGATTTATGTCATCTTGTTCATGAGCACCACTAATACCAGCCAAACCCATTAAGCTGCATGTGCCATTTTGAAGCACTAATCAAAATAATGTTATGATTAACTTTGATGCACCTGAACTGATTTGCTTAGTGCTGTTGCTGGTTAGAATCTTTGCTTGTCAGAAGTAAATGGCACAATTTCCAAGGAAAATAATAGCCTGCTATTATGAATGGCCAATGGCATTCCAGTTCGAAAACATACAGGGGAATAACCTTTCTCTTGGCAATTTTTTCACACGTGTGGCTAGTCTAAAATATACAATTTTGATTTCCCTACTAATAAATTAAGAGAATCCTTCCACATAAATCCTCCTCACAGACTATACAATAAAAGAACCAAAACAGTTTGCAGTGGTCTATTTTTTGCCATCAGTCTTTTTTGACATCGAGGCAAAGCAATGCAAAGTTACATTTATGAGATCCTTGAAAGCACGTGAAATTTTAAAGGGTTTCAAGACTGTTCTTGTATTCTTTTTTCCAGATGCACGTTAATAGGTGGCAGACATTCCAAATCAGTAATTTGTGGAAATGCAAGGATTCCACAACAAATGTAAATTGCTAAGCAGTTTGAGAAAATAAGCTGGTAGTTCTGAAGATGTCATAACCAAGGTAAATTATGAGCTGGTTAAAATATCACCCACATACCAAAATTAAATTTGAGCCTCAAAATCACTGCAAATCTGTCACCTTTTCATTTATATGGTTTAGTCGATGAATTGTTCCAGGTTCATAATCATATTTACACTAAGAAGTGTCTGATACTGCACATCAATGCTCAATATAGAATAATCATCACAGAAAGACGTGAATACCATATTACACAATTTTAACATCACTGGCCTTTATGTTGCAGTTGATTACCAGAATTAACTCTTTTGGTACAAAAATTGGAAAGTTTGAGTTGCTTGTTTGATTTGCATTGATATCAGATTGCGTCTGATGCAAAGATAAAATCACTTCTTTGATTTAATTAGCAGTATTGTTCTTTTGATTGACGGGGACAGGCGAGTCCTATTGTAAGTATTTGTACATTCAGTCCAGGCTGGAAATTATTCTCAAGACAATTTAGATAGGCACCATTATATTTATGACCTCTGGTATGCTATAGTTAATTGGATGTACATAATTATACTTGGAATTATTATTGAAATTGTCTAGGAAAACCCTAGGTCTGCAAATCTGCCACTGAGATATGGCAGCTAGTTTCAATTTTGCAGAAACAGCTCAAGGACAAAATGTTTCCCATTTCACAGAGGTTCATGTTAAAATAAATTGGGGGTGCTACTGCATGAGAAAAGATCCATAAGAAAATGATGAACATACATGTTTTTGAAATGCTGCCTCCACAGAAGAAAAGCAGGCCTGTGAGCAAGAACATGTTGTCACAATCAATAATGTCCACACTATTTCCTTCAAGGTTTGGAACCAAATGCAGAAAAACGCTACCAAGCACTTTACTCAACAGGTTCAAAGTCAACACAAGCATGTGAGTATGCATTATCTTGTTGCACAGGAACAAATGGAACAATCCAATACAACATTAAGCTTTGTTGCTAACAACCAGAAATGGTTGGAGAGCTCACGTGTTAGCTGTAACTTTTAAATGAAAGCCTTGGTACAGTTCTTTGACAGATGGAATTGTAACGCCACTGAATTGCATGTTTCCTTCATGATGCATCTGATGCTCTAAAGCTTTATTGAATGTTTAACATCAGACATTTGCTTCTTAAATAAATAATGTCATGGTGATGTTTGTTTTCACAGCGAGATAGGCTGAACTGAACCAAACTGAAGGACTGTGCAAGAATTAGAAGCCCATTATTCATGCAACAATATAGCCTACAGCAGCATCATTAGGGTGAAGAAAAGGTGCAGACCATTCAGTGCTAATACCTCATCATCACGAACACACATTTCTACAAAGGCACATACATGAAAAGCACAGTCAGTGAGTTAAGTTGGAAAATGTTTCGTGAATAAAGTATTTTAAATGGTTGTTTTTGTCACTATCAACTCAAGACACCAGATTACCATCGGACCAAGATGACACAGCATTCCCCAACACTCCACATCCTCATCCGCAGCCTTTCCAACTAGAAGCAGGAAAACATATATCCCACATGAATTAGCTAGCACCTCATTTGGGGATAGCACCTCATATGCCAAAATGAACAAGTTGAAAGCAGTGAGGGGTGATCCCAAAGGAGAAAACATTATGGTCACTGTCAAAGATATTCTATACTTTGGTAAATGTAGAAACGTTGTGAAGCTGTGCTACATTTAAATTTCTTTTTCAGTTCATCTGATTATGTAAAATAGATCTGTTATGGTGTGAAGCAGGAAGCGTTCAGTGACCTGATAATCTTGCCTTCCAATGGTAGTGGCAATGTGGCACAGGCTGGTGAGGACACCCTGGTAGCATAGGAATGTGGGTCCTATTCATGTTCTGTTCATTCCATTATTCCTCTCAAGACAGTTTTTATATTCCTTGAGATTAAGGCTACTCTGTACATTAACTTCATTTCTGATTGACTGATTAATTGATTTATTGTCATGTGTACCCTGAAATACAGTTAAAAACTTTGTTGACGAGTGGTCCAGAAAGGTCACAGCAAGCAAAGGATGTACAGATCAAAAAGACTTAGAGTCCATTCAACAGTCTGGAAAAGGACGGAAAGAAACTGTTGTTGAACCTGATTGTGCGTGTGTTCAGACTTCTGTATTTTCTGCCTGACGGAAGAGGTTGCAGGAGGTCATTACCAGGGTGCGATAGGTCTTTGATGATGTTGGCTGCCTTTCCACGGCAGTGAGCTGTGTAAATAGAGTCCATGCATGGAATGTTGGCTTCCATAATGGTCTAGGCTGTGCACACCACTTTCTGTAGTTTCTTATGGTCCTGGGCAGAGCAGTTGCCATACCAGGCCATTTTGCACCCAGGCAGTATGCTTTCAATGGTGCATCTGTAGAAGTTGGTGAGGGACCTTATGGACATGTCAAATTTCCTGAGCTGCCTGAGGAAGGGGAGGCATTTTTGTGCCTTCTTGACTGTCGCATTTACATGGGAAGTCCAGGACAGATCGTCGGTTATCGTCATTCCGAGGAACTTGATGCTTTTCACTCTCTCAACCTCAGTTCTGTTGATGTAGATCGGGCGTGTTCTCTTCCTTTCTTTCTGAATGCGATGATCAGTTCTTTAGTTTTGCTGATTTTGAGAGACAGATTGTTTTCATTGCACCATGTCACCAACTCCTCTATCTCCCTTCTGTATCTTGACTCATCATTGTTAGATATCCGTCCCACTATGGTGGTGTCATCAGTGAACCTGTAGGTGGCATTCGTTTGGGATTTGGCAACACAGTCGTAGGAGTACCGGGAGCTGAGGACGCATCCTTGGTGGCGGGGCCCAGTGTTGAATGTTAATATGGAGGAGGTGCTGTTACCTATCCTCACTGATTGCGGCCTGTGGGTCAGAAAGCTGAGGATCCAGTTGCAGAGGGTGGAGCTGAGACTAAGGTCACGGAGTTTTGAGATTAGTCTGGAGGGGAATATGGTGCTATAGTCAACGAGCAGGAGTCTGACGTAGGTGTCTTTGTTGTCCAGATGTTCCAGGGATGAGTGCAGGGACAGGGATATGGCATTCTCTGTGGACCTGTTATGTCAGTAGGCAAGCTGGAGGGGATTGAGGCAGGTTGGGAGACTGGAGTTGATGTGGGCCATGACCAGCCTCTCGAAGCACTTCACGATTATTGAAGTCAGAGCTATTGGGCAGTAGTTATTAAGGCACACTGCATGTGTTTTCTTGGGTACACGGATGATGGTGGCTTTCTTGAAGCAGATGGGGACTTTGGCTTGTAAGAGGGACAGGTAAATACCTCTGCCAGTTGGTCTGCACAGGATCTGAGTGCTTGGCCGGGGACAAATCCGGCCCCGTTTCTTTCCTTGCATTGACTCCCAGGAAGATTGATCTGACTTCTGAAGCAGTGACAGAGAGAACAGGTGTGTCTGGGGCTGTCGGGACAAGCGTTGCCACGCCAATAGTATTTTGTTTAAACTGAGCGTAGAAAGCATTGCGTGTATCAGGGAGGGTTGTGTCATTGTCCGCGATCTTACACTGTTTCATTTTGTATCCCATAATGTTGTTTAGGCCTTGCTGTAGATGGCGGGAGTCTGTTTGGTAGGTCTAGGCCTCTAAATTGGTCTGGCTACTGCCTCTTGGCCATCCTCATGGCTTTGCGGAAGTCAAATCTGGATTTTCTGTATTGGTCTGGGTCAACTGACTTGAATGCTGCATGTCTGGTCTTGAGTCGGGAGTGGATTTCCTGGTTCATTGCCATTGTTCCAGATTCCTCACAAAAATGTTGACTGGTCAAACAATCAACTATTTCTACCACACAGTATTTGTGCAGAAGTGCTTTCTAATTATTTTACGTAAGAGTGGATTGATGCATGTATGTCCATAGTTTGTGGAATATTTTGAGAGAAGACAATGGTGATTAAGACCAGTGGCTTCAGGGATTTGCAACATTTTTGAACTCTGGGGCGAAGAGTCAACAACGTGCCCCAACTATCCATGCAGCCAACTCAGAACAAATAGGGCACTGAACCTTGGACTATCTGAGGTCCAGTCGGTCTCTAATGAGCTGAGTCTGTGATGACATTAGTTTTATCACATTATGTTCTTAAGAAAAGATAGGAACATAGCAAGCCGTTTGGCACTTCAGGCCTTGCCATTCAATCCGGTAATAGCCAATCTGGTTGCGCTCTCAGCTTCACTTTCCTGTCTGTCACCAATAACTTTCAACTCCCTACCCTTTCAAAGATCTGTTTAACTTAGCTTTGAATATATATAAAGGCCGAGCCACAATACCTTCTGGGAAACAGAATTCAACATTTTCATGACTCTTAAAAAATGAAAATTCTTTTTATGTTTGTCTCAAAACAAGCACCTTTTTATTCTTAAATATGTCCCCTTGTTTTAGTCTCCCCAACAGCAGAAAACATCCTCTGAAAGTCAAATAAAAAACAAAAGAATTGCAGATGCTATAAATCAGAAACAAAAACAGAATTTGCTGGAAAAGCTCAACAGGTCTGGCAGCATCTGTCAAGAGAAAGCAGAGTTAATGTTTTGGGTCAAGTGACCCTTCATCGAACCATTCTGAGGAAGGGTCACTTGATCCAAAATGTGAATTCTGATGTCTCTCCACAGATGCTGCCATAACTGCTGAGCGTTTTCAGCTATTTCTGTTTTTGATCCTCTGGATATCCATCCTTTCCAGACCCCTCAAGTTCTTGTATGTTTCAATAAGATCATCTCTCATTCTTGTAAACATTGTGGCCTTATCCATTCTATGTTTCTGAATAAGAGAAGCCCATATTCTGAGGAATGAGTCATATGAACCTTCTCTGAACTGCTTCTAAAGCAAAAATATGTTTTGCAAATAAGGAGACTAAAACTATCTGCAATACTCCAGCTGTGATCCCACTAATGTCGTGGACAGCTGCAGTAAACTTCTCTACTCCATTCCCCTTGTCATAAATGTCAATATTCCATTCTCCTTTAAACAGGTCACCTTTAAACAGTCATATGTGTTGACTCTAAAACAAAGGTTGCTGGAAAAGTTCAGCAGGTCTGGCAGCATCTGTGAAGGAAAAAATAAAGTTAACATTTCGGGTCCGGTGACCCTTCCTCAGAACTGACTCCCCTGCCCATCCCCATTGACCTCCTCAATGTAAGTGATATCATTGAATGAAAAGAGAAACCTAGAAAGATGGAAATAAACAGAAATGACAGATATCTTTTTGAAAAACCTTCTTGAATTAAAGCCATTTTACAAATGGTTCAAGTGGCATGTTTCTGGCATTAAACCTCTGGGGATAAAGCATGAGGATCAAACAGAATGAATGGTGAAATAATAATGGGTCTGTAATTGGCTAACATATTACAATTCCCCTGGCCTATTTATTCGTTCTCCATGTTTTTCATTGTTTTTTTGGACAGCTGAGTGTTTATTATGTAGAAGAACTTTGGAACGTGTTTTAGTCTTCCAAATTCTGTTAGTGACACTGCAGTTTCCTCATTAGCTCAAAATCAAATTTTTCATTTGTTCCATAAAAGATTCATAACAGACTTGAAACATTAACTTTTTCTCTGTTTGCAGATAATACCAGACCAGCTGAGTTTCTCCAGCACTTCCTCTTTTTATCTCAGATTTTCCAACCTATCTACATAACTGAAGTTCTTAGAATTCTTAGAATTATTCTTGTGAATCTTTTCTGCACCCTCTCTCACGGCTTCACATTCTTGTTCAATTGGATTCAATATTCCAGTTGAGGGTGAACCAGTGCTCTATACAGGTTCATTATAATCTCTTTATAACCGCTTTTTTACTCTGTACCCATTTCAATAAAGACCAAAATCCTGTATGCTTTTTTAACTGCTCAACCTCTAATATCACTTTCATAATTTTAGCACATATATCCCCACTTGCTCTGACCCTGTACTCCCTTTTCAATTGCATCCTTTATTTCATATTATCTGTCCCCATTCCTTCCACCAAAATAAATCGCGTCACATTTCTCCTCCATTTAATTTCATTGGCGACTTGTTTGCCTACATAACTAGCATATCAATGTCCTCTTGTGGTTTAATATAATCTTGCAACAGTTCATAAAACTTCTACAAATTTTGAAATGGTGGCCTGCACACTTAAGTCAATGCTATTAAATTATATTAAGAGGAGCAGGGCGCCTAACACCAAAACCTGGAGAAATTTTCTTTATTCATTCATGGGATGAGGGTGTCGCTGGCGAGGCTAGCATTTATTGCCCACCCCTAGTTATGCAGAGAATGGTTAAGAGTCAACCACATTGCTGTGATGTAGGCCAGACCAGGTAAGGATGGCAGTTTCCTTCCCGAAAGGGCATAAATGAACCAGATAGGTTTTTTCGACGATCAATTCATGGTCATCATTAGACTTCTTAATTCCAGATTTTTTTTATTGAATACAAATTGATTTGAATCTGGGTCCTCAGAATATTATCTGGGTCTTTTGTTAACAGTCCAGCAATAATCGCACGAGGTCATTGCCTCCCCCTACAGTATAAACTCTTTTTCCAGTCTGAAAAATACCTACTAATCACTGCATTGATTGTTGTTATTCAGCCACTTTTATGTCCATGTTGCTCTCATTCTTTCTATTCCTTAAGCTGAAAAAGAAATGCTCAAGCATCAGAAAGAATGTGCTCCCACTCTGTCTCTTCCCTCTAGCTGGTGGACGGGTACAGCACCATCTGTAATTTTACATCCAGTCAGATAACTGTGTCAGAAGGAGCAGAGCAGCACCACTGCAATGCATCCTTCATACTTGTAATTTGGTCATCGATAGTTACAAGCTCCACATTCATTCTTGGTAATCACAGTCACAAACTGGAGGGTTTTCCACTTTCATTTGTTCATCAATTATTCATTTCCCATGTTTTTTGTGGATGAAGTTTAAGGTTGCTTATAGCTTTGCTGAATATGGCCAATGATCTTATGTGTCAGATATTTCACAATTTGTGTGTTTGAGACTTCTTCTGAACTCCATTTGGCATTCAAAGCTTCATCACAGTTGAAAGTTGCATTCTGAAGGAGAGGCAATGGGTCCAGAAGGGTTTAAGTGCATTCAAACTCTTGGAAAGGCATCGGTATAGTAGTCATTTGGACAAGTAATCTAGAGGCTAAGACTCAAGGGATATCAGTTAAATTTCCATCATGGAACTGGTGGAACTTAAAATTCAAATAATTAATTAAATCTGGAATTGAAAACTAGTTTCAGTGAGATGGTGACAGTCCATACATAGTTCTTGGCCACAGAGGGGACAAGGGCCATCAGTGTTGTCCAAAACACTAATGCTGATGCTTCTAAGTTTGTGATTGCCAAGTTCTTGACCAGGTTGACTGGCTTTTATCTTGGAAACTGCCTTTATCAGGTGTTCATGGAAGTTAGAATGTGGTTGAGCGACATGACAAGGTAGGTTGGAGTGAAGTCAAGTCATTCAGTAGTGCCACATTAATTTTCGCAAAACACTTCATGCTTCCATTATCAAGGTAGAGAGCTGTGGCTGTTACATCAAGTTTGGCTTGAACTTCCAATCTGCAAATATTCTTCCATGATGTTTAGGTTCCTGGCCAAGATGGACTCAATGTTGCTAGAGCTGGCTCCTTGCATTTGGTGATGCAGCTCATTTGTATCTCAAGATGTACACAACCTCATTGATGAAATGCCACGGTTGTAAGCTGCAGACATTGAAGGACAAATTTTTAAGGACTGAGATATGTGGCAGTTCATTTTTGAAGAACCAGGGTGAAATATTTTTGTCATTCAAAAATTGCTCTGCATCACTCTTTTCCAATTTATTCATGGATTGTGGCCCAGCAATTATTGTCCATCCCTAACTTCCCGAGAAGGAGATGGTGGGCCATATTCTTGAACTGCTGCAGTCCACATGTTGTTGGTACACCCACAATTCCATTAGGGAGGGAGTTCCAGGATTCCGACGCAGTGACACTGAAGGAACGGCAATATATTTCCAATTCAGGATGATGTCGTTTGGAGAAGTCCTTGCAATTGGTGGCATCTGCTGCCCCTGTCCTGGGTTTGGAAGGTGCTGCCTCAGGAGCCTTGGTGAATTTCAGCAGTGCCCCTTGTAGATAGTACACATTGTGGCTACAGACCTGTTGGTAGTGGAGGGAGTGAATGTTTGTTAATATAATGTCAATCAAGCCGGCTGCTTTTTCCTGGGTGGAGTCAAGCTCCTTGAGTGTTGTTGGAACTGCATTCGTCCAGGCAAATGGGGAGTGTTCCACTACACTCTGACGTGTGCCTTGAAGACAGTGGGAAGGCTCAAGAGGCGAGTTATGCGCTGCAGGATTCCTAGCCTCTGATCTGCTTTGTAACCACTGGATTCAAACGGCTAATTCAGTTCAGTTTTAGTCAATGGTAACCTCCAAGATGTTGATAAAGGTGGATTCAGTGATGGTTATGCCACTGAATGTAACGAGCCAATGGTCAGATTTTCTCTTGTTGGAAATGTTCTTTGCCTGGCATCATGACAATCTTCAGCCTATCTTTTGTACTGATGTGCTACACTACCCAAATATTGACGATGATTTTGTGGAACCTCCTCCTCTAGTGTGTTGTTTAATTGTCCATCACAAATCAAGACTGGAAGTGACAGGACTGCAGAGCTCCGACCTTATCCATTGGTTGTGGGATCACTGAGCTCTGTCTATCACTTGCTGCTTATGTTACTTGGCATGTCAGCAGTCCCAATTGTAATTTCACCAGGTTGACACCTCATTTTTTAGGGATACCTGCTGCTGTACCTGGCATGTCCTTCCGCACTCTTCAAGGAACCAAGCTTAATAGTAATGGTTGATTGGGGGATATGAGCCAGCCCATGAGGTTGCAGATTTTGTTGAAGTATGATTCTGCTGCCACTGATGGCCCATGCTGCTTCTTCAATGTCCTATCTTGAGTTGCTCAATCTGTTCAAAGTCTGTCCCATTTAGCATCGTGACAGTGCCATGTAACATGATGGAGGGTTTTCTCAGTGTGAAGGGAGGTCTTCATCTCCACAAGGACTATGCAGTAATCACTCTTACTGATACTGTCTTGGACACATGCATCTGTGTCAGAACATATCCAGGGATAGTGACAGTGCTGTCTGGGACATGGTATATAAAGTATGATTCCATAAGTTTTACTATGTCAGACTGTTACTTGACAGTCGATGAGATACTCCTCCCAATCTATCTCTTCAGACTTCAAACAGATCTTCCAGACTATAACACTGAGCCAAGAAATAATCCTTCCGTGTTTCAGTGTCACATGTTTAATCCAGACCTTTTCAGAGGCTGTTGACAGGTCTACAGAAGCTGATCTCACTTGGATTTTGCCAGAAACTCAGTTTAGATGAGCAATGTTTCCAGTATTGCCTAACTTATGGTTTATTAATTGAAAGGTTGTGGACCACCACCTTTCAATTTTTATTGAGACTGAAACTTTTATTTGTATTAATTGATTCTTGATAGAAAATGTGCACAAACATTCTATTTGTTTCAGGCCACTGAAAAGTTGTCTTTCGGTGTGACATTCATAAGAGCCTCAGTGAAGATCACAGGAAACTGTTTAAACAAGAATAATGTCAATAGTTGCTGAAGGCAGACTTGACTTTGTGCTTTTTGAATCAGATGGTCATGAGTTCAAGGACCACACCAAAGATGTCAGCACAAAATCCAGGCTGACAACACAGTGTCAGGCTGAATGAAGGCTGCATTGCTGGAGGTGCCACCTTTCAGATGTGACAGTAAAACAGTTCTCATGGCGCTATTCAAAGAAGAACAACAGAGTTCTTCCCTGTGCTCGAGCCAAAACTTATCCTCAGTAAACACCTGAAAAAAATTATCTGGTGACCGTCTCTTAGCTATTTGAGGGATCTTGCTATGTGCAAATTGGCTGCTGTACTTCTAAGGTTCCAACAGTGCCAACAGTCCAATACTACTTAAAATAAAACTGAAAGAACTGCGGATGCTGTAAATCAGGAACAAAAACAGAAGGTGCTGGAAAAGCTCAGCAGGTCTGGCAGCATCTATGGAGAAAAGTCAGAGTTAACGTTTCGGGTCCAGTGACCCTTCCTCTGAGGACCTGAAACGGTAACTCTGACATTTTCTTCACAGATGCTACCAGACCTGCTGAGCTTTTTCAGTAACTTCTGTTTTTGTTCCTGCAATACTACTTTACTGGCTGTAAAGTACTTGGAGCGTCCTGAGCTTGTGGAAGGTGAAGGAGAAACACAAGTTATTTTGGTTGTTGCCAAAAAAATCCCTGCTTTTCCTGTCAACAAAATGTATTTGCTGGTCTAACAGTCCATGTCAAAGTCATTGATTATATATGAAACATTTAGGTTTCTGAGATGTAATGAAGGAACTATGTGAATATGCGACTTTTATGTTTGATTGATCACTCGTATTCATACACCACAACTTTGAATGACATAATGAAATCAATGAGATGAATAAAAATAATCAAAAAACCAAATAACTGGATGACTGAAACAAGGAGAAAAGATTCAACACTGAAGACAGCAAAATATTTACAATTAAACACCTGAGGTTTGATTTTATGCTTTTCACTGTATTTTGGTACGTGACAATAATAAATCAAATCAAATCACATTATGCATTTAGTTCTGTTCTTCAAGCTGAACACCAAGAAGAAAATCATTTCTCCACATCAAGAATATTGACTGTCCCAACTACTTAAGTTAATCATTCAGTCTGCCGCTGCGCTTCTGATAACTGAAGGTCTCTTGAAACTGGAGATGGAATTCATTCTATAGCTCAAAAGCTCTACAATGATTCATTATATTAATTATTGCTAAGTATGCGCAAGGCCTTAGTTCGTTTAAGTTTTACATGACAGAATACAAAACAAACAATTTATTGTAGTTTTGCAACAGTTCCCATTTTGGTTTCAGTGCTGCGACTGTGAAATGTTGTAAAATGCAACATAATATTCAATTATTATCTGCTTTATAAAATAATTCCCTTTAATAATTTAATTTTAAATCTATGTGATTTCTCTGGTTCCTTTCATACAGAAAGATACATATTATGAATATCAATTG
This sequence comes from Rhincodon typus, assembly GCF_021869965.1. Classification (NCBI taxonomy): domain Eukaryota; kingdom Metazoa; phylum Chordata; class Chondrichthyes; order Orectolobiformes; family Rhincodontidae; genus Rhincodon; species Rhincodon typus. The sequence continues at coordinate 12,926,408 of NC_063371.1, read as the reverse complement.
AGGTGGTAAATGTTGACCTCCTCTCCTAGGATCACTATTGCATTGTGATTCTAGTTTTGTTGAGTTTCACAGAGGGCTTGCTCTGCAAAACCAAGCAAGATCTTTCAACACATCTTACCAAGCCGACCTCATTAATAACCTACCCTGTCTCTATGGCACCTCCCTTGCCAGATTTTAGCCCCATCTTACCAGCCACTATTACCAGAAGAAGATGCCACTCACTAGGCATCTAATGAAAGACTAGCATCTCTGGCACTTGCGCCTTCTTTAAAATGCCACTATGCTCCCGGACAAACAGTGGCATTCTGAAACTGCCCTGCTCTTTAAAGGACAGTCTTTCCAAATATGTCTGAGAATGTAGCGTGAGATTCCCTGACAGGAAACGGAGGTCCCAGGGAACAAAGGAGTGTCCTCTTCTCCCCAGAGGACCAGTAGAGGAGTCCACACCATCAGGCCCTGGCAGCCTAGTCTGCGGTGGCCACCTGTATGTACAGTCCAGAGAACTGGGCAGCCAGCAGTGCCACAAGAAGGTTAATGACCTTCTCCACTCTGTGAGGGCAAATGTTGTACTCTTCTCTTCTATACACCATATTCATTTTGTTGCTCTTGCTGCTTCCACCTCCCACCAAAGTCAATGCTTTACCACTCTCACTATTGTGTGCAATATCTTCCTTGACTGACTGTTGTTTCCTCTGAATCTCACACATCATTAAAACTCCATGGCCTCTTTGCAGCCTGCTCCCTCACCTGGGGCACCTCAGCATCTTTCCACCGCTTGTACCACAAGTAATAGCCTTGTCACTGTCCTCATCTCATTCAAACTCTCCCTCTCTGCCATTCTCGGAGAAAATCTTCCTATGACAGGGTAGGGTGAGCCATGACTGGTGCCCCCAATCAGACTTCAATCAAGAACCTCATCCATTAAAGAATGGGATTTCCCGTGGGAATCTGAGACATCCATGTCTTACGAATCGGGTAAGCACCACTCTTCATTAAACTGCAACTCTCACACGAACGCTGTTGTTAATGTCAATCATTGCACATCACTTCTAACGACTGACCGTGATATCTTCTCTCTCCTATGTCTTGAATGTACCTATGGAGATACAGGCTTTTCCACCAGAAGCCACAGCTTCGATCTCCGAGGCTACGATGACAAAGGAAGAAACCCTGTCACTAAAAGAATTCAAAATTAATAAGGAAAAAACTTCTTGGACAGACTGTTGGCACGTAAAGTTAACAAGGCACTGGGACCAGATGAGATACATCCAAGGCTTTTGAAGGAAGTGAGGGCAGAAATTGTGGACCTGGTCACAAAGTTTCAGTCTTCCCTGGACTCTGGATCGGTGGCAGAACACTGGAGATTTAATCATAGAATCATGGAATCCCTACAGTGCAATAGGAGGCCATTTGGCTTATCGAGTCTGTACCGACGTCCGAAGAGCATACCCTCTGCCATATCCCCATAACTCTACATGGGATTTCTACCATGGCTAACCCACCAATTTTTAGCAAGGCCAATCCACCATATGTGCAGATCTTTGGACTGTTGGAGGAAACTGGAGCACCCAAAGGAAACCCATGCAGATACAGGGAGAATGTGCAACCTCCACACAGACAGTCACCCAAGGCTGGAATTGAAGCTGGGTCGCTGGGGCTAACTCCTGTGCCGTCGTGCCTCCCCAACATTGGGGCCAACATTATGACTTTGTTCAAAAAGTTTTGTAAGGATAATCCCAGCAATTACAGATCAGTTTGTTTAACTTTGAGAGGGGGGATAATTCTGGAAATATTTATTTGGGATAGAATTAGTAATCACATGGAAAACAGTGGGTTGATTAGGAAAAGCCAGCATGGATTTCCAAAGGGAACATCATAATTAACTAACTTGCGAGAGTATTTTGTTGAGGGTAATTCTTTTGACATGATATACACGGATTTCTGGAAGGCATGAGATACAGTGCCTTACAAAAGACTTGTTAGAAAAATTACATGTCACATTATAAAAGGGACAGTTGCATGTCGATAAAAAGTTAGATGAAGTATAACAAACAGAGAGTAATAGCAAACTGATATTTTTCACGCCAGAGAAAGATTTGTACTGGAGTTAGTCTTGGGATCCCTCTTTTTGTTGATATAGCTTAATTATCTTGATCTGGGTGTGCAGAAAACAGTTTCCAAATTTGCAGATCACAGGAAAATTGAAAGAGGAGTAAACTGTGTGGAACTCCAAAAGAACATAAGGTTGGTGCAGCGGGCAGAAAAGTGACAGATGAGGTCCAATGCAGAGAAGTAGGAAGTGACACACTTTGGTCAGGTGAACACTGAAAGCCAATCTAAAATAGGGGTTACAATTCTAAAGAAGGTACAGAAGCAAAGGAACCTGGGTGTATACGCACACAGATCATTGAACGTGGTAGGACAAGCGGAGAGAGCAGCTAATAAAGCATACAGTGTTCTTGGCTTTACAGAAACATAGATGATAGGAGCAGGAGTAGGCCATTTGGTTCCTTGCGCCTGGTCTGCACTCCACCTTCTCCCTGCATTCCTTGATCCCCTTCACCAAAAGAGCTATATCTACCTGTTTCTTGAAAACACACTGTTTTGGCCTCAACCATTTTTTGTAGTAGTGAATTCCACAGGCTCAGCGCTCTATGGGTGAAGGCATTTCTCCTCATCTCAGTCCTAAAAGGTTTACCCCTTATCTTCAAACTTTGACCCCTGGTTCTGGGCTCCCTCATCATCAGGAACATTCTTCTTGCATCTCATTTGTTTAGTCCTATCAGAGTTTTCTAAGTTTCTCTGAGATCTCCCCGAATTCTTCTGAGCTCCAGTGGTGAATTTCATCTGAACTGACTGAATCTCCCCTCATATGTCAGCCCTGCCATCCCAAGAATCAATTTGCTGCACTCCCTCTAATAGCAAGAACATTCTTCCTCAAATAAGGAGACCAAAACTGCACACAATATTCCAGGTGTGGTCTCACCAATGCCCTACATAACTGCAGCAAGACATCCTTGTTCCTGTGCTGGAATCCTCTCACTATGAAGACCAAAATCATTTGCTTCTTTGCTGTCTGCACACTTACTGTCAGCAAGTGGCGCACAAGAACACCCATATCTCATTGAACATTCCCCTCTCTCAACTTACAGCTATTTTTGTAATAATCTGCCTTCCTATTTTTCCTACCGACAAGGATAACTCACATTTATCCACATTATAATGCATTTGCCAAGCACTGGCTCACTCAGTCAGCTTGTCCAAATCAAACCTGTCACATCTCTGCATCCTACTGATAGGGCACAGAATACAAGAGGAAAGAGGTGATGTTGAACTTGTTAAGACACTTGTTAGACCTCAGCCTGAGGTACTGTGTACAGTTGTGATATGCAAACGAAGCAAAAATGATGTGCGAATAAACTTTCTCACACATCAAGTAGTTTGGGTCTGGAATGCATTGCCTGTAAGTGTGGCGGAAGCAGGTTCAATGGAGGCATTCAAGAGGTCATTGAATAGCTATTTGGATTGTAATAGTGTGCAGGGATATGAAGAAAAGAGATTGTCTCCAGATAACAGAGCCAGTGGAGGCAAGATTGTACAAATGGCCTTTTTCTGCAATTCTGTCGGATTCTGTGCTAGCATGAGGTCTAACTTCATGTACCAATGTTTGTATTGAGAAGCTGTTGCAGCATGTGGAAGGAAGATGAACAAGGTGTATACAGGGCAATGGATTCTGCTGGCACCTTTGCCTCTCTTGGTCCAATGTTTTCCCAGGCCTCTGTGTGAAAACTTGTTGGTATTAAATGAAGCAACATCTGGGGCAGGGAGTTGGTCAGCATGGAGGGAGCCAATGCATCCTGATTACCAGGAATTCGGAAGCTCACAGTTTGCGTCCTGTACAGTGCATTGATCTGTGTGTCATTGTTTGGCCCTTTCTTGGGCCTCACGTTGGTGGGTCTTTCAGACCCTCCCCCCACAGTATAAGAGACACTTATACTGCCCACTCTGGGCGTTGTCACAGCTATTTTCTTTCCCAATGTGAACTTTTGATTTCCACCATGATGAAACACAACAGTGATCTCACTTTGGGCAATTGACTCCACCCTGCAGCTCCATGTGTCACTGAGGCCTAAGCATCCAGATCTGCCTCCTGATACCCCTTCCTATGAATATCCTAGGCTTCTCACTTCCTCCAGGTACCCACCAACCCATCCACATGAGCCTGCACTTGCCCACCTTTCCCTTATCCCTGTATATGAGGTGACCATGCCAGGTGTAGTCAGACACTGACACCAGGTTGCTCCTGGTCATGGCCGAACTTGGTTCTCACATTATCCTGTGCCCATCAATTCTACAATACATCCTACCCTTACAAAAATACCTCCTTCACAACTGTCATCCCCGTTCTTCCCAGCCTGCAATCCATAATCCCCACAAATAGTTTCTCAAGTCTCTTCCAACAGCAGGAGCCTTTCTTTGTTCCTCACTCTCCCATCTCCTTTCCATTTAGTTTCTGTACATGGATCCGACAGCTAACTGTGGCCCACTCCCTTGACTGATCTACCTGCTTCGCACAACATGAGAAGTACCCAGACTCCTAACTGATGCCTGTACATCTTCCTGACTGTGTTAGCCCTACATCCTAGATTGGTGGCTATGGAGCCACAGGACTGACTGTGACCTGTTGCCTGGAATGCAGAGGTAGGACCCCTGACTGAAAACACCCCAAATGTGGCCAACCTCCTGGACTGGTATCAGAGGCTGCCCTTGACTTGTTGACTGGGCACCCTTGACTGATGGGTGCATCCATGGACTCGAGTGACGACTTCTCCTTTAACACTTTGTGACATGGCTGCTTCCTTGCTGTGTTTGCTGTGTAAGCTGATGACACATGGTACCGGAAATTGATGCAGTACATTGCTGTACAGGGAGATGTACACCCACTTGACTGACAATTGCTGACCAGCAAGGCAAGTTACCTGAATACATCAGAGTGCCATTTGGAAGGCAAGGTAGGCATGCTGTTAATACCCAGGTAGGCCATACTTCAGCTTTTCGATGTTAGTCACTGGCATGCCCTGCAACGCAGGCCCATACTTCCTAAGTGTCCTGCAAGTGGACTGGAGAGGTGCCATGAGGATTTTGAGGGGTTGGTATTTATTGGATGTCAGTGTCTACACAAAAGCAGAGTGCAGCTGGTAACATTTCTTGTGATGCTGTTGTGTGGCAACCAACATTGAGGCTTTTCACAGCCAGCAGTGAGTTGAAATCACCAGGTCCCTGCTCAGACTTTCCCATTGAGAATTCCAAAATCTGATTTGCTTGTGGCTGTTGGAAAGATCGATTGCTGCATATTAATGAGGCAAGAGGTGCAGTTAGTACAGTCATTAACAAGCAATAATCCCCATAAATAGGCAACTCATGACTGCCTTGCAAAAAAATCACCTCAACACCTGGGACGAATTTAAAACATGCAGCGAGTTGTTCCTGATGTTGAGATAGATCTCACTGCACTTATCAGGACATTCTGCCATATTTCTCCCCACAGTACATGTCTTTCAGATTCCCGATAAGATTCTGCCCCGCATCTTTTTATGAGCAGTATTTTTGAATTATGGACTTGCTTTAAACCAAGGAGACTGTGCAAAGAGATGGTTGTGGTTTTAAAAATCATATTTACTGGAACACGATATGAGTTGTATGTAATGTTGCTTTCCCCAGAAGAGTGAGGGCAAAAAGCAGATTATTTGCTGTCCAGGTGATGATGTCTTGTGTGGCTTGTTGAGGTCACAGCAACAGAGAACTACCTACCTAGCCTGTGAAGAGAAAGCATGAAAAAATCTCTATGTCTGTCTCCAGTGTGCAGAAAATCTCAGTACCAGCTAGCTATCTTCCACTCACCCTTCTGTCCAAATTCTTTATTGAGTGGAGAACAAAGTGCCTTTAAGTCAGTGAAAGAAGGAATGTTCAACCAGTAAAAGAAGAGAACATCGGTGTGCAAACAAACTTGTGTTAACATCAAAGAAATAAAAAGGAATTGAAAGGAAGAGAAAGAAAGCAACTCATCAAATTCTGTGATCCAGACTGTTTTGCTGATTTTTTTCTTTTTCCAGTCTTAATATCTATGTTTGCCTCTGTTTGTGAGAGGGGGATATTGAAGAAGGGATAGAGTTTTTTTTGTCAAGTTGTAAGTTAGCAATTCATATTTCCTAACTGCCACTGGTTAAAGTCAATTTGTTTGTTAGAGTTATTTTCTTGAGGAGTACAGAAACCTGTGAAAATCTTCTTTTAACTTGAGTTTGTCAGTCAGGTAAACTGAGTACTGTGACAACAAGGTGCAGAGCTAGATGAACACAGCAGGCCAAGCAGCATCATAGGAGCAGAAAGGCTGACGTTTCGGGCCTAGACCC
>NC_063371.1:12873642-12919598 GCF_021869965.1 Rhincodon typus | reverse complement strand
CTGCACCTTGTTGTCTCGGATTCTCCAGCATCTGCAGTTCCTACTATCTCTGATTCAAACTGAGTACTGTGACTAGTTTGATGCAACCTTTTCACATTTATAATGACTCTGAATATCGTGGCACTTAATTTCCAGTGCACAATCCCAGTCAGTCAGTTATGATGTAGTTCATTCCACTGTTTGGCTCTTCCTTCCTTTTCTTTTCTTTAACAAGTATTTATCAAGTTTCTCTTCAAAAATTTCTAATGAATCAGACTCCACTATCCGATCAAAAATATATTCTAAATGCTAATTACTTTGTGTCAGCAAATTTTTAATTATGATTCCTCAGGATTTTCTGCTGATCACCTTAAATTTGTTGTCTCTGATTATGAATCCACCAGCCAGTGAAAACGGTTATTCTTTATTTACTCTGCCTCAACCTTTCACCATTTTAAACTGCTTTTGCAGTTTACTCTGTGTATTTTCCCTGGAGAACAACCCTAATTTCTCCTTTCATCCACTTGACTGTAATCCCTCACAACTGGCTAATAATTCTGTTCTTTTAATCTTCTCTAAAATATTCACATCCTTCCTGAAGTACAATAGCTAGAATTGGGTATAATATTCCAGCTGGAGCTGAACTCATGTTTTATAAAGACACTGCATAATTTCCTAGCTTCTGTACTCTGTGCTTCCACACAAAAAGTCACTTTCATAATCTCTGCTACCACTCAAGATTCGTACACAAGCAAGCTCTATCCCTTGCTGAATCCTGGATTGTCAGATTGTGCTGACTTGTCCGCTAAGAGATTGATAGGATTGGGTTCTCCAACTAACTGATTCTGATTGACCTCCACTGACTGACAGTAGCAAACTGTGTAGATTCACAGAAACAGATTTAGCTCTTTGGATTTCATAATTTTATAAGAATCGCATAATTTGGAAACACAAAGCCATTTGCTGAGGATAGATAGATCATGGTCTGGCTAAAGTTTTGACCTTTGTGAAGAACAAATGCAGTTCCTTGAGAAATGCAGTTCCTCCAGGCTATGCGGGAGATGAGGGAGGAAATTACAGGGCCTGATCCAAATTTTTGAATTGTCTCCAGCTGTAAGAGAGGTGCCAAAGGACTGGAGGACAGCCAATGTGGTTCCACTTTTCAGGAAGGATGGTGAGATAAACCAGGGAATTACAGACGAGTGGCAGGGAAATTATCCGAGAAAATTCAAAGGAGAGAATTACTCTCCACTTGGAGAGACAAGGTTTGATCAAGGATAGTCAGATGATCAAGCTTTGCCAGAAGGAGGTAATAGGTACAAAATTGATTGATTCTTCAAAGTGGTGACCAGGTGCGTAGATGACGGTTGTGCAGTCGATGTAGTTTAGATGGATTTCAGGAAAGACTGATAAAGAAGGTACAAGCTCTTGGCATCCAGGATAACTTGCAAGTTGGATGCAAAATTGACTTTGTTGTGGAAAAGAAGTGTAGTGGTAGAAGGCTATTTGTGTTCCTGAAGGCTGGTGTCCAGAGATCAGTGCTGGGTCTATTATTGTTTGTGACACATAAACGAAAGAGAAGTAAATATAGCGGGGATGATAAGTAAGTTTGCGGATGTCATGAAGATTAGCCTCGTGGTTTGACTGTGAAGGGGAAGGACCTAGTTTACAGGAACATATAAAGGGATTGGTCAGATGGACAGGTGAGGGGCAGAGGGGATTTAGCCCTGATAAGTATGAGGTGATGCACTTTGGAATAAGGAACAAGACAAGACAATGAATGGCAGGACACTAGGCAGTTTAGAAGAACAGAAGAATCTCAGGATGCCTGGCAATAGATCCCTGAAGATGGCACAACAGGTGAGAAGGGTAGTTAGGAAGGCAGATGGAATGTCTGCCTTAATTGGTCGTGGCATAGATTATATGAGCAGGGAGGTAATGTTCCAGTTACACAGGACTTTGGTTAGGTCACAGCTGGAGTACTGTGTGCAGTTTTGGTCACCACACTACAGGAAGGATGTAATTGCACTGGAGTGGGTGCAGAGGAGATTCACCAGGATGGATTAGTTTGGCTATGAAGAGAGTCTGGATAAGCTCAGGTTGTTTTCTTTTGAGCAGAGTAGGCTGACAGAGGATCTGATTGAGCTATTTAAGATTATGAGGGGTATGAACAGGATGGATAGAAAGTAGCTATCTCCTTTATTTGAAGGGTCACTGAAAAGGATGCATCATTTTAAGGCGAAAGGCAGGAACTTTAGAGGGAATTTGAGGAAACTAAATTAACCAGAGTGGAGTGGGAATCTGGAATTAACTGCCCGGGTGGGTCATTAAGGCGGGAAACCTCACAACCTTTAAAAGGTAATTGGATGAGCACTTGAAATGTCATAATATTCAAAGTTATGAGCCAAGTGCTGGAAAGTGGGGCTATTATAGATCTTGTGTAGTGATTGTAATGAGGTCAGCCAGGTGGACCTCAAAGAATGAGAGTTCCCTGATTGGGGTATTAACCTGGTTCAATCGGGGAACCCTTGTTGACAGAAACAGGAGTCTCAGGGGTTCTGTTCACTCTAGGAGCTGGTTCTGAGGAAACCATACCAATATCAAGTACCCTGTACGTGCAAATAAAGGGTGACTTGGTGACAGGGGACTGGCCTCTATGGAGTTACTTCTTTTGGAGTAGGTTTTATTGGTGCAGCCTTGATGGACCAAAGTGCCTCTTCTGCACTGTACGATTCCATGAAAACGAAGAACACCATTTGTGCTTTGCTCTTGTCTTCATATAGGGAGAGCTGAATTCTGACCAAACAGAAAGATTCGAGATGGCTATCAGGGTGTCTACAGTAGCAACACTGAGGGGTGGTTTCACGGAAGGTAAGACATTGCTGAGAATTAAATATGTTTTGAAACATCCAATCCAACTGCAGAGTCTAAAACCCTCATAAATTTCAAGTTCATTGTTTCCACAACAAATGTGTATGAGCATTCTCAGGTATTTGTAAGTATAAAAGTAATCTCCAGGTCTATACACACCAGTCATGAACCACATTCTTAAAGTGACTGTTGACCTCGATCTACCACAATGACATTGCACCGGATTTTGTGGAGGTGTCGTAAAGGTACACAGTTCCATCAGTGGTATCGTGTTAAACGACAGCTACCTACTCTTGACATTTCTCTGCTTCATTGACTTCTGCTTCTCTTGGTGCCAGCAGCTTTTTCTTAGTCACCCTGCAATGAACAGATCAGTGCTTACACACACACACACACACACACACACACACAGACACACACACACAAACACACACACACACACCCATATCTTTGCCAGCGTGACTCATGCTCTCAGACATTATTGGCAGCTCCAGTCAGATGCTACAGTGCCGACTCATTGGGGATTTCCAAATCTCTGCACTGCTGAACTCAATGAAAACAAGCTTTTCTTTAAATAAAGCTGATTCCTTTCAATTGCCAAACCTTTTCTGAACTAACCTCTTAACATTATGATTGGTTTTCTTCCACACTGTGAACCACACCCAAAATCATATTCAATGAGCCAACTGATCTTTCAACTTTAAAACACAGAGATGTCCTCATTTGTTTCATATACACATCTGTTCTTTGTCAGTGTTTTCTCATTCATTCTGATGGCAATTATAATTTGTATCACAAGTATCAGCACTGGACAGTATTGCCACTATAGAAGAAATGAGCCAAAACAAATTCAATTTTTAAACATATCATTGTAAAAAGATGTAAAGACAGCAACTGGATGGCATAGGAGGTGAGCATATTGGCCTTTCAGCTCTTAAGATTGGTCTTTGAGTCTAAATCAAATGGTTGGATTAGAAATATGCTGTGTCTGTTCCCTTCAAGAATTATATATCAACTGATAGTAGTTTTAACTGTAAAGAAAGCTGTCCCTATTTTTGCATGAATCAGCAGTTACTTTTAATCAAGAGGTGTTACAAGCAGAAAATGGTTTGATTGGAGCATTTTCTGACCAGGGGAGGGGTTAAAACACATTATTGCAATAGAGTAGAAATAAATCTGCTTAACCCATTGAATTCTCTCCTCCCGCTTCTGTTATTTTTGCAGCCTTTCAGGAAGATGCTGATTCCTTGTCAATTTCTCACCAAAATACAAGAGCCCAGCTTTAAATGTCACCAGGCTTTTTAAGTGTGGGGGCAACTTTCAAATCCTATCTTTTCCTTGCCTGGTTCACATGATCACTTGTATTGCAATTGCTGGACTAAAGCAGGAGCCTGACATCTGGCTTAAGTTTCAGCCTCGAAACCCTGGCTGCCCTCACTTGGCATTGCAAGGAGGGAGTCAGGTGGAGTGCAAGTAGTTAAGCTGTAATGTCGGGTTAATATTTATGGTGACAATCAAGACTATCAAGTATAAGAATGTACTTTTCAATTCATATTGTCTGAAAATAGCCATGTGAATTTCTCAGACACAACACAAAGCCAGAGCAGATGAAAGCTTTGCTACAGCAATGGTTCTGATGTCAAGCTCAATGAGCCGCAACAGCATGCAACTATGTAGCAAGAACATCTATCTCTACTGGGTCAGTATTGATTCTCCTTGACAAATGGCTGATATTTTGACTCAAAGTGACCAAAGCTGGAAAGGCAGGACACCCAATTAACAAAGCAAATGACAACACTAAATCAACCTTCATATGACTTCGTAAATGATTATAGATGATAAGGTGCACTGTGTCAGAATTTCACTCTGTGAACTCTTTCCGGGGTCAGTTAAGCTCAGGCAGATGGAAAAGATAATGATTCTGCTCTCTAACATTTATTCAAATGAATTCCTGTTGGTCATATCTACTTCAAATGGCACCAGCTAAAAGCAGGAAAAGGTCCCTGAATTTAATGCTCACATGGCAGTCAGATGTAGCAACACACAAAGTAAATGCTGAAAACAAAAAAGGGATACTAATGTAGTGGTTGATGAAGAATGGACATGAAATCTCGTGTGGTAACGTCAAGAATTCCATTTCCTTCTCAATCAAGCTTGAATTTTGCATGTGAGGTCAATCTCAGGGTGGCCACAAAACCTAACCTGAATATCCAATTCCAGCAGTCCACTGCAAATTGTATGTTTTAACACAGCCACCTCCACATGGATCATAATTCCTGACTGCACTCCTGTTGGTGCATGAGCAATGCTGGATTTCCTGTGGCTTGCAGGATTTAAAATGAAACATGGAGATATCAATTTTTTTTCATCTTTCCTTATTCTCACGGTGACATCATGTCATCAGGCCATTAGAGGATTCAAGCAACTTTCATAAACTTTAAACAACTTTTCACAAAACTGAGAACCTGTGATGGGTGAAGCAGCATGAGAATGAATAGGAGAAATTGTCTAGTTGGAATAAAATAGCGCTATCCCGCTGAAATAGAGAAAACTATACTGTGATGTCATTTACCAAGTCCTCCACCTAATGTTCATGCTTCCCTCAATGCAAATTAAAGTTATTCTCACCAAAAGTGGTGATGTAATATCATCTGTACATGTATGAGGAAATGGTTCTGAAAGGGTTGAATGATGAGATTTTAAAACCAACATGTATTCGTGGCAACGTACTAGCCTTTGAGTTTACAGAAATATTAGTGAGATAACGTGGAAATATTCTTAGTGTCCTCCCTCAGTTAGCATTCTGAATAAAATATCTTGAGATCAAACAACTCATATTTCACGAATTTATATGAAGGTCTGGTCAGGTAAGTTACAGTGAGAGATGGAGTCTTCAGAAAACACTGCATAGCTCTAAGTCTCTGACCACCTAAGATCCTGAAAAAATATTTACAAGATATTTTTTATTCCTTTACGAAAACTGTTGGCTACCATGCAACACTACACCCATTATACTAGTCAGGGGAGCATTGTTAATGAACAAAAGATGTGTGATGTCACAAGCAGAACAACGTAATAGGCATCTCACACTGGAGAGGCAACGTGCCAAAAAAATCCATGTTCGCACAAAAGAATCTGCACTTTCCAGGCATAATGATTTGAAAGAGAGAGTGCTGAAGTACCTTGTGTGTGTAGTGCTGTTAAAAACAGCAGAGACCGGAAATAGACTTTATTGTATCTGCTTTCCAAGTGTAAAACAAGGGCAATGAAAACCAATTTGAACTTAATGTCCAGAGCAAAATCAAAGGTCACTGGTAAGGGGTAAGCCATGTCTTCGGACTGACATGAAGAGAAATTTCTTCACTCAGAGGATGGTGAACCTGTGGAATTCTCTACCACAGGAGACTGTGGAGGCCAAGTCACTTAACATATTCAAGAAAGAAATAGATTGATTTTCATAGGCTAAAGGTTTCACTGGGCCTGAGGAGACAGCAGGAGTATGGCATTGAGATAATGGATCAGTAAAAGTCATGTTGAATTGTGGAGTAGGCTAAAAGGGCCAAATGGCCTACTCTCGATCCTAGTTTCTATCTTTCTAGACTGACGAGTTTATCTATTTTTACAGCAGTCCAACCTGTAGTCCTTAACAGCTGGATGTCACTGAACAGAAGATTACATCTTTGTTTTAAACAAATGTTCTTGTGGAGCCGGGAGAAACAGGTTTATTCCTGGCTCCCCAGCATCACTGCCAGTTTGTACTTGGTCTTCTTCTCAGTCTCATTGACTACCTCTGGCAATTATCTCAGCCCTGTTACCAGTGAGACAGCTGGTTTTAAAGTGGTCCCACTGGTAGCCAGGTACCTGCTTCTGGAGATGCGCAGGCACCCACAGTTCACTAGCAATATTACAATAAGGTCAAAGGCCCAATGTCCGTTGGGCCTCAGGTTCAATCTTGCGTTTGAACTGTGTGAACAGTTAGGCTGCTGCAAAAAAGGGACAATAACACATTGCACTGGGATTTTAAAACTTACTCCTGTTGATTTACCTTTCATCACCTGCTTCACTGACAAACTAATGATCAACATTATACATCAGAATGTACTTTCTGGAAATCCTGTGTGATCTCACTTTTATAAGAGAGTAATTGTTGCTTTCCTGTTTTGAGATATGCACTTTGGATAGCCTATGACAACCCTCTGATGTCACAAATCTTGTGATTTGTTTCTCAAAATTGTTTCTTTCTGTTAAAAACTCAGCAGGATCAGCATTTTCGTCAAAACTGCTTTTCCTGAAGCATTTCTCAGTTCTCATTATCATTTTGTAAGATTAAGTATTTTCTTCATTTCATTTTGCCATTTTAACATTTTATTTTAATATTTTCAGTGATTGAAATTATGGTTTGGAATATTTCACACATTTCCGTGAAATTCACCTTCAGAGAAACGTCAAACCATTTGGAACTCTGTTCTGAAAACTTCCACAGCCATAGTTTTCAATTGTTTTCTTTCAGTTTTATTCTTTTCTACAAGCCTCTAAGATATTTGCTCTGCTCTAATTCTGGCTTCCTAAACACCTCTGATTTTAACCACTCTACCACTGGCAGCTGAGCTTTTATGTACCAAAACAGAAGGCGTGGAATTCCTTCCCTAAACCTCAACACCCTTCTCTCCTCTTTCAAATGCTCATTAAAAACACAGATTTGTTGCTGTGGTATTGTCTGCCATGGACTGGTGCCAAACTTTATTTGACAGTTCTCCTGTGATGTCTCATGGGGCATTTCACAAAGTGAACAGTGCTATATGAATACAAATTGTTGTTATCTTAACTTTCGTCAAGCTTCTTTGTGATTTTGTTTGTTTCTTTTTTTTTCTGTTTTTCTTTGCCTTTTGTTTCTCTCTGCATCAATTCTGACATTATACCAATAACTTCACTTCAGTTGTACTTCATTGGTAAGAAAGAGCTTTGGAATGTCAATTGGGCACGAGAGGCAGTGACTTAATTGCAAAACTTGCTTCCTGAGCAGTGATTTTTCATTTGTAAAATTTATAAACTTAATTCATATATTTTCCTGCAGTTTTTCAAGTACAGCTCAGGCAGTGAGTATTAAATTCTCCTCTGGGGCAACGGCGGGAAGTTTGCAGTGTGGTGGGGTGGTAGTGAAAGAGAAGAGAGGGGGCGAATTAATTTCATCTGCTCCTGATTAGTGTTGTGAGTCAGCAAGGCATTCCTTTGTGGGTGGAACGTTTGCTGCGTGCCTAAATCTCCAACCATCCAATCACGAGAAACACCGAAGGTGTTGGAGAATATGTGTTTAAGACCACCCCACACAATCTAACTGGAGGGAGGAAGGAGCATTAGTCAGCGACTTGCAAAGGAATAAAAATAGCACTTTGCTGTTATGCAATTGCACGAATACCTAATCTGGAGAATAATTTTCTGATGTTAGGCTTCAATGTGCATGAAAATACCATAGCCAGGTGAAAGTTGTTCAAACATAGGTTATAAATAAAGCATAATTGTTCCAAATGATCAGATCATTCACTGTTATAGCTGAGACTGCTTGCTAATTTAGTTATCTGGCTGATTATCAACAAAGCAAAATCTTCACAATAATCAGTTAACTTCAGATAAAATGTCAGAATTAATGTTATTTTCAATGTTGGTGTCTTGTTTATTTAGCTAAAAGATAAAATCTCAGTGACTGTTCAACAACATTTGGTCAGTGCCTTCCGAGTCTATGGGATGTCCACCCTCACTCTGCAGTGAATCTCAGCCATGAGATCGAAACAGCTATTACTTATTCTCTAATTCTCTGACTCTCTAAGGGTCTATAACATGTGATAGAAAATCTTGGCATCTATTATTTACCATCAATTAATGGCCAACTGTCTTGTTACACTAACACATTACTTATTTTCACCTTGAATGCGTGTGGATGCTTGCTTCCGTATGTTTGCTTACAATTGGAAAAACAAGACAAACTATCCCTTAAACCTTTCAACAAGTCCAGCAAATCTCATGATTAAGATAATGTTGCAGTGACATTTTCAAAATGCCAATACAGACTGGACAAAATTCAAAACAGAGAAATTAAAACAGCTAAACTAAAAGAATTAAAAATGTAACAAGTCAACAAAATTCACTCAAGACCAATGCTTTTTAAATGATGTAGCCTTACAACTGAGACTCCCCCCTCAATTCTTTTCTTATCCTCAAATACTCCTTCCTGTGGCTAGTGCAACTCATATTTACACAGTACATCGATTTGCTTTGAGGAAACATATCACTTCATTGATGTAACATCTCCTGAACTCTTTAATCGTCACACTGCTGAGTATCTTCAACATATCCCCTCTAATTTGTAATAGTAGCACGCAGCTCAGTGCTAGTTGAAATCAATTCCACTTTGCTCTCACTTTAGTTATTATCTCTCTTCCTGTGAATCTCCCAGATAATGCATGCTTATACTCCAGTTTGGACAGGAACTAAGCAATATTCTCCAAAAGCTCAGCCAAGTTCAAAACAGTGTGAAATTGGGAATGCTAATCTCATTGCACTATCACAGGTATCAAACATAAAATCAAATGCAATTTCACATCTGAATACAATCACAACAAAGCTACCATTTGTCCCCATCAATCGCCCTTCCTCCTTTCAAATTTTTACCCAACCAAACCCCCAAAGGCAGTGTTACTTTGTTCATGTTTCTGAATGCATGCTTGTGGAGAAATACCAATTTTTACATTTACATGTCAGTTTTTTCTACAGTCGTATCAGGTACATTGACATTTTAAATGGTAGTTTGATTCTCAGAAGACCAAACCAAACTTCAAATAGAAAAATAGATATCCTCAAGGGAAAGTTTGAATAAATTGGGCAAAGATATGTGAAATCATTCCCAAATTATTTTTCAGAAATGAAGTATGATGCTGTTATCATGTCAATTTTAATCATATCAAAACAAAGGAAAATGCTTATCCTCTCGGGTACTTGTCGTTAGCATTTGGTAAAGCACTATTAAATCACTCTGGAGCTATAAACACAACTACATATGCTGTGTTTATAACAGAAAGATTGATAGTTGCAAAAATTGGATCCCAATGGTGTTTGAAAGATTAAAGTTATTCACAGAATCAAAAATTATAAGTATCATTAGAATTACATGATTTCATAATGAATAAATAATTATTATTTTACCTTATAGACAAAAATCCAATCTATACATGCCTTTTCACTTTGGACGTTTCTCATACTATCAAGTCTCTGTTTCTAATTTCCTTTCCATTTCTTACATTCTCAATTCTTGCACTTCCTCCATTTTCATAATCCTGTATCTGTTGAGTTGGTTAACTTCTCCAATCCATTTTGTTCTTCTGATGTAACATGAAACAAATCTTTCCAAGTCAAATAATTGTATTTTACTCAAGAAATCTGACCAATCTTTTTCTCTGTAGCTGTTCACAAATCCAACTTCACCATCACCCACCTACCAGCTGATGGTACATAGACAGAATACAACTGCTATGAATTTACTTCATGAAATTTTTGAGACGGATTGAAATGGATTCCCACTGCTGAGAACTTCCATTCCATGCCTGGATGAAGTGAAATATACTCAACAAAAAAGCAAGTAAAATTTAAGAAATACACAATTGGTAACATGAAACTTTTCAAAGGTTGATAAAACTAACATGAGGAATAATTTATGAAACATAATACATTAAATTCAGTGAAGTTGAAACCAAGTTGAACATGTCCAATCCTTGCTTAGTTTCCAGGATTGGCACGTTGTGCAAATCTGTCAGGGGAAATCTGTTTCAGAATTTACTCTCAAAACAAAACACTATTCAGTGCAATTGGTTGAGATCAAAACAAAGTCTGCATTATAACATCCCGCACTTCAAAAACATTTAATTTTCTGCGAAGTGCTACAGGAGATATTGAATGAAAAGAGTGTGTACAGTGCAAGTTCCTTCTTCATGAGTGCACCATGATCTATTAATGTATGGATACTTAATGTGTTGAAATACCTGGTATGGTAGTATGAAACCAATCTTGTGGTCTCAGAATCCATACATCTGGATTAACGAACCAGAGGCACGAGTTCGAATTCCATCAGTCACATTTTATACAATCCAGCAGCTTCATTGATAACATTACTGACAGGATTTTATTTTCCATTTCTGACATTATTCCAAATTAAGTACATAATGAAGTGTTTTGTTGGATGAAGGTGATTAGTGTTAACTGAGGATTCACTTGGGCTCAGATACAGAGGATGAGACTGAAACTGGATTTGATTTCAGGAAGTACATGTTTGTAATATGAATCACTGTGTATAAATGCTTTTAAAAAGTATTAAGATTGGCTCCCGAATTGTCCTTCAGCACTTGGTTTTCCAGAAAGTAACAACGTAGGCATTGGGAATGCTAATCCAGTGCCATGACTAGTCGTACCCCTTATACCAAATGGTATTCCATTAAAAGATGATTAATATTCAGTACTGCTTGCAAAACATGGGCCACGAGCAAACTGAATCAAGTTCTTGTTACAAGATCCAGAAACCTTATGATCATCCAGGTCATCAGAAGTGCAACAGTTGGATTAGTTCTAGGATGCTGATGCAGCTCAATTCTAATAGAGACCCAGGCAATGTGGTGACTCTTGAGTGCCCTCAGAGATGGTCCAGCAAACCATAACGGCAGTTAGGGATGGGCAATGAATGTTGGCCTAGCCAGCAATGTCCATGTCCCATGAACGAATAAAAACAGGCCAGGGGAGAAGAGGCCCAAGCAGCCTCACAGTTTCTATGATGTCCAAATAGTAACCCACAAGGTGCTTGAGCTACTCTACTCAAACAATGCAAAATTTGCACCACCATTTGAGCACATCACTTTAAATGAGAATTTTTCTTCAACATTTTATTTCAGCAGGAACATCCCTTTATGTCTCTGTCCCAGAATGTGTTCATCGGACTATCCGCTCTTTGTGTGTGCTGTTTTGAAAATCTTGTGTTGTCCTCTACTGGCCATTAGCAAACTCTTCAATATGTCTAATGAGTAGCGAATTGGAAGAGAATGGATTGCAGGCTCCTCCAGTAATATTGCTTTGGAAACTAGAATATGTTCCTGATATGCTGGAAGGTTGACATGCTATCTAGAAGCACTATTTTTGAAGCACACCAACAGCTAACCTTGCCGTCAGAAGAATTGACAACTTAGCTCCTGATATCTGGAGCTTCTCCATTATAATTCATCTGGAGGTGTACAGTATTTTTTCGGCCAGGACTCAATAGTAGAGTACTGTGACATCATTTCCATTTGGACATCAATGCAAACTATGTGGTCTGCTACGCTGTCATTCCGGATGACATCACAATCAGGAGCTGTGAAATGGAAATAGAGCAGGATAGGGATATATCACTACATTTGGACCACAGACGCTTTGTTTGCAATTATAAAGAAAATTCATGGATCCTGCTCTCTCACTGAGAGCTCTGCTCAAAGGGAACAACAGGATTAATAAATTAACATAGTGAGGATCTGCATTTGGTTTACTCAGTGCAGTTCTTTCTTCGATCAGTCAGAATATCTCATGTTGTACAAACATGCACACTTTTAAAAATAACAGCATTGGCAAAACAAAATAGAAATATAAGTGTGCCTTAAAAGCTGACAGGACTTGCAGTGCAAAACAAATCAAGTTAAAAAAGACAATGTGGTGTACCAGCTTCTGTTGATCTCCAACAGTAGTTTCAATGATTGTTAACTATCAGGATCATTTATGTAGGGACAAAAAGGATCACAGTACACACTAATACAGAGAAGTCTAATGAACTCGAAATGAATAGAGTATGTGTCATATATCAGTGCAAGATCAAAATATGAAACATGTCTGAATGCATTGTGCATCTCCTACAGTTACCCCCACCACATAAAAACATTATAAAGGTTAGTTAAAAATGTGAAACAACAAGCACCAGCCCGGTTTCCCACAGTGACTGGGTATGCGGAGCAATGGTTTGTACAGTATATTGCATGCTCTACATTAGCTCCTTTTCAGAAGCATTTCCTGCTCAGATTTATATCAGGAACCGAATATAGTGTACTGTCATTTGGTAAGATGATAAAGAAATGAGTCATTTGTTTTAATCTGCAAAGCAAACAGATCAGCATTTCTGGTTCCACATCTCAAAAATACCGACACACTGCAGACATGTTCCATGAGGCGTCAATTCATTCTTCAGCCACAGCTAGGAAGCATTTGGTAATGGAAAGTTGAATTCAAAAATTAGAAAAGACTATATTTTATGGAAAATAAATAACAGGAAGTCAATTCAACATAAACAGATGCTTTTGTTCCTGAAGCTAGTTTATGTTATGTTTCATAATCTCAAAATGATAAGTATTTTGTGCCACTCAAGTATTTCTCCAAGCCTGCACTTATCACTTTCATCGGATAAGGAAAGATGGTCAAAATCTTCTGATGCAACATCGGGGAGAGAAATCTTTAAAAAATTTTGTCCCCAAATAAGTTGCAGCAGCACAGAACTGAAATCCTCCTCACTGCCAAGTGTTATGACACTTCGAACCTCAAATATTTCTGCAGTTTCGAGGAGTTTGGAGACATGTTACAGAATGACTAGGTTATGAATGTATGCAATAAATTTGTAGGTCTGTGTTACTCAGTTACTAATTTACCTAATGCCAAGTGAAATGGCCACATTTAGAAAATCATACAAAGTGAAAATTAGGGGTCACGTAGTGTTGTAGTGTCCTTAACTCTAAGCCAGAAGGTATGGTTTCAAGACGCATGTGCTCCAACATGTGTCTGACATAACAGGTCCAAACAGTTTGATTACAAATATCTATACAGGAGAAATCTTATAGGCTCTGAGTGACATGCGCTGCAGCAAGATTTATGGCAGAATCAGCTGATAAGTCCAGCAAGGCTGATCGTTATTTCAAGAACATCTCGCTGCATCTGCCAAAGGCAAGTTTCTCTTGAGTCAACCATGAGTTGCCAATAAAGGGGGATTGCTTGTTAAATGCCTTACTCACGGTCCAACGTGCCTCACTAATATTCAGCTTTCCATCTTACCAAACACGCCAAACAAGCAAGATTTCAAGTATCTAGCAGCTTCAGCTCGCTACTTGCTTCGAAGGATCTCCATATTGGATACCAGGAATCAATATCTCAGGGCACACTCCATGGACACTGGCTACATGCACCCCACATTCATGAACATTAGCACCTGTCATGTACTAACCTCTAAGAATCCTCATAGCACATGTCTGATCCACTTACAGGACACTTCTACACTTCGAAACATTGCAGTCTGCACCAGCAATTACCATTGAAATGCTGCTGCAAAGAACATTGCACATTCAGGGTCATGAACCCAGTTCTTTGAACTGACCAGGGTGCATTTCCAGGCTACAAGTGTGCTCACTCACACTGTGACTACCTGAATGCTCACAGCATCCCTGCTTTGCACTGACTTGCCTGTTTGCAATTCTCCCCCTCAACCAGAGTTACCTCCATGATATTACTTCTGCCTTACCTTGCTATTTAGTGCAGAGGCAAAGCCAGGAAGCTTGTCACTTTTGTCAGCAGCCTCAGTTGAGTTAAAGAAGATAATATCACTCAGGGGCTCCAGGCACAGTAATTCAAAGGCAACTTCCATAAACAGTCTAAAAGATTGGTATCGTCAGTTAAGTTGGGATGGTCATAGTTCGGATGCTCTCCACATGAGGGCTGAGGAGCTGAATGCTGGGCAGCCCACCATTTTGATTGTTTGATTCTTTCTGTCTCATGTGGGCTGTTTTCTTCCTGGAATGTGAAAGAGGCAGGCATTGCAGAAGACAAAAGTTGGTGGCACATCTGTTGTTTTTGGTGCAGGTGGGAAGGTGTCCCATGTAAGTGAATAGGCAGCACAGATGACATCCGAGGTTAGTGGTGTCGAGGGCTGGGGAGGCTTACAGCTAGTGAGGGAAGATGCTGCAGGCAGTCGTGAAAGTGGTGAGGCATTAGCTTTGGTGGGAGGTGGGTACAGCAGCAGAGATAGTGTGAGTGTGATGCATCAGAGAGAAGATTGTTGCACTTATGGTGGCGGAATGGAGAAGATCGTTGACTCTCTTCTGACATTGTCAGACATTCCTCCAGATGGCTACGACTGCATTGACCTGGGTGCCAACTGTGGACCAAGCTGGGCATGATCTGGTATCATATCTCCACAGCTATGCTGGGAAGAAAAAAGACACCCTGTGTTGGCACTACCTCATCCGCCAGGATCTTCAGGTCCCCACCGCAAAGTGGGCCTCCAATTTCCCCCTATCTGCAAATATCAGGAACTGTGCAGGGCAGTCCCACAATGAAACCCCTCTGTGCCCCACTGTCAAAGACAGCATGGATGTAAGAGTGTTGGTCTTTTGCTGAATATCCAGCGAGTGACTGGCTGTTCAGGGAACAATGCACGCAAAGACTGGGAAAGAATCAGAAGGGAGGGTGCCAGGGTAGTGGAGAAGGTAGTTAATGAGGTGAGTCTGGCAAGATATGGTGAGAAATTTTGCAATGCCTTCCGGCAAAGCCAGCCAAAAAAGCACAACTTGGATTTAGCTAAAATAGTCAGATTCACCCCAGTTACATAGGCCCATTAAATGATGAGGCTCAGTTTTTGTTAATAGATGATACAAAAAAATTCTACATAAAACATTTCATTATAGCGAGGGGTGTGCAACCAAATGGACAGATCTTTAAGACAGTATGGTGTCACAAACCTGGATCACCTATGCACATATTGAACTTTTAAATGAGAGTTACATTGTCACTATTATGGTAACTGGGTTTCAATTTCAGATTTTAAAAATTAAACTTAAAATCCACCATCAGCCATGGTGGGATTTGAACATATCCCCACAGCAAGACCTGCTCCTCTAGATTATTAATTCAGTGACATTACTACATTGCCACTCTCTCTCCTCAAGCCCATGATTTTTGGGATCTGAGGCATAAATGATAGTAACTGTGCAAGACTGAAACCTGTTCTCCCTTACCTATTCTTGCCTTCACATAAACTCTTGTTCCAGTTTTTGTGGTTGAGAATTATTATCTTCAAGCTACAAGACATGAAAACTAAATCTTGCAGCGCAGTCCCAAAATCACAACAAGTTGAATAACACCACAATGTTGTCACACAATCAAGAACATCTTGAACTGCTAAAGAAATGTATTCATTATATAGTGTAGCAAATAGCCATCAGTATAATATTCCTGCCCAATGCTTTCTCGTGATACAGGCAAGGACACTTTTTTAAAAAACTGGTCTCGGTGTTTTTTGAGAGAGATCGGAAAGAAAACCACCAATGTTTCTAAACACTTGGAAGGTATACTTTAGGGACAAGGAAGTCCTGGCCTTATTCAAGGGCAACATGGATGCTTGAATACATTACCAGAGGATCGCTACATTATAGAATCAAAGAATCATACAGTATAGAAGAGGCCCTTCAGCTCATACAGTCTGTATCACCAAAAATGCACATCAATCCCAATTTCCCAGCTGAGGCCCATAGCCTTAAATGTTTTGACATTTCAAGTGTTCATCCAAATACTTTTTAAAGATTGTGAGGTTTCTCACCTCAGCCCCCCAACTCACGCAGTGCATTCCAGATTCCCAACACCCTCTGGATGAAAGATATTTTCTTCAAATCCTCTCTAAATAATCTCTTGCCTTTCACTTGCCAGTAACGCTCACATTGCACAAATATTTATATAAAAGGAAAGCTATTACAGTTTGATCACAGCTTGCATTCGGGAAATGCTGTTTCTCCATTCTGCAAAAGTATATCTAAGTTGTCATTATTGTTATGGGCAGCTTTGTTTTCTTTCTAGGATGTCACCGGCTAGGCCAATCCTTATTATTGTCCATCTCTAATTGCTAATCCCCACTCAGCCATCCTCTATTTCACGGACCGTGCTGTTAGGGAAGGAGTTTCAAGATTTTGACTCATCAATGGAGAAGTAATGGTGATACAGCACTAAGTTAGGATAATGTATAGTTTGGAGTGCAACTCACAAGTGCAAGTGTCTTTGTGCTTATGTCACTCTTGGTTTTCTTGGCGGGAAAGTTTGAAAGGCTTTTAAATAATTATCCAGGTTTAAACTGTTCTACTGCTAATGAAGACGTCTTCTCCTACAGATAGAAAACAGTTGTACCTTCTTCTATGCTTTCTTGCATTTTTCTGCAATATCCATGGACAGGAAATTTTTTTTTAGTCACCCTGTGTATGTCTACAATAATAAAGATAAATCCATGTTGAAGTCTATTCCAATGATACAACAAGCCTCCAGTCCCAAGTCCAAACAGTCAATTTTTCAAATGTGAGCCCAAGCAGATACTGTTGGCTGGCTGGTGGCCTGTGGATATGATCACTCTTGGCCATCTTGAAGCACAGTTTCCGACAACAGTTCTTCAATCATAACCGGTCAAGGAATCAGAGACAGAATTGGGTTGCCCACTGCCAAATTGTTGTGTCCTTAGCCCTACACCAGCAGAGATCAGCATAAGAGCAGGGACTGTTTAACCTTTGATTTGTAACTTCTAGAATCATAGATGGGAGATAGGAAAGATTTGAGTTTAATTCTAAAATTGTAATGCTATGTTTCCACCACTATTGCTGCTAATGTGCATTGTGTTTAAACAGCACTTGAGTGGCGCCAAGTGGTCAAACCAAGAACTACAGCAAAATCACACAAAATGTTTGGTCTGGTCTTGACAGAGGACAGTGGTAGATTTCTGCTACTGGAATCCAAATTGGGATTAGTGTGCCCCAAATATCTAGTTTCATATTCCTGGAATTTTCTTTTACCTCTTTACACACACTAATTGGAGTTCAGAACCAAAGCACTCAGGAATGAGTGCCTACATGATGATTTCAGACTTGAGAGAGCTTAAGTTGTCTTCACAATACTTTCCTGATTCAATAATTAAACCAAATAAGTTCTAGGAGACCGTGGCTACTCATGATTCATAAAGAGACATATTTAACCAGCCACAAACTCCAGGGAACCACCTTGCCCCGTTTGTCTTCAAGTCAGTATTTGAACTGCGAAAATGTACCTTTCAATTCATGCCAGGTTTTCAGAAAGTTGCATTTTAAAATTTTTGTTTCAAGCTGTGTTTTTTTATTTGTTTTCTATCCTTGCCAGTTTAACTATATTGAAGACTATTCTTGGTACAGATAACTTGTGCATGATGTCAGGACAACAGCCAAGGAAGCATGAACTCCCTGCGAAAATGGACTTCAGCTTAGTTCACAAAGCTTAAGCAAGTTTCTGACGATACATTGAGTCACAAGTAATCTTACCCCTTGAGGTGATGTGTTCCATCCAATGGATTTTAGAGAATGGAGGAATTTTAGCCTATGTGTCTATCTGGGTTCTAACAGAATTTCAAAATCAATCCAAATTCCATATAGAGGTTATAATGTGAGACAATCTGAGTAACCATGGAAACAGAGCGTGTAGCCATTGCAGCACAGGCTGTATGCTTCTTTTGCCCAGATTCTGTCCATCACACTGAAAAGTTAAACTGAAGTCAATGGGTTCTGGTAATGGTAGACTCCTCTTGAAGCATATCTGCAAATGGGCATGTGTCTATATGGAGCTGGCTTACTGGTGCCATATTTGAGAATCAGTAAGTCAGAAAAAGAAATCTCTGGCTGGAAGAAAATAAAAGCAGGTGGAAATTATTGGAAATAATGGAAATTATTTTCAAACTCCTATTATGAGAAAAATATGCCCCTTCCTCAACATTGATTCAACAGCATTTAGACTCTAAGCAGTTCTAAATGATTGAATTATCTTTTTATTGAAAGTTTGAATCTCACTAACTTGAGATGCATTAAAATTGATGATTTCAAATTGAGATCATCATTTTGCTCACTCTGGTTTTCAATACTTCTTGCTGAAATTGAAGAAACTGAGACTGGCAGTGCTTAGCAGCAAAATTAACATTAGAGAAGGTACTGGTTTAGCTCTTGAACAATTAAGGCCAATAAATGGGACAGGTAGCACATGGACAGTTCCGTAAGTGAACCACCCCACAAACAAGACAAGATTCATCATTTAGCTGCAGACAAAGTAGCTATTCAGCTTGTTACACACACAAATACAAGACCTAATAAAGTCCGTTTTCTAGGAATGGCTTACTCTGAGGGACCTAGCACCATCTCAGGCAACACTCCGGGTAACCGATTTCTTTCTGACCAAAATGGGTTAGGGCTCAGGTAAGCTTCTTTGAAAGCAGACTGGCATACATGAGTAACAGTGCTACTCCTAATCAGACATGAGAAAAAGATTCATGCAGCTATCCAAAGCCCCCTCCACCACTGGTGATCCCAAAGCAAGATCTCAATCTCCTGATGTTGGCCTCTTGGTTGCATAACCTGCAGATCTACTTATCCAGCACTTACACCAGCAGCAACAAGATTTTCTCCGAAACGAGACTTTCTATGGCTCATGGTCTCAGGAATCTAGGGCTTCATCATTCGTGCCCAGCGAAAGCACCCTGTGACCCCTTTGTGCAAAAAAACACAATAATCTCTGGGCTAGTATCATATACTGAAGAATCTTTCAGCATCAACTGTACATGCTCAGTTTGCTACCTCACAAGCAGGCTCAGTACATCTTCTGAAGAGAGTGCATTCACTAATGTCATCACTGTTTACTAAATCTGTGATAATTCACTGTCACTAATCAACACCCAGCACTTACGAGGACAACAAAAGGTTAACAACCGAAACAAATGAATCATAAATTGTTAAACAACTTTGTAAAAAAATGTTGTCAGTCGTGGGTTCACTTTCAAAGAGTCAGCATTAAATACCCAAAAGTTTAAGACCTTTTACTCAACCACATGAGGATCCTGAAACTGACTGTCAATAGTTAAAGAAAGCTGCACTGGGTCCCTGTGCAGAACAGAACACAAAATCTGTGCAAGATATCTTTGTGGTTTGAACTAATTATCCAAACATGGGCCAATGAAACAGTGAATTCAGATGCTACTCCACCTCTCTCAAAAAAGTTGCCACCTCCAGTTGCGGTTACAGAAAATCCCGCTGCTTTAGAAAAAGCATCAGCAAATATTTTCACTGTGTGTAAATGCATAACATAAGATCACTTTCCAAAATTGTATCAATGGGGATTTCCCCACCTGTGAAAAGGAGAGTTTGACCAAATGGAATTAAGTGCACACACTTCATGCAAGTCTTTTCCTGTCAGCACTCACTGATGCCCACTTTCATGATTTACTGATACAACCACATTTGTTTGTCCCAACATGTGTGCATTCCTAAAAATTTCAAACTACATTAGAAAAGCTATTCCAGGAAAATTCCTATCCAAGTTTCTCCTTTGAATAAACCTGAAATAACACATTCTACTTGTTCAAAAAACCGTGTGAAGACTGTGGTGGTTATTTTTGCCAGAGTGAAAATAGATATTAAATAGATACAGTGCTAATAATTCTAGCCTCCTCGAAAATCTCTATTTATTGCACAATTTTGATCCTCATTCCTGATCACGTGAATGCAAATTTTTCTCAAGGTGCTACACAGACAAATGCAAGTTCAGCTCTCCAGTCCTGAGCAGATGCTATCTTCATACAGCAGTAGAGAA
Source organism: Rhincodon typus (assembly GCF_021869965.1). Lineage (NCBI taxonomy): Eukaryota > Metazoa > Chordata > Chondrichthyes > Orectolobiformes > Rhincodontidae > Rhincodon > Rhincodon typus. The sequence continues at coordinate 12,899,072 of NC_063371.1, read as the reverse complement.
ACAAAGGGTGGAATCTTACAGGGGTCTGAGTGATTTGGTGTATGGTGAGGTCTGTGGCAATACGGTGACAGACGAAAAGTGAAGCACATCTCAATATAAAGATCATCCTGCTCAATGTTTTATGCTTTACACAAGCCACATAGTCAGATTTCAATTGCAAGCGCAAAGCTGTCAACTGATGCCAATTAATGCTTGTGAAGGTCTTGTTGATGGCGCAACTCACCTCATTTAATATTCCATGTGCGGTCTTACCAAACTCATCTGGCAATACAGACGTCGGGAAAACCCAAAATTGAAACCAGAGCAGGTGCTTGGTGGGTTGAGCTTACCACCTGCTCCAAGCAGCCTCCATGTTGAATTGTGGACACCAACATCTCAGAGCATGCTTCATGGACACTGGCATTCGACATGCGCTAGCCTCTCAGAACCTTCAACTCACAGGATGCTGCACCTCGGGCTTGAGCACTGAGCTCAAGGACCAGACAGGTTGCACTTCTGGGCTCTTTGCCAGAAACATTCATGCACTCAGCGGCTACCTTGTCTTGTCTTTTTGCATTTTACTGCCTAATTCAGAGATAGCAGGGTCAGAATGTACTTTCTTGCCATTCTGTTTAGCGAAGACACAAAACAAAGCTTGTCATAGTTGTGAATAGGCCTCAGCACCGTAGGTCAAGGGCAGTGTCCAAGACTCACGCAGGGCCTTCTTGGGGAGGTCAGAGACTGAAACTAAGTGTAAGACTTATTTGGCGGTATGACATCAAAGCATAGGTCCCTCAGTTTCACAGAATAACTGAGCACCAAAGGAGGACATTCAGCCCATCATGTTTATTCTGGAACCTTGCAAGAATTAGATGGCTACTCTTAACAAGTCTCTTCTTTGTCCACAAAGTCCTGACATTTTAGTTCCTTTGTAAGTATTAAATCAATTTCCTTTAGAAAATTACAAATGAACTGATTTCTGCCTTCTGGCACAGCCTTCCAGATTATAATAACTTGTCATGCCCTGTTTCTTTGATTGGTCTTTGTATCGAACTTACTCATCCATATCTTCAGATGGTTCTGTGGTGATGCAGGTGACAGAGCTTCTATACTACTCAGCCATGCCAGGAGTTCCACCAACTTGCGATTATTGGCCTTGCATTCTTGTAGTACATCTTGTATGAGCTCAAACAGTGTAACATCCTCATGTTCTAGGAGCGTGTCAATATGTGATATTGTACATAGGTCAAAATTCCAAAATATGATGCATTTTAAATCAGGGTGAGTGGGTAGTTCCCCACCGCCAGATGGTAAGGGGGGTACTTCTGGTTGGATGGAAAAGGTGAAATGCAGCATGGCGGCTCAGTCGTTAACACTGCTGCTTCACAGTGCCAGGGAACCTGGTTCGATTCCAGCCTTGGACAACTGCATGTGTGGAGTTTGCACATTCTCCCCGTGTCTGCATGGGTTTCCTCCAGGTGCTCCACATTTCTTCCCACAATCAAAAGACGTGCAGATGAGGGTGGATTGGCCGTGCTAAATTGCCCCATAGTGTCCGGGGATGTGTAGGTTAGTCATGGGAAATGCAGGGGTATGAGGAGAAGGTAGGGAGATGGGACTGGGTGGGATGCTCTTTGGAGCATCAGTGTGGGCTCGATGGGCCAAATGGCCTGCTTCCACACTGTAGGGATTCTATGATTCCTGATCCTTCTGCAGTGGGAGTAGTTGCTTTCTATTTACTGTTTTAAAGCACTACTCTATTAAAGAACATCTCAGTTAAATCTTCCCCTGACATTCTCTGCTCTGCTCAGAGAGGACAAACTGAGCTTTCTCAGTTCTTTCACATGCTGAAATAATGTTTAGTAAATTATACAGAAGGGTTAGTTACTTCCTGTGCAAACCTTGCATTTTAATTGTCCTCAGAAATTGCCTGAAGGTGAAAGGTTGGAAAATCTATTTTTCGTTGATGAACCTGTAGACTTTATTTGATTGCTATACGTGTCAAATTTTTCAAAAGACCTTATGGCTTTTTGTTTTATTTTTAAAAGAGAATTCTTAATGGAATTAAGTTTATGGAGCGTACAGTAAGAAAGAAAACAAGCCATTCCGTCCAACCGCTGTTTTACTGGGACATTTGCTCGACACAAATCTCCTCTCACTCCACTTCATTTAACATCTTTATCATATCCTTGTATTCCAGTTTCCATCATCTGTTAATCTATTTTATTGTTGAACAGTCCCTGAGGTAGCACGTTCCACATTCTTTCTGGGTAAGGATGTTTTCCCGAGGGTTCTCAATGGACTTATTGGTGCCTAGGCTTGGGCACTTTGCAAATGAAAACATTTTCCTTTGATCTGCTTTACTGATTGCCTTCAAATCTTCTCTCAGATCACCCCTCCATTTTGTTGCACAATTTGGGTTTCTTTCCAGCTCACTCTTTTCACCTTTGGAATGAATATCATTCTTATTTTAATAAATGTGTACACTTATTCTGAATTTATACATTGACTGAGCTCAGATATCCCAATGCTAGTCAATATCAACACTTGCAGAGCAGGAGCAATAGGACAAGAAGAACAGGAAAGATGCCTCCATTTTGCCCAAATGCTTGGCTTTGAGCTGAACCTCAGAAAAGGCCAGCTGCAATAAAAAAAACTGTTTTCATCCTATTTGAAGGCAGTGACAGTCAGTGAATCCTTTGCCAAATCACCAGGTAAAATATTAAACTTCAATCTCAACTTGTGCAACTTTGTAAGAAGCTTTGCGTTGTTCTGCTAACCACATAGACTTTGCAAGGGCCCGATTGAATTTTCCATGCTTTCTGCCAGACAGCAGTCAAGCCTTTTATTTTGTTGCATGAAAAGTGAAAGAAAAATGCAGTTTGTGGTGTCTAAACCCTGAGTTTGAAATGTAAGAGTTCTGTGAACCAAGCCGTGTTGACAAGGCAAGTCAGAAGAGTAACATGAATAGAGTTATCCAGGAATGCATTCTTACTGTTTTCATCTCAATCATTTCACCACCTTGCTCTGCATAAATCCCAGTTCTTAGCTGAAATTATACAATGCAGGTAATGGAAGGAAAGGGAACGGTTTATGGAAGAAAATGTTGCTGTGTACTCAATTAATTTTAAAACACATCTGGCATTGTTCAAAATCATAATTCACAACCAAAAATTGTGAGAAAACCTATCTTATTTTCCAGGTGCTATTCAGTGCCTCCATAAGTTATAATAATGAATAGGATCTTTTCTTGCTAAATTCCTATCCCATCCCATACCATCCCATCCTACACAGCCGCCCTAGGTAAGAAAACCAAATCCATGCAGAAGCCCTGGATCAATGAAGACAATGTTGCTGTTTTTGGCACCATTTCAGCTGGGCACTGGGTACCATGAAAACATTCTTCCAGATGCTTCTTAAAACACACTCATGCCATGTGACTTGTTTCTCAGATTTAACAAACCAGATAACAATTGGTTTATTCCCATGGGCTTTGACCCACAAGGATGTCCCACGTACTTATTTACCACTGTTGCTGGCATGATTACAATCATTACTTCAAATTTGGTTCCAAGTGAAGCTTTTCGTTGTGATAGACCATAAGTAACTTGGGTCAATAACTGAAAATGTCAGAAACTGTCTGTGTTTTTTGACCTGCAGGAACAAATGTACCAAATTGCACACATATCACTGTCAATTCAAATTCACTCAGTTTGCATCCATCATGGTTTGTGGTCAAATTACCCTGTTTGGACCGTTAACAGTTATTGGACTGTTCATCCTGGGTGATGTAGGTAAAGCGAAATAATAGGTTACAGTTTAAATATACCAGGATAATCAAAGCACCAACAGGTAAACAAAGCGAATTGATGGAATTGACAGCACAGAATGATGACATTGAGTCCACTACTCTGTTCAAATAACGGTAAAGTTGCCATAGTCTTACCGGGCCAAAGAGCTGCTCTCTCATTCGAAGGTCACAACAACTCAGTTGAGGGGAGAGATTGAGAAGGAGAGCATGTCATAGCAATTTCAGCCTGCACGGAAACTGAACCCATGCTGCTGGCATCTTCACAAACCAGCCCTCCAGCCTTGAGCTAACTGACTCCCTCCCATCCTCCCCCCCTGCCTAAAGTGTGGTGACTCTCAAGTTGAACCACCACCAGTCGTCTCCAATGAGAGAGCAGCCTTTGGTCTGCGAGGACAATCGTGATTTCATCTGTTTAAATAAACTTTGAGTCAACTGATCAAACCCCCTTAACTCCCATTAGCAGATGTCTGGTACAATTCCTTTCCCTAATGACACGACGGGAGTTCTACGTTCTTCCGAGAAAAGCAAGCGCCATGGAAATAGAAAGCCAATTCAAATCAGGTTCCCTGTCCCTAATATATAGTAAAATTAAATTATTCAATGATACCCAAGACTGACCCCAAGGTTTCCTAACCAGACTTTTTGCAGAATCAGTGCCAGGCTCTGTGAATGACTGATATTTCACCATGGACGCGCAATCCCTTTACACATCCATCCCACATCAGGATAGTCGCAGGGCTCTTCACTTGTTTCTGGAGTAAAGACCTGGTCCATTCTCATCCACCACCCTTCTCCAGCTGGATGAGTTCGTCTTCAATGTGAACAACTTCCCCTTTAACTTCTCTAACTTTCTTTACATCAAAGATGTGACCAAGGGTACACACTCGGATGGGCCCCAGTTATGCCTGCCTCTTTGTGGGGTACATGGAACATTCCTTGTTCCAATCTTACTTGGGTCACTCCCAAGAACACTTTCTCCGATACATCAATGACAATATTTGCGCTGCTTCTCTCTCATTTTGATATAGAAATTTACCAATTTTGCTTCCAATTTTCAACCTGCTCTAACCTTCACTGGATCAATCTCTGACTCCTACCTTCCCTCCCTCGACATCTCTGTTTCAATTTCTGGTGATAGGCTAGCCACCAACATCCATTACAAACCTACCAACTCCCAAAGTTACCTGGACTATACATCTCAAACCGTGATTGCATTCTATTCTCCCAGTTTCTTTGTATCCATTGAATCTGTTCTGATGTTGCAGGGGCCTCAGAAATGTCCATGTTTCTCCTCAACTGAGGATTTCCCGTCACCTTGGTTGACAGGCCCCTCCACTGTATCTCACCCATATCCCACAATTCTGCCTTCACCACCTTTCTTCCCTCCCATAACATCAACGGGGTCACTTGATCATCACTTTCCACCCCACCAGCAACCGCATCCAAAGGACTACAACTGCCATTTCCACCATCTCCTCGTGGATGTCACCACCAGACATATATTCCCTAACCCTCCCTTGTTAGCATTCCACAGGTACTGTTCACTCCGAGACACCCTGGTCCACTCCTCCTCAACTCCCATTGCCTCCCCACACCCCCACAGGACGTTCCCATGCAATTGCAGAAGCAGTAACATTCACCAGTTTACTTCCTCCCTCCTCATCATCCAAGGCCCCAGACCATCTTCCAGGTGAAGCAGTTAATTACCTACACTTTACACAGTCCAGTCTATTGTATTTGTTGCTCTCAATGTGGTTTCATCTACACTGGGAAGATGAAACACAGGCTCGGTGACCACTATGCAGAACACTTGCGTGTTGTCCGTACAAATTACCCCAAGCTATCAGTTGCCTGCCACTTCAAAAGACCTCTTTGTTCCCCAGCCAACATTTCTTTTTTGGACTTGCTACAGTCCTCCAGCAAGACTCAGTGCAAACTGAAAAAAACAGCATCTGATTTTCTGTCTGGGAACTCTGCAGCCTTCAGGATTCAATGTTGAGTGAAAATGATAGAATTTACTCCAGCCATATCTCTGTGGCCTTGTAACTTTATCAGTTTCAAATATATATCCAGCTTTCTTTTGAAACCTCCTCTGGAGTCTGCCTCCATCACGCTCCCAGGCAGTACATTCAAATCCTAACATCTCTGAGTGACGAAGTTTCTCCTCGTCTCACTCCTCGTCCTCTTGCTGATAATCCTGTAATTGTTAGTCCTAGTGACTGACATACCAACTAGTGGAAACAAAATATCCTCCTTACGCCGTCAAAATTATTCATAATTGTGAACACTTCTAAAAGATCACCTCCTAATCTCTGTTCCAAGGAGAATAAGCCCAATCTCTCTAATCTTTCTTTATATGTAAAATCTTTCATTCTTGGTATCATTTTAGGAAAACTCCTTTGAACTCTTTCCAGGGATTTAACATCCTTCCTAAAACAAGGTGCCCAGAACTGAACGCAATACTCTAAATGTGGTCTGACCAATTATTTGCAGAAGTGTAGCATCACTTCTTTGCTTTTATATGCAATCTAGATAAAGATCTATTCTATTTATAAACCTCCGGATCCTGAAAGTTTTCTTAACAACTGTTCCAACTTGCCTGACCATGGTCAGAGAATTATGCATGTAAACCCTGAGGTCCCTGTGCTCCTGTAGCCCCCATCAAAGTTGGACCATTGAGCCTGGACTGTCTCCCTGAGTTTCTTCTACCAAAATGCATTACCTCACATTTATCTGCAGAGAAATTCCTCTGCCAGGTGTTTGCCTATTCGGCCAATTTGTCAATGTCCCTCCAAAGTCACTCAGCATCATTCTCACAATTCACTTTTCTCGCTCGTTTAGTACTGTCATAAAGCGGAGGTTTACCCCTCTCTGAGAACTAAAACTGAAACACCCAAAGAGGAGCAACTCACTCCATAATTTGTAAAAGGGGTGTGAAAAGTGGTGTAACCTGCCTTTCAGAAACTTCTGGTGGTTAAATAAAATAAAGCCCTGACACTCACTTTAAAATCAACAAGTAACAATTTATTTATCTAACTCCAACCATGAACAAATTGACTAAACGATTAACAAGCCAAATAAATCCCTTCTAACTACTAAGTATTCCTGAATAAAGCAAGATTCTCAAAAAGTACAAGTCCCACTTATAGAAAAAAAAAGTAGAATTTAGTCTCTCTAAATTACAACGAGGTTATGTGCGGTCTGGAATGTTCTGTGCCTTCTCCATTGATTCTTCTGTCACGAGCACCTTCTCTGTTGAGTCTTCTGTCAGGAGTATTAACTGTTGTGCCATTGGTACCGTTGTTACTTAGATGGCGCTTTCTCTAAGACTAGAGAAGGCTGTGAGAGCCAGCCATTCTCTCTTGAGCGCTGAGGGCATTAGCGTTGGCATTTGGCAGCGAGCTCTGGATTCTTTGTCCAACTGCCCCCTTCTTTTATACCCTTGATGACATACCAATATTTCTTACAACAGCGTTGGTCCTATGTTGTCAAAACCATCAGACTTAAATTTAATAGGTTTTTGATATATAAGTATCTGGTTCAAATTGATTGGCTAAATTAAAAAGCCTGTTGTCTTGGTAATAAACTGCTGCTTGGCCTACTTTCGATACAAATGTTTCAACTGGAGTTCACTCTGTGTACTTGCAAACTTTCAAGCTGCTGCTAACAGACATCCATCTTAAATCTCTAAGCATAGAAAAAGTACATGATCTTTTAAAGGGACCACACAATGCTTTCCCCCTTAGCATCTCACAAACACCAAATTCTAACATCCTGCCTCCCAATCCACAAGTGCTCTACTCAACTTCGCAACAGTACTCATCTCCAAATTACAAAAGTCAGAAAATGCAAGTGTCCCGACACTGGTTACTGGGGAAAACCATTTTCACTTCTTATCCATTCTAAGAAATGCCCATCTATACCTATCCTCTGTTTTCTATCTTTTAGCCAACTTCTAATCCATGCTGCCAAGGATCCATCAATCCCAAACATTTCTAATTTGCAAACCAACCTACCATGTGACACAGTATCAAATGCTTTCTGAAAATCTAAATATATAATATCCACAACACTAGCCTCATCCATTGCCTGTGTCACCTTGTCAAATAACTCAATTAAATTTGTCAGACATGAACTGTCCTTGAAAAAACCATGTTGACTGTCTCGTATTGGCTTATTTTTCTTTTAAGTGTACCTTAAAGTTTACCTTATCCCGTACTATGGCCTCCATCAGCTTTTCCATTATTGATGTCAAGTTGACTGGTCTTTAGTTTCCGAGGTTATCCTTTGTCCTTTCCTTGAGCAATGTTGTCCCATTTGCAATCCTCCACTCCCCAGGACTAATCCTGTGTTCAGTAAGGCCTGGGAAATTTCTGTCAACAGCTCTGCAGTATGTTCCCTGACCTCTCTTAGCAATCTAGGATTCATCCCATCCCCCCAGGCCTAACAACTTCTCCACCCGCAAAGCTGTCAGCCATTTTAGTACCTCTTCTTTATCTATCACTATACTGTTCAGTTGCCCAACACCCACGTTTTCAGCTAGACCATTGTTACCACCTTCTAATTTGGTTAAGACAGAAACAAATAATAATTTAGTACTTCAACCATATCCTTTGCTTCAGACAGCAGCTTACCCTACTTGTTCCTTAAGGGCTCTACACTATCCTTCACTAATCTTTCACTATTAATAGGCTTGAAGAACATTTTACTGTTTGTTTTAGCGCAGCCTGCCATCCTTTCCTCATACATCATCTCGGCTTTCCTCATTCTGCCTTAGCCTTTCTCCTGCATTTGAGATATTCTTGTTGATTTCTATTGCTGTTGTTATTCTGGTATACATTATATGCCTCCTTTTTCTTCCCATTTTCTCATCAATATCCTTAGTCATCCGGGGTACTCTAGCTTTGGATATCCTGTATTTATTTTCCTTTTCTGCTCAGGGAAACCCACCTCTTCTAAGCTTTCTTCTTTCACAAAAATGATCCCAATGTCCCAAATCCCTCCCTTCTACAACATCCCTCCAGCCATGCATTTCCCTCCCTGATCTGCCTTTGCCTAAATGGTGAAGCTCGTGGCACAGGTAGTATTTCTGAGATTAGCCTTAGAGGGAGTACAATGTAGGTTTGCAAAAATGATACCTGGGCGTCAGGGGTTAAGTCATGGGCAAAGATTATATAAATTAGGTCTGTTTCTACAGAATTTAGAAGGTTAAGTGGTGAATTGATCAAATCTTTGAGGAAAAGACAAGGAATATAAACCAGTTCCACTTGTTGGGGATTCTACAACTAAGGGGCACTGTCTGAAAATTCGGGCTAGATCATACAGGAGAGATGTTAGGGAGCACTTCTACACACAAAGGGTGATGGATGTTTGGAACTCTCTTCCACAAAAAGCATTAGATGGAAGATCAGGTGTTAATTTTAAATCTGAGATGTATGACCCCTTTTTTAAAGCCGAGTATTGACAGATGCGGGCCAAAGGCAAATCTATGGGGTTAAGCTGCAGCTTGTCATGATTTTAATTGAAGTGTGGAACAGGCTCAAAGGGCTGAACAGCCTGCAGCCATTCTTATTTTCCTATGTTTACCCATCCCAACATCGCAGGTCCTGTCATGATATGGGCTACTTTCAGCACAGCCAACGCATTTTCACCTACTTTTGGTCCCACTTATCAGGTTTTCTGTTTTCCTGGCTCCCCTGACTTCCCATTAGTCATTCATTTGTCCCCTGTATTTGTCTATCAGTGGGCTCTGCCTCCACCTATCATTTACTCTTTTACCCCACCAATCCACCTGTTGGCAGCATATACATATTTACCTTGCTACTATCTAGTTCTGAAGAAGGGTGACTGGAGCCCAAGCATTAACTCTGCTTTCTTTTCACAGATGCTACCAGGCCTGCTGAGCTTTTCGAGCAATTTCTGTTTTTGGTTTGGAATTCCAGCATCTACAGTTTTTTGTTTCAGTTTATGAAACTAGATAGGATGGTTTCACAATCTTTTTAAATCTTCAATGATGCCTTGATGCTATCCACACAGTGATGATCAATCTGTAGTTTACTGGTTGCTTAGTTGAATTGGGGTCCTTGGATTTCAAAATTATTTATTTCTTTCAGCATATCCAAATGTAGTTTTTCTGCTGTTGGAGAAAATCACAGACAGCAACAGAAAAAGGAGGGATAAGAAAGATTGATACATTTAACTTGTGGGCTCCTTGCTTCTCTCTATTTCACTCTCCTTACGGTATCTGTGTTACACTTAGCTTATCTGATAAGAAGCTTGTTATAATGCTGAGTTCTTCTGAATGCATAACAGAAAAAGCAAGGACATCTGGCCTCAATGTCCCAAAAGTAAAATTGTCTCCTAAATATCGGTTGGTTTCATTTGTTTATCCAATCTGCCATCAACTCCTTGCACATTCTCAGAAATTGTTGCAAAACTCAGCATTTGTGGAGAGAAAGCAGAGTTAATGTTTCAGGTCTATGCTGCCACAGCGGCTGAATTTTTCCAGCAATCACTGATTTTATGTCTGATGTTCAGCATCCATAGTTCTTTTGTTTTTGGTTTTTGTTCCCTTGGCACATTGTCCTCTTTTAAAGTCCATTCTTCACATTTTAAATTCATAGTCCAAAAAATAAGAAGGTATAGTCTCTTACACTGCAACATTATGACACAGAAACCCTGTCTTGCTGCCAATGTCAACAGGTATGAACACTACCTTTGGTTACAGCTCCATCGTAAGAAGTAAATAATGAAACAACAGTTCATTTCAAACACCTAAGTTCTGAAGCAAGTCCCAATCCAAATGCCAGACTGTTCTCTTTACGACTGTAACTATGTGCTTATGGGTTTTTGTTTCTCCAACAATTCACAATATGATTTCTATACACCTCTGCTATTCTTTCCATCTACCAAAAATCGCAGCACTACGTAAAGGTGACCAGCAAAATAACATGCATTACATCTTCAGGTACTGAATTTTAAAAGTCTTCAGCACTTGAGAAATTTACAGAACAATCATGTTTGAAAGTGTAATATAATGATTCCCTATTGTCCAATAAAAATGTTGTGAAAAACAACTGTATCACAACGCAGTAATGTTATGTGCCAAAGGTTTTGATCGGAAGTAGCAAAGGGAATCCTATCTGATTCCAGGGCACAGCCGATGAGCAACTTGTTGGAATCCAACTTGTTGGAAATAATTCCATGGGATCCAAGCAAACAATTATTTTATACATTAATACTTACACCCAAGTCTGAGCACTTTGACGTCAAATGCCTCTTTTTAAATGGCCTAGGAAAGAATTGCACGCAGGCAAATTCAATGTTTGCATTTGAGTGAAGAATGCACAATTTCAAGTCTAATGTATAAGTGTTGTTAAGCTCCTGTGTTGGAAAATAATTTTCTGGTATTTCCCATTTCAACCCTTCAAGCCTAATCACCAAGCCAAATGTTTGGCCTTTTTTTTGCCTCTCCTGAGTGTTTAGATTACTTCTGTAGTTGGAAGCAACGTTCATTTGTAATGGTCCATACATGAATGTCGGGTCAATTTGATAGATCATCGGTTTTTTCTGGCTAATCATTTCTCCATGCTTGCATATTTTCACACAGACATATTAAGCAGTCTTTTTTCTTTCCCTGACACATAAGGTACTTTTCAGCTACCTAGCCATTTCCAAACTGGGTTTTACCTGTGCTCCCTTTGATCACTGATTATCAGCCACAGCTTTACCACAATTTCTGCTTGGAATTCTCTGCTGTGTAACTCATTCCTCTGCTGGATTAATATTTCTTTAAAAAAATCATCTTACAATTTTTATGTGGAAACAGTTCAATTAAGTTAGTAAATTTGAAAATTAGTACTGGCGCCAACCTCAATTTTGATATAGCAATAAGCAATTTCAAAATGGTTGACAAATGGAACCAGGCCGCTCAGTGCACTTGTGTAACAAAGAAATATATGAAGCACTTATCAGGGGACTCTGCTGGCATGTTGCTACGTGCTTTGCTGTGTTGATAATTGTTTCAGGCGACTTCCGTTTTATGGTTTGATGCAATATGGGTTGTTTTTAAGAGCTCGTTTCCAATCATGTAACCAAGAAAATGCCAATTATTTCTGCAACAAAATATCATTGATATGCAAATCCAATATAGGTAAATCCATTGGGAATTCAGAGTGCCAATTTTCTCTCTGATAAATGAGCACAATGCAACTGTTGACTTCTGTATTATATACAAATCTGATTATAAACAGCCTTGGCATCCCCAAGTGTGTATCCGACATGAGGTTCAACTCTTGTGGAATATTAAAAGACAAAATTATTTTGTTGAAGAAGTCTATTGTGAACACATTACCAGCTGTAAAGAGTTAAAACGGTTGAAGTGCCAACATCACACAGATAAATGCTAATGATAAGCCTGTGTCTAGGCATGGTGGTAATCATTAATGATCTCCATGAGTCACACACAAATATCATCAAAAGTACTGCTGAGGGAGGGGGTGGTGGTGGGAAAGAGGAATATTATAGAACTCTTATCCATTAATCATATGAATGCTTTTAATATCACCATACAGGGATTTTACCAAAACCACAAAATGCTTTGGAAAGAAAATGACCTTTTCTGAGAATTTTTTTTTCATTATTAGAAGCCTCAGTTGGTATTCAAAGAGTTTGTTTACAATGGGATTGACAGTGTGGGATGGGGGTGGGATGTGGAAATATCAGTTGCTATTCTCTTCTTTCCTGTTTTATTTCTCATTTTCTCACTTTTTGCCCTTATAAACCCTTACCTTTAGGAAGCATGGATGTCTTACTGCAATTGTACAGGACCTTGGTGAGACCACATCCAGAGTATTGTGTGCAGTTTTGGTGTCCTTATTTAAGGAAGAGTTTTCCAGCTATGGAGGGAGTGCAAAGAAGCTTTAGTAGACTGATTCATGAAATAGCAGGATTGACATATGAAGACAGACTGGATCGGTGAGGACTATATTCAGGAGTTTCAAAGAATGAGGGGGATCTCATAGAAACTGATAAAATACTAAAAGGACGAGGGAGGGTAAACACAGGAAGGAGGTTCCCAATGAAGAAGAAGTCCAGAGACCAGGGGTCACAGTTTAAGGATACAAGGTAGTACATTTAGGACTGAGATGAAGAGAAATTTCTTCACGCAGACAGTGGTGAGCCTGTGGAATTCTTGACCACAGAAAGCAGTTGAGTCCAAAACTCTGAATGTTTTCAAGAAAAAGTTCGATATAGTTTTTAGGCCTAAAGGGATCAAGGGGCAAAAGCAGGAACAGGATACTGAGTTGGGTCGTCAGCGATGATCAAACTGAATGGTGGAGGAGGCGTGAAGGGCCGAATGGCCTACTCCTGCTCCTTTTTTTATATTTCTAAGTACAGTCAAGTTTAGGACCAAAGGAAATCTGGAACAACTCCAAGTTATTCATCTAATGCAACAAAATACTAAGTAACCCAAATAAATTGGTCTGGATGGTCCTTACTGTACAACAACCATCAAGTCTAAAGTTGTATTTCATAAGTTGTTCCTGTTTTTAATGCTAGAATTTTTTTGAACATTCTTTCAATGGATGTGAGCAATGCTGGCAAGGCCAGTATTTGTTGTCTCATCTATCCAGATTCTCACAGCTCTCTTAAAATTCGCAAAACCTTTCTTTTCAAACTTTCCGTCCTCCCATTTTTTTGTTTTATTCTTTAGCTAGGAGTACACTGCCTTTTATCCACTAATAAACTGCTCTGAGACATTTCTCTATGACTGCAGAAATTTAAATTGTCATGTGAAATTCTGTCTTCAATTATGCTGGCAGTACAGAACAGAAAAAGGGAACAGAAGGGATAGACAGATTAAGCAAGTAGACAAAAATTTGGCAGATAGAATAAAATACGGAAAATATGACCTTAGGCACTTTGACATGAAGAATAGAGGAACTGAATATTATTTAAATGGAGAAAGACTGCAGTAAGCTGCAGCAACAGAGGGAGCTGGGGGTTCTTGGGCATGAATCGCAAAAAGCTGACATAAACGTTCAGCAATAATTGAGAAAGCAAATGGAATGTTGGCCTTAAATTTTAATGTAGTGCAGCACAGAAATAGAGAAGTCTTGCTAAAACTACACAAGGCATGTGTCAGATCACACTGAGAATACTGTGAACAGTTTTGATCTCCTTATGTAATGAAACATATACTGGAATTGAATGCAATCCAGAAAAAAGTTAAGTGAGTGGAGAGTGGGTAAGGAGGCACTGGCTGATGATGCAAGATTGAGTAGACTGGGTCTGTACTTCCAGCAATTTGGAAGAATGAAAGATGAGCTTATTGAAATGTCAAGGATTCTTCAGGACTTGACAGGGTAGATAGGGAGAGATTGTTTCTCCTTGTGGAACAGTCCAGAACCAGAGGGCATAATCTCAGAGTCAAGGGTTGCCTAGCTAGGACAAGGATGAGGAGGGATTTCTTCTCTCAAACAGTAGGGAATTTGTGGATTTTTTTTTTACCGCAGAGACCTGTTAAGACTGAGGAAAAGATACTGGACCTGAAACATTAACTCTGATTTCTCTTCACAGATGCTGCCAGACCTGCTGAGCTTTTCCAGCAACTTCTGTTTTTGTTCCTGTCAAAGCTGGATCATGAAGTATATTCAGGGCTGACTTAGATTTTTAATCAATAACGGGATCATGGATTATGGGACAAAGGCAGGAAAGAGGAGTTGAGGATTATCAGATCAGCCATGATCAGATTGCATAGTGGAGCATGCTCAATGGTTTCTGATTAGTCGGGATAAATTATGTCATTTGATACCTATTTACAGCACTGCAGTGGTTCGCATTTGAATGACACTGTTTTGTTGAATTTGCCACAGCTTAGTACTGGGTCACTGCCAAAAACTGAACTTGTATCCAGTTCAAAACTGGAAAAATGGAAGAATTGAACATCAGAACCCTCCATCTGCAAACCTTATTGTCATTGCATAAAGATGGTACGAGAGAGATATTAAGATATTATCTTTTATCTCAATGTGCCACCAGACATTTCATTCAATCATCATGCTTTAAGAACAGAGCAAATTTGGATGGAAACTGCATGATGAATGTTTGTTCTTACTCCAAATCAGTTGTGGGTAATCTTTACTTTTATCTTTGTTCTTTACTTGTCGTTCCAGTTCTCTTCAGCCATCTGTGGTGCATACCCATTAAGTGAGAAACCAGGCAGGGGATAAGTTTCCAGGGATATAGATAGGCCGACTAGAGGGGAGGCCATATTGGATTTGGTGCTTGACAACGAACCAGGTCAGGTGACAGATCTCTCGGTGGGAGAGCATTTCGGTGATAGTGATCACAACTCCCCGATCTTTACTATAGTCATGGAGAGGGATATGAGCAGACGGTCTGGGAAAGTATTTAATTGGGGGAGGGGGAATTACAATGCTATTAGGCAGGAACTGTGGAGCATAAATTGCGAACAGATGTTCTCAGGGAAATGCACGATAGAAATGTTGTTTAGGAAGCACTTGCTACAAGTGCTGGATAGGTTTGTCCCTCTGAGGCAAGGAAGGGATAGTAAGGTGAAGGAAGCCTGGATGACAAGACATGCGGAACATCTAGTCAAGAGGAAGAAGGAAGCTTACTTAAGGTTGAGGAAGCAAGGATCAGACAGGGCTCTATAAGGTTACAAGGTAGCTAGGAAGGAACTGAAGAATGAACTTAGGAGAGCTAGAAGGGGGCATGAAAAAGCCTTGGCAGGTAAGATTAAGGAAAACCCCAAGGCGTTCTATACTTATGTGACGAACAAGACGATGGCCAGAATGACGGTAGCGCCCATCAGGGATAGTGGAGGGAACTTGTGCCTGGAGTCAGAGGAGGTAGGGGAGGTCCTTAATGAATACCTTGCTTCAGTATTCACCAGTGAGAGGAACCCTGTAGTTTGTGAGGACAGCGTGAAACAGGCTGATATGCTCGAACAGGTTGATGTTAGGAAGGAGGATGTGCTAGAAATTTTGAAAAACATGAGGATGGATAAGTCCCCTGGGTCAGACGGGATATACCCAAGATTATTACGGGAAGCGAGGGAAGAGATTGCTGCACCTTTGGCAATGATCTTTGCATCCTCACTGTCCACTGGAGTTGGACCAGATGACTGGAGGTTGGCAAATGTCATTCCCTTTTTCAAGAAAGGGAATAGGGATAATCCTGGGAATTACAGACCAGTCAGTCTTACTTCTGTGGTGGGCAAATTATTGGAGAGGATTCTGAGAGTATTTATGATTATTTGGAAAAGCATAGTTTGATTAGAAATAGTCAGCATGGCTTTGTGAGGGGCAGGTCATGCCTCACAAGCCATATTGAATTCTTTGAGAATGTGACAAAACACACATTGATGAAGGTAGAGCAGTGGATGTGGTGTATATGGATTTTAGCAAGGCATTTGATAAGGTACCTCATGGTAGGCTCATTCAAAAGGTAAGGAGGCATGGGATTCAGTGAAATTTGGCTGTCCGGATATAGAATTGGCTGTCCAATGGAAGACAGAGGGTGGTAGTAGATGGAAAGTATTCAGCCTGGAGCTCGGTGACCAGTGGTGTTCCACAGGGATCTGTTCAGGGACCTCTGCTCTTTGTGATGAGGAAGTGGAAGGGTGGATTAGTAAGTTTACCAATGACACGAAGGTTGGTGGAGTTGTGGATAGTATGGAGGCCGGTGCAGATTACAAAGGGACATTGACAGGATGCAGAGCTGGGCAAAGAAGTGGCAGATGGAATTCAACCTGGAGAAGCGTGAAGTGATTAATTTTGGAAGGGTGAATTTGAATGCAGAATACAGGGTTAATGGCAGGATTCTTGGCAGTATGGAGGAACAGAGGGATCTCAGGTCCACATCAATAGATGCCTCAAAGTTGCCACCCAAATTGATAGGATTGTTAAGAAGGCGTATGGTGTGTTGGCTTTCCTTGGCAGGGGGATTGAGTTTAAGAGCCGCAAGGTAAAGCTGCAGCTCTATAAAACTCAGATTAGACCACACTTGGAATACTGTGTTCAGTTCTGGTCGCTTCATTATACGAAGGATGTGGAAGCTTTAGAGAGGGTGCCGAGGAGATTTACCAGGATGCTGCCTGGAATGGAGAGTAGGTCTTATGAGGAAAGGTTGAGGGAGCTTGGGCTTTTCCCATTGGAGCGAAGAAGCATGAGAGGTGACTTGATAGAGGTGTACAAGATGATGAGAGGCATAGATAGAGTGGATAGCCAGAGACTTTTTCCCAGGGCGGAAATGACTATTGCGAGGGGGCATAATTTTAAGGTGATTGGAGGGAGGTATAGGGGAGATGTCAGAGGTAGGTTCTTTACACAGAGAGTGGTGGGTACATGGAATGCACTGCCAGCGGTGGTAGTAGAGTCAAATACATTAGGGACATTTAAGCGACTCTTGGATAGGCACATGGATGATAGCAAAATGAAGGATATGCCGGTTAGTTTGATCTTAGAGTAGGATAATAGGTCGGCATAGGATCAGGATCAGGGGTAGGGTCAGGGTTAGGGTTAGGATTAGGATCAGGGTTAGGATTAGGGTCAAGGTTATTGTTAGAGTTAGGTTCAGGGTTAGTGTCAGGGTTATAGTCAGTGTTAGAGTTAGGGCCTAAAAAAGGGTGGCACAATGGCTCAGTGATTAGCACTGTTGCCTCACAGCACCAGGAACCCAGTTCGATTCAAGCCTCGAGCATCAGTCTGTGTGGAGTTTGCACATTCTTCCCGTGTCTGCGTGGGTTTCCTCCGGGTGCTCTGGTTTCTTCCCACAGTCCGAAGATGTGTGTGGTAGGTGGATTGGCCATTCTAAATTGCCCATAGTGCCCAGGGATGTTTGGATTAGGTGGGTTAGACATGAGAAATCAGAGGTAGGGGAATAGGTGTGGGTGGGATATTCTTCGAATGGCCTGTTTCCACACTGTAGGGATTCTATGAACACCGTTTGTAAGCAGTGAAATGTAACTGAAAGACAGGGCATTATGGTCATGTTTAAAATTTACATGGGGATTTTTCTGTCAATTAAAGTAAAACATTTGTAAAAAAAGGACTGTTTGGACAAAGGTTTTATTTGAGTCATTTGTTGCAGTAAAAGTTTTTAAAACCGCAATACCTTGTATGATAATTCCTTCAGCTGTAACTGGTATCCAAATCGCTTCTGAAAAGTTATCAGTCTTTATGGAGATCATACATTATTTTTGAAATTGGCACCTAAGCCGACAAAGATCAGTAAACAGTTTTAATCAGTAGATGGTAGTTGGTATCACTGTCTAGTGCAATGAAGTGTCACTAAACTAAATCTCTTCTTAGGGTCCTCCATAAGGCAAATGCACCCAGTACACCAAATTAAGAAATAAATGTGTAAATACTGCATGTTCTAATTTGACACAAAGAAATTTTACTGAAGAATTATGCCATTGCCCAGGAGGGAATCATGTAAATCATGTTTCCATGGAAACAAGGCACTTGAAAACAGGTCTGTGAAGGCATTAAAGAGTTTGGCATAGTATCTCACCCTACCTTCAAATCAGACAATAATGAATAAGAAGGTGTGGGTTTTAACTCACTTGGGAACACTGAGGAATAAGACAAAACTAAGTCACAGAATATAAACATTTAAAAATTTGCCATAGCAAACTTTATTCTAATACTCTTCGATATGTTATTGTCTCCATTGTGGTGCAATAATTCCAATCACTCCTATTTTTATGTCAATAAAAATATAATAATTAGTAACTTTCCTAATAGGCCAGAATTAGAAATAAAGGGGCGAGGAGAGAGATGCTGTAAGTCTCAAACAAAAAGCTGAGAATACAAGAAAAACACAGCAGGTCTCTCAGCATCTGAAAGAGATGGTAAGAGTTTTCATTAAACACAACATTACAGACAGGCTGAAAAGGACTTTGCTGCAGAGCAGCAAAAGGAACAGACGGCCATGAGAAATCTGTAAACAAATTAAAATTGGAATAATTTTAACAAAGGTGAAAGCATCCCAGAAAATTATAAAAGGGTATGCAGTAAGTAATGTAACTACTTATCCCTGTGGTTAGTTTTTGGTGCGGATGCGCAAGAACACTCACTGTAACTAGCAATGACCTTTGCATATCCATGCAAATTTGTTTGACAATGATCTTATTTGGCATCTTTAAAGATGCATCGCATAATGCTCAGAAAATAATGCCACTGAGAAATTTAGAAGCATGAACAAAATTGAACTAACGATACAATATACAACTGTGCAAATGTTAATGTAAACTCCCGTTCCTCCATAATGAACACATTTTTTCTGATGAATGAATCTGATTTTTCAGTACCTTCTGGCAGTAACAGCACATTTTCAGAGCTTGAATGTCATATTGTAGGATGATATTAACATTGATCCAATTTCACAAATTAAAATCTTTTTATTACAGCATGTTGGGATCATCATTTATTTTCAGTGACAAGCATTCCCATTGTATACACCCGTTGCAAGAACTATTGCCAGACAGAACAAAAGTTTTAAACTGATGTTTGCAGTGATCTGATTTGTCAAGTACAAAGAACTAATTACATTACGTAGAATTTCCAACACTAGAATTTCCAACATCAGGCCATTTGGTCCAACTGATCAATACTGATATTTGTCCTTCATACCTCCTCTCCTCATCTCACCAGATAAACATATTCTTCAAATCTTGTCTTCCTCATATATTTCTTTGGCTGCACCTTAAATGCACTCAATTGAAATTATTTCATGTGATCCTAAGTACCCACTCTAAGAACCATCTAAGTCAGTTTCTCACTAATCCCTCATGAGATTTTAGTGGTGAGGACCTTAAAAATAATTGTACCTAAATTTGAAGCTCCTTACAAGTGTCAACATCTCTTCATCAATGCAATTGAATCTGAACAGATAGATCAGAAAATATCGAGAGGGTGTTGTTGGGTCAAGTTGTAGTTGGGGGCTGTGTGAGGTAAATAGGGGGTCAGTTGAATAGGTACTTTGGAATTAGCCTTAAAAATCTAAGTTTTCCTGAGTAACTATTTAATAACCTATGGTGGAACCCTTCAATTTCCCAGAATTAAACTGATTCTTTTGAAGGGTTCCAGGTGTAGGAAATTACCAAGCAGAATCTTCAAATTCCCAGGCAGGACTGCTACGTTGGGTTTCCTCAGAGTCGCCATGTGCAACTTTCATCTATGCTGCAGAAACAATCAGGTGGTTATCAGAAAATCTGGGCCAATATTCCCTCATCAGGTGGTAAAGGCAAAAATAAGGTACTCTCTGACAAGATCTGGTGATGTTTTACAGATCTGTTTTGGCAAAAAACAGAGGCAAAATGAGAGAAATCATTTTTAAAAAGCCAAAATCTTGCTATTTACTGTAGAAGATATACTGTATACTCCCATAACTTGTTATACACTGGTAATGCAATTTGAACCACTGTGACATGTGCCTTCACATTTAAAGTCACAAAGTCACCTCACGTGGCCATCTCATTCAATTTAGCCCACACTAAAGCTGTCTGTCAAGACTGTTTCTAAAATTATTGACAGGCCATTTACTGTAGTGATGAAATCAATTGACATTCTCTGTGTTCATCGCCTACAGTTGCTTGGTAGCTTCTTCATTAAGCAGAGGAAATTCATCACAAGATGAATCTGCATCTCATCTATTCCAAAAAGGGTAATCTCTGTCTTACAAGGATAATAACAGCAACACATAATACTAGTGATTGCAATGAAACATCCTTAACTAGCTGTTCTCTCACAGATAAATTATATTCCCTTTTATTATCTGCCTAACAATGGTGGTCTTCCACTCTAAGAAATATATGGGAGATGCAAAGTATCTTATTTCTAAAGCCATAGTTTCTCATGATCTGGGCTTGTTTGTGTCTCTAATTCATGCATTCACCACTGAATGTCTAATGTAAAAGAGTCAGTGATATAATTGCAATAATCAAGGTGATCTTGGCTCTAGTTCTTAGAAAATGAAGTGGCCACCTTTGACAGACGATTTCCTACAGGGGCAAGTTTCATTCTCAGCAGGGCCAACTGGTGAAGGTGCTGACAGATGTCATGATGCTTCTCCACAGGGATAAGTTGAAAATTGGCAGAATAAGACTTCTTCTCATTCATCTGTGGCAGCGTCCAAGAAACATTCATTCACTCTCCAAATTAGACATGGGAGTCCTTGGAGATGGAACTTTCAAAGCAACTTCCAGTCAGCAATTTTACCTCATCTCCCTCAGGACAGCAGAGTATCCCAGCTGAATAAACTTTCTTCAAAGCATGCACGTACGGCCTCCATGTACAATATGGGGTAAATTTGTAAATTTGTGCTCCAATTTTGAACTTTTACTCACTGGGAGTGCACGTTAGGAGTGTGGATACCTTTCTGTGACAATTTTTCATCTCTTCATTCCTGAATTCATAAAATTACACATATATTGTAAACATTCCTAAGCCAAAACAACTGTCTACATTTGTGGAAAAACCATTTTACACCTGTCATTTCCTGATTCTCTGTCATATTTCAGGCTGATTTATCTTGCAAATGATCTGATTTTTGCTGGGCTTCTTCCAACATCCTTTTCTTTTGGAAAGGGTTGGATGCCAGTTTCCTTACAAGTGCAAACCTGAAACTGTTATTCTCTGTCATAGTGAGTGAATATAGGCTATGTCTTGTGAATTAATCTCAATCTCACAACATTATGTGTGGAATACACAGAGGTTTCCCAGTACTTTGCCTGTCAATCTGGAAGGGAGAAAATATTTATAATTCTACACCACTGACCAGATATAATTGCAAAAATATGACTCACAAAAGCAGAAACTTCACGGAGTTACCTTGTGACAAATTTTAAAATGTTCTGCTTTCATAAATGAAGTGACTCCTGAAAGAGACCAATCTTCCCACGGCGTTCTGGGGATTACTTTTTAAGTGCTTCATGTATAAACATGACACACAGGAAAAGACCTACTAACCTATCAGCTTGACCTGCGCAGCTGCTTACCCCACTGCATCAATCTGGACCTTTAGCTGCACAAAGTACGGTACAGAAACCCAGGGCATTTATCCACGTGATTGCCTATTTTGGTCCTAAATGAGACATGTAAACAAAACGTTTGTCATCTCGTACAATAAGAAAAAAGCTCTGGTTAGACATCACCTGCAGTCCTGTATTCTGTTCTCAAGAAGTTACACTAAACTTGGAGAACTGGGTATAAAATCACAAACATAATGCCACGGTCAAAAGAGTTGAATTTAGAGGAGAAAGTGCATATTCACTTGTATGGTCTTCAGAGCAGAAAATTAACACTGGACCTTACCGAAACATTTAAATGATTGAAGGATTTAATTGGGAAGATTAAAAAAAATATACTTTCTGCTGATGGGGACAGAGGGGTGGATTGGGATCATCTGGGAGAAGGGTTTCTGAAATTATCTTAAAATTCGAGATGAGATGATGTCAGGAAGGCCTTTTCATGTAAAGGGTAGTGGAAATCTAGAACTAAAACAAGGCTGTAATGCTGAGGGTTGTGAAATAGTTAAAACTTTGTTAGATTCTTGTTATGTAAGGCAAATGGACAAAAGATGGGCAAAGTATCTTCTGTAAGGTTAGCCATGATCCAAATAATTGGATAGGCTTCAAGGGTTGACTGACCTCCTATGTCCCTATATCAATAAAGAGATTGTCCCATTAAGTACTGTGCTTTCATTATGAATTTCAGTGCCAGTATTAACATTCAGGAACAAGAAGCACCAGGATCTCAGCTCTCCTCAACAGATGCCAGCTGCATAATGCCGAACAGATAATGTGTGACATCCAAGCAGATCTTTATCTGTCATGAGATATACCATGGCATATCTCTGCAAAGTGTACTTGAAGCTACAGAAATGCAAGTATATTCTCCAAGGAAGTAACAACCTTTTATGAAATGAATTTTTTGAAGAGACACTGGAAGCACCTCTTCCTTCTTCTCCTTTAATTAATCTGGAATATTTCAACGAGCTCCACTTGCTAATTCACCTTCCTAATACAATCAGTACAGTAAATCCTTCAAACCAATCCTCACCATTCATGTCATCAACACAGTGTTCAGAAAACAAGTAAAAGGAGCATAAGGAGATGCAAACACCAAAGGAAGTCAGTCTTTTTTCTTCTGGAAAAGACTTAATTGGAAAATAGCAGTGACTGAGAAATAACCTGAGGATGGAGGATGTGTTGATAATTGACTTAATTAAAATCTAAACAACAAACGATTAAAAAAAAGCTTTTTTCAGGATTTGTGTAAAGGAATTGCATGCCTTCTCATGAATTTTTAAAATCTGATTACCAAGAGAAAGGCTGTGTTCATAATTTCGATCAAAGAAGTTCTGAATGAGTTACCGTCAGACTCATAAGTGCAAATGAAAACTGAATTGCACGAGAAAGCATGGACCAGTATTCATACCAATGTCTTTTTAAATACATTATTATTGCATTATATAATTTTTCTTTGACTCAGAACATCTGCTGACTGATAGCAAAATCACTATGACAATTATTTTAGTTACATATTTCTGGTGGCTGGTCAGCTGTTAAAATGACAGAAATTAATATTATACTTATAAAGCTCATTACCAGTAGGAGAAGATAAGTCACATATCATTAGCCAATTTCTCAAGAACCTCCTTATTTATTAAATCATGGGATGAGTGATCATTAGCACGACAAGCATCACTATCCACCCCGAACTGCCTTTGTAAAAATGGTGAGTTTCTTTTCTAAACTGCTGCAGCCTGTTTGGTACATCCACACTGCTCTTAGATGGTGAACTTCCAAGTTTTGAACCAATGACAATGAAGGAACAAGGATAGAGTTCTGAGTCAGGAAGGAGAGTGGCTTTGCAGGGGATTTGCAGTTGGTTATGTTACCATGCATTTGCTGCCCTTATTCTTCTGTATGGTATAGGTTATGATTTTGTGGTGTGCTCTCCAAGGACCTTTGGTTAATAACTTGAATGCAACTTGTACAAAGTACACACTTTTTCACAAAGCTTTGGTACGAGAGGGAATGGACTTCTAAAGTGGCGCTTGG
The DNA here is from genome assembly GCF_021869965.1 of Rhincodon typus. Lineage (NCBI taxonomy): Eukaryota > Metazoa > Chordata > Chondrichthyes > Orectolobiformes > Rhincodontidae > Rhincodon > Rhincodon typus. The sequence goes on along the minus strand of NC_063371.1, from coordinate 12,875,184 downwards.
GCTGAAAAGTGGCAAAACGCATTTGTGCCATACAAATGCCAGGTAATGACCATCCCCAACAAGAGATAATTTAACCATTGTCCCTTGACATTCAGTGGCATTACCATCGCTGAATTCCCCACTATCAACATCCTCGGGTTACCATTGACCAGAAACTGAAAAGCACGAGCCACAAGAATATAACAGCTCCAGTGGCAGGTCAAAGGTGAGAAATCATGTCATGAGTGACTCACCTCCTGATTCCCCAAAGCCTATCTACCATGCTTTGGAAAGGAAAAAATCTCAAATGTAAGAGAGATGGAAATGAATCTTGAACTTTGTTCACAAAATAAGCAAACTGGAACCGTGAATTATTTTGTTTCACATGTGCAGTGGTGTGAAGAAGACTTTTATGGCAGTCAAATTTTTCAAATATGCAAGTTAAGATCGATCAAATCTACACTGTTAGTAACAATGTATTGCATCAAACTAACAACTGAGGAGGGAAATTAAAACTATTTCCAGGTTTGTTGTGTGGGTTATCTTGAACAATATTCTCACCTGTCTGGTAACCTGGCAATTCTTTTCAGATTTTGTTCCTGAATGTCAGTTGTGATGAGAAGTTGAATAATTATCTGTGTTTTTCAATTTAGTTTTAATGCAATAAATTTAAATCCTACCCTACCCACCGCGATGATCACACAATAATGTTTGCCATATAGCAAATTGCACTGGTCAACAACTATTCCATGTGCACAAAAAACAGGCAATGCTAGTCGTTTCTCTGTCAAGGTATTTGTTCCATTAGGAAAATATGCTTAACGTCATTCTCACGTGCATTGTTCCATGCTCAAAGAAGCATTCAAAAATGCGTTCCCAAACCTGCTCCTTTTTTAAAGGGAGGCTGATACAACAATGCTGAGCCAGTGGCAAGAATTATCCCACCCTTCGTCGATTAAATCTTTTTTTCACTGCGATGCAATACTCAAGTACCTTAAGACATCTTGTTTGCACTCAGTTGAAATAAAAGTCAAAATACAATGCACAATATGGAACAGGTTTTGTTTTGGGTAAACATGACAGTCGCAGCTTCAGTGTTAAGTGGGTGCATTTTCACCAAATTATAATTGAATAAATCTCTTCTTATGGCATTAGCCTTACACAGACTATATGCTATTGCATTTCAAGCATTCATCTAAATAGTTTTAAACATCTTGAGGATTCCTGCTTCCATCGCCTTTTTAAACAGTGACTTCCAGATACCCACAACCCGCCAGGTGAAAAAATGCCTTTCCTTAAATCCCCTCTAAAGCCCTTGCTTAAAACTATGCCCCTGGTTACTGACCCCTCTCGTGAGGGGAAAGGTTTCTATATATCCTGCCTGTGCCCCTCAGAACTTTGTACATCTAAATCAGGTGCCCCCTCAGCCTAAATTCTTGATCTTGAGAGCTTGATAGCTTCTTATTTGATTAATCATGTAACTAAGTTTAAACTTTTGGAGATAGTAGGAACTGCAGATGCTGGAGAATCTGAGATAACAAGGTGTAGAGCTGGATGAACACA
>NC_063371.1:12791431-12868642 GCF_021869965.1 Rhincodon typus | reverse complement strand
GCAGGAAGGCTGACGTTTCGGGCCTAGACCCTTCTTCAGAAATCTAGACCCTTCTTCAGAAATGACCCTTCATTTCTGAAGAAGGGTCTAGGCCCAAAACGTCAGCCTTCCTGCTCCTCTGATGCTGCTTGGCCTGCTGTGTTCATCCAGCTCTACACCTTGTTATCTAAGTTTAAACTTTCTTAGCTTCAAATAACCGCTTCAGGATTCTAACTAAACCCTTCTGGTCTGGAATTTTCAAACTAAAACACTAACACTGAGGTAATCTATTTCCTAACTGTTTCGTGCTAACTCTTTTCACCAGGAGAAATGCTTCTTCCACCTGACCCCAGCCAAGTCTTGCGTGAAATGCTCGAAAAAGCTTTTCCAATCTCTGTGTTTTCTAAGCTAAAATCAATCCTTGATTATCCTAAAACAAAAGCAATCAAAAGCCTTTCAATAGCAAAACTCTCACATAATGAACAATTTCCAAATTCAACTTCAGCAGCATTCTCAGTCACCTTCTCTCTAATAAAACTGATTCAATATCATGGCTCCAAAAAGATTAACAGGTCAATTAGGAAACTCTTCATAAACTCAGACCAAAAACCGACAAGCCACTTGTTCAAAATTCAAACTCTTAAATAAATATCAATATAAATCATTCACCTTACATCATGTTACATAATTTAATGGTCTAACCCTAACATTATGACTCCTATACATCGACATAACTCCATAAAAAATAAGTAACTTACTTCTATACTTTTTCTGTGAAACTCAAATGACATTCAGACCTGATTATTCAAGTTGAACTTTAAAAGGAACTAATTTAATCTTGGGTGGGCTAATGAGGATGGCAGGTATGTCCAGCTTATTACTGTATAAAACAGTATGCAGATTATCTTAGCCACATTTGGACAAATACAATGGTATCAAGAGCTTCAGGCTGTAATTGAGGAAAGTTATTTGCAAAGGTACATTTCTCTTATTCTCAATCATAAATTTTCATTTAGTATTCATTCTAGAACCAATGAAGTCCTCAAAGGAAACATATTTGTGCAGAGAAAGTACAATTCTCTGAAATATGGGGAATCAGTTTAAGACTGAAATGAGGAGGAATTTTTTCTTTCAGAGGGTTGTGAGTCTTTGGAACTCCTTGCCACAAAGAGCTGTGAGGTTAGAATCCTTGTGCATATTTAAGGCAGAGATAAATAGATTTTTGATCAGTCAGGGCATCAAAGTTTATGGGGAAAGGGCAGGAAAGTGGACGTTAAGAGTGCTGGATCAGCCATGATCCTATTGAATGGCAGAGCAGGCTTGAGGGGCCAAACAGCCTACTCCTGTTCCTACTTCTTGCAGTCTTCTAATTATTTTCTTCGAGACTCCAACTATCCCTTTGGTGACTGGAATGTAGGACACAGAATTTGGCTAATTAACGAAAAAAATTAACTTCTCTGAAGGTCAAACACAATTCCATCCTCTGATTCTACTCTAAAGGCCTGAGGACATAATCACATCACCTCATTCATATTCATGCACTGCCACAAAAGTTTGGGGTGTCATCAACACAATGTAAAAGTTCCAGTGCCAGCTTTGCAATTGCAGTCATGTTGGAGCTAAACTGTCATGAACATCCTATCAGAACAGTAAAACATATTTGTCCATGATTCTGTATGAGATTTGTAAAGCACTGCACAACAATATTTTGAATTGATGAGGAAGACAGAAATGAAAACAAACAGTTGGGAAAAGAATATTTTGCCGAATGCTTAATTTCTATAGTCTTACCGAAGGATTTTGCTTCCTGTTTATTCAGGGAGATTATTCTATCATCTGGCTGCTCGTAAAGGAAGAATTGGTAGCGGTGGTACCCTGTGCCAGATGGTGGGGTGGGTGGCCTGTACTCTGTATCGCAATGAAACAAAATTAAAGTCATAAATACCAACATTTTCACATTAAGGGGACCTTCACTGAGATAGCAATCACAGAACATTTTTTTAAAATTAGATATATTTATCAAATACATCAACTCTTTCAAATTTGTACTACATTTACCCTGGCTGTCTGTAGTAAGCAGCATAAATGTTAAAATCAAGTGGGATGGAATTTTTAAGTAGATATATCCTGATATAACCACATATATTGAATACAAAAGCAAAACAAAATCAGATCTGAATATAGTAGCATGAAAGAAAACTGCATGTGTTGCTAAGTACCAGAATTTGGCTGTTGAGCTTAGCTGCAGATGTCAGCAGAGTTCAAAGGAAAGAGAAGTAGTCCTGTGGTTTGGATTCTCTTGAAGGTATGCAGAAAACTAGGAGAAAGAGACAGTAAAAGAGTAAAGAAAAGTAGGTAACTGGATGAACAAAAACAGAAGTTGCTGGAAAAGCTCAGCAGGTCTGCAGCATCTGTGAAGAAAAATCAGAATTCACATTCCAAGGAAAGTTCACCAGACCCAAAACCTTAACTCTGATTTTTCTTCACATTTGCTGCCAGACCTGTTGCTTCCAGCAACTTCTGTTTTTGTTCCTGATTTACACCATCTGCAGGTCTTTTGGTTTTTATTTAGGTAATTGGATGAACTCAGGGTAAGAAAAAATTCAGTCTGAATGAGGGTTATCATTTGTGAATGCATGGAGGGTGGTTGAAAAGATTAGTGAGTTACAGGTGCAGTCTGGCAGATGGAAATAAGACATTATGGCTGTAACAGTGACCTAGATCGAATGATGGCAGGACTGGGTGTTAAATATTCCTGGCAATGACGTTCAAGAAAGAAAGGAAAGGAAAAAAGAGAGAAGACTGGTGATTGAGGAGAGTATTGTAGCACTGGAGAGACAGGATATCCCACAGGAGCTAAAGACAGTTTGAATGAAATACATTCTAAGAAACTACTAGTCTTTGGCCACAAACAAGTGGAAAAAAATGGAGATACAGGCAGTGCTGAGTGAGCAGGAGGCTGCATATGCACTGGACAGGCTGGTAGAGTGGGCAAAGAAGTGACAGATGGAATACAACATGGAAAAGTATGAGGTTATGCACTTTGGTAGAAAGAATAGAGGTGTAGGCTATTTTCTAAATGGGGAAAAGCTTCAACAATCTGGACTCAAAAGGGACTTAGGTGTCGTCATTCTGGATTCTCTTAAGGTTCAATTGGCAGCTAAGAAGACCTCAATTCAAGAGGGCAAGATTACAAGAGAAAGATATGCTGCTGAGGTTGTATAACGCTCTGGTCAGAATGCATTTGGACTATTGGGCCACATATCTCAAGAAGGATGTGCTGGCATTGGAGAGGGTCCAAAGGAGGTTGATAAGAATGATCCTAGGGATGAAGGGCTTGTCATCTGAGGAGTGGTTGAAGACTCTGGGTTTTTACTCGATGGAGTTTAGAAGGATGAAGGGGATCTGTTTAAACTGACAGAATACTGGGGGGCCTGGACGTGAAAAAAATGTTTCCACCATTAGGAGGGACTAGGACCCGAGAGCACAGCCTCAAAGTGAAGGGAAAACTATTTAGAACTGAGATGAGGGGAAATTTCTTCAGCCAGAGGCTGGTGAATTTGTGGAACTTATTGCCGCAGAAGGCTGTGGAGGCCAAGTCATTGACTGTATTTAAGACAGAGGTCAATAGATTCTTGATTAGTGAGGGGATTAAGGGTGATAAGGGAAAGGCAGAAGAATGGTGTTGAGAAACCTATCAGCCATGATCAAATAGCACAGCAGACTCAATCGGCCGATTGGCTCAATTCTCCTCTTATATCTTATGGTCCGATGGAAATATGTGGAGAAATAAATCCCGAAGGAAATTACAGAGTTGCTAGAATTATACAGTAGTCATATCTGGGGGACTCAATGATCTCTGTGTAGACCAAGGTATCAGTTGTCTAAAGGGTAGACATGGGAAAGAACTCCTGGACTGTGTTCAGGAAATACTTCTCCACGAGTATGTTTTCAGACCAATGAGAGGGGAAGCCCTGTTGGATCCAGTTCTTGGGAATGATGTGGGCCAAGTGGATCAAAGGTTCAGGAGAAGATCATTTTAGGTACATTGATCACTGTATCATAAGATTTAAGAGGTGATGGTAAAGGAAAAAGAACATTGAAAAGGAAAGACAATTAACTGGGGTAAGGCCAACTTCAAAGATTAAGAATAGATTTGGACCGATGCTATGAACCCAGCTGATGGTATTATTGGACAAATCAGATCCCAGAATGAAATCTGGCTTGACTGGCCAGTTTTTTTTTATTAATGTGGTTGTAGATCATGAAACACAAGGCTCTAGAGTTTCTTGAACAACAGACCATTCGTTAATTACCAAAAGATGAAAGTAAAAACAAACAAGTTTTCGAGACGTAGAAAAGAATTTGGAAATAATCTTTAATACGTGGAGCATCACCAAAGTTTTCAATCTATTTCCAAAACCAATCATTGGGAGAGATTCAAATCTAGAGAATTCACAGACGATTTTTCAGCTCCCTCGGGTTGTACTAAACGACTCTTGACAATTTCTTCACCATGGACTGTGCAGACAATTCAATGAATCTTTTGCAAATCTACCAACATGAACTCTTCCACAACTCAAAGACACTGAGCTATCTCAGTTCTTCTAACATGTAGATTTCTAATCAAACTCTCCTGGTTTAGAAGTTTTATAAAATATCCTTCTGCCAAACTGTCCTAGACTCCAGTGAAAAAAGAAAACTAAATTTGCTTCTCACCCATGTTAGGAATCCTCAAAACTGCTCTAAAAACATTCACAAAATCATCGAATCATACAGTAGAGAAGAGGCCTTTTGCCCATCAAGTTTACATCAACAAAAACTGCACTAAATCTAACTTAAATCTAAACTAGTCACACTTTCCAGCCCTAGGCCCATAGCCTTGAATGTTATGACATTTCAAGTGCTCATCCAGTTACTTTTTGAAGGTTGTGAGATTTGTCACCTCAACCACCCTCCCAGGCAGCGTATTCCAGATTCCCACCACCCTCTGAGTGAATTATTTTTCCTCAAATCCCCTCTAAATCTCCTACATTTCACCTTAAAATTATGCTCCCTTGTTACTGATCTTTTAACTAAAGTGAAAGCTGCTTCTGATCCATCCTGTCCATATGCCTTATGATTTTAAAAACATCCATCAGGTGTCTCTCAACCTTCTCTGCTCTACAGAAAGCAACCCAACCTTATCCAGTCTCTCTTCATAGCTGAACTCTCCATCCAGTCAACATCTCTGCAGTCCTACCAGTGCAATCACAAACTTCATAAAAGTGCAGTGGCCAGGACTGCATACAGTTCTCCAGATGAGGCCTAACCAGAGGCCTGTACAGCTCCAACATAACCTCCCTGCTTTTTATAATCTCTGCCATGACTGAAAAACGCAAGTGTCCTGAAGATCTTCACAGCTGGGCAATCAACAACCGTCAGGGATCTATGGACAATTACCACAAGATCCTGCTCTTCCTATGAGCTTCCTAGTGTCCTGCATTCATTGAGTACTCACTTGTCTTGACACTTCGTCCTGTGTCGCCTCACACATATCAAGATTAAATCCCACCTGCCTCAACCTGCCCATCAGACAAATCCATCGAGATGCTCCTGTGAAGTTCAACTGTTTTCTTCACTGTCAAACATGCAGCCAATCTTCATGTCATCCACAAACTTAATTATCATCCCCTTCACACTTCCTTCTGTATCGCTTCTATATCACAAAATAAAGAGCCCTGCAGTGATTCCTGCCGTATGCAGTCTCCAGTCACACAGTTTTCTACCACAAAGTCAATTTTGGACGCAACTTGCCAAGTTACCCTGGATTCCATTTGTTTTTACTTTCTCATACTGTCCCATGCAGGACCTTGTTGAAGGTCTTACTGAAATCCATGTAAACTACATCAACTGCACTACCCTCATCTCCTTGAAAAATTCAACCAGATTTGTTAGACTTAGACACCCTCTGACAAAGTCATGCTGACTGTCCCTGATCAAATGTTGCCTCTCTAGGTGGAGATTAATTCCATCCGAAAGAAATTTCTCCAATAGTTTCAATCTTTGCATTTTCTAAAGTGGAATCAATCTTTTGTTTCTCTGAATTGAGAACAAATTAATACTCTTCAAAGTTTACTCACCTGTTGCGAAACCACAACAGTACAAACAATTCTCTTTTAACATGGCAGGTTAACAGTCAACAATGCTTTCTGAGCATTGCTGGATGAGATGACTATTGAGATGACTATTCACAAGAAGTCTGACATTGATTTTATTAAATGAAAACCCTTAACAAGTGTAACCAACACCAAAAAAGCCACTGATTGGAAATCCATATTCTAAAAATGATATGAACATTCATACCTGTCATCACATTAAATGAATTGGAATCAAAGTTTGGCCGGAAAAAAAACAATTGGTGACCAGGAGCTACCTTCAAAGAAAAGATAGTTCTAGCACAGTCTAGGTATATTTCTTCAAAAGGGAGAGTCAGAGCAAACAAATCTAGAGCCCCCTGGATGACAAAATCAATAGAAATTAAGATAAAGAGAAAGTGCTCATGGAAAAGATATCAAGAAGAACCAGGAAGAAGATAGGAGAGTTAGAAGGGAAATGACAATGAACGAAGTAAACCAAAGGAAGAGACTGAAATGAGACTTTCAGTCAGCACAAAAGGGAATCTCAAAGTCTCCTGATACTATATAAAAAGCAAAAATATGGTAAAAGGGACTGATTTTAAACCAAAAAGATATATATGCAGTCAGGGTAAACACTTAAGGTGTGAATTGAATACTTTGCATCCATTCTTACCAAGAGCAATGATGCTGCTCAGGTTACTTTGATAAAGGTGGAATACCCTTGATCAAGAAATGATGGAATGATAAGCAGAGCTACTGCAGGCTTTGCAGTCTAACTTGTTCCAACATGGAGAGAGACAGTCAAATCAAATTAGCCTCCTGGTCCCTGTATTTGCAACACAATACAATTAAAACACTCGATGTCCCTCAAAATTGACCTAATGGTTCCACACCAGATTTTTTGAATAACAGTTACCAGACACGAAGTTTATAATTAATAAAGTTAAACATACAAAGATACAAATACAAACATGCAGTTATAAAGATTAACAAATAACTCCAGATGCCGGTATCCCACCACCAAGTCACCCTTTATTTCCACGTGGCGAGTCCTTGACACTAATCCAGCTCTTTCAGAGTCAGCTCTCAAAGTGAACAGGATGTCTGACATTCCTGTTTATATCCGTCAGCCGGTGTTCCCTGATTGGACCAGATTAACAGCCCCAGTCAGGGAACTCAGATTCTATGAAGTCAACCTGGCTGATCTCATTACAATCACTACAAACAAGAAGGTAACTGAATTAACGCCTATGACTTAAACCAATCCTCTTTGATTCCAGCCCTGACTCACACAAAGAAGACAAACAGACACAGTTAAGAGATACGTTAAAATAAAAATGAGGGAGAGATGTAACTGGCCACTTTGCTTAAGCAGTCTCCATGACCCATAATAACACAGGCACATTGGATTGTTTACTGCTTGGCTTCTGAAGCCATCAGTCAAAATAAACAGGTTCTAGCAGATTCCTAGTAGTACTTAGTTGATTCTTGTAAGTGAAATTCTATTCTCCAAACTCTCAATTAGTTGATAATGGGAGAATAACCAGGGAGCAATCAAATTTCTGTCCTGTAGCTCTGGCAGCCAAAATCCTCTGACAAAACATACAGTTCAAAACAAGTGCAAATTTTGGTTTCTCTTTCAGTTTGTTTTCAACATTCTCTTGGCACCAACTTCCCTGTGAGACCCCTGTTAACAATCAAAAATCTACCATTTATATCAATAAAATGCCTCTCTGGAATCAGAATGTCTGTACAGTACCTTGAACAAGAAACAACCTGCAATTAACTTGCAGGCCTGGGCTCAAAAACAAGTATCAGTTTGTACGACAACAAGGTGTAGAGCTGGATGCACAGAGCAGGCCAAGCAGCATCAGAGGAGCAGGAAGGCCGATGTTTCGGGTCGAGACCCTTCTTCAGAAATGGGGGAGGGGAAGGGGAGTCTGAAATAAATAGGGAGAGAGGGGGAGGCGGATTGAAGATGGATAAAAGAGAAGATAGATGGAGAGGAGACAGACAGGTCAAAGAGGCGGGGATGGAGCCAGTAAAGGTGAATGTAGGTGGGGAGTTAGGGAGGGGATAGGTCGGTCCAGGGAGGACGGACAGGTCAAGGAGGCGGGATGAGGTTAGTGGGTAGGAGATGGGGGTGGGGCTTGAGGTGGGAGGAGGGGATAGGTGGGAGGAAGGACAGGTTAGGGAGGCAGGGACGAGCTGGGCTGGTTTTGGGACGCGGTAGGGGGAGGGAAGATTTTGAAGCTTGTGAAGTCCACATTGATACCATTGGGCTGCAGGGTTCCCAAGCGAAATATGAGATGCTGTTCCTGCAGCTTTCGGGTGGCATCGTTGTGGCAATGCAGGAGGCCCAGGATGGACATGTTGTCCAAGGAGTGGGAGGGTGAGTTGAAATGGTTCGCGACTGGAAGGTGTAGTTGTTTGTTGCGAACCGAGCATAGGTGTTCTGCAAAGTGGTCCCCAAGCCTCCGCTTGGTTTCCCCGATGTAGAGGAGGCCACAACGGGAACAGCAGATACAGTATACCACATTAGCAGATGTGCAGGTGAACATCTGTTTGATGTGGAAGGTCTTCTTAGGGCCTGGGATGGGGGTGAGGGGGGAGGTGTAGGGGCAGATGCAGCACTTGCTCCAGTTGCAGGGAAAAGTGCCGGGGGTGGTGGGGCTGGAGGGGAGTGTGGAGCGGACAAGGGAATCACAGAGAGAGTGGTCCCTCTGGAAAGCAGATAAGGGTGGGGAGGGAGAAATGTCTTTAGTAGTGGGGTCAGATTGCAGATGGCGGAAGTGTCGGAGGATGATGCGTTGGATTCGGAGGTTGGTGGGGTGATATGTGAGGACGAGGGGGATTCTGTTTTGGTTGTTATTGTGGGGAGGGGGTGTGAGGGATGAGTTGCGGGAAATGCGAGAGACATAGTCGAGGGCATTTTCGACCACTGTGGCAGGGAAGTTGTGGTCCTTGAAAAACGAGGACATCTGGGATGTCCGTGAGTGGAATGCCTCATCTCAGGAGCAGATGTGGCGGAGGCGAAGGAATTGGGAGAAGGGGATTGCCTTTTTGCAGGAAGGTGGGTGAGAGGAGGTATATTCTAGGTAGCTGTGGGAGTCAGTAGGCTTGAAATGGATATCGGTTTCCAGGTGGATGCCACAGATGGAGACAGAGAGGTCCAGGAAGGAGAGAGAGGTATCAGAGATGGTCCAGGTGAACTTAAGGTTGGGGTGGAAGGTATTAGTGAAGTGAATGAACTGTTCGAGTCCTCGTGGAAGCAGGATGCGGCGCCAATACAGTCATCAATGTAACGGAGGAAGAGGTGGGGGATAGGGCCATTGTAGCTACGGAAGATGGATTGTTCCACGTATCCTACAAAGAGGCAGGCATAGCTTGCGCCCATGCGGGTACCCATGGCCACACCCTTTGTAGGAAGTGGGAGGAATTGAAAGAGAAGTTGTTGAGGGTGAGGATGAGTTCGGCTAAGCGGATGAGGGTGTCAGTGGAGGGGGACTGGTCAGGCATGCCGGACAGGAAGAAGCAGAGAGCCTTTAGGCCATCTGCATGGGGAATGCAGGTGTATAGGGACTGGACGTCCATGGTAAAGATGAGGTGTTGGGGACCAGGGAATTGGAAGTTTTGGAGGAGGTGGAGGGCGTGGGTGGTATCACGGACGTAGGTAGGGAGTTCCTGGACCAAGGGGGAGAAAATGGAGTCGAGATAGGTGGAGATAAGTTCGGTGGGGCAGGAGCAGGCGGAGACAATGGGTCGACCAGGGCAGTCAGGTTTGTGGATTTTGGGAAGGAGATAGAAACGGGCGGTGCAGGGTTGGGGAATGATGAGGTTAGAGGCTGTGGGTGGGAGGTCACCTGAAGTGATGAGGTTATGGATGGTTTGGGAGATGATGGTTTGGTGGTCGGGGGTGGGATCACGATCAAGGGGACGGTAGGAGGAGGTGTCAGAGAGCTGGCGTCTGGCCTCGACGACGTAGAGGTCAGTGCGCCATACTACAACTGCGCCTCCCTTGTCCGCGGGTTTTATGTTGAGGTTGGGATTGGAGCGGAGGGAGCAGAGGGCTGCACGTCCTGTGGGGGAGAGGTTGGAGTGGATGAGAGGGGTGGAGAGGTTGAGGCGATCGAAGTCTCGACGGCAGTTTGAGATGAAGAGGTTGACGGAGGGTAGGAGGCCTTGGGATGGTGTCCAGGAGGAGGGGGTGTGTTGGAGGCGGGAGAAGGGGTCAGTAGAGGGAGGGTTAGGCTCACGGTTAAAGAAGTAAGCGCGGAGGTGGAGGCGGCGGAAAAACTGTTCAATGTCCAAACGTGAGTTGTATTCATCAATGTTTGGGTGGAGGGGGACAAAGGTGAGTCCTTTACTGAGGACTGACCGTTCGCCCTCAGTAAAGGGGAGGTCTGGGGGTTGGTGAAGACTCGGCAGGGCTGGGTGCTACAGTCTCCTCTGGAGCTGCTGGCGGTGGAGGTGGTGGGCGGAGCGACGTCGGTGGTGGGAGGAGTGACGTCGGCGGTGGGCGGAGCGACGTCGGTCAGTAAATCTTGGATGCTGGTGGCAGCGGCGTCCTCGATGTCTGTGTTGTCGGCCTCAGAAACGGAGGCGGCGTTATCAGCAGCGGTGTTGATGGCGTTGACGGTTTCGGAAGTGGCGTACCAGGTGGTGGCGGATGTGATGTCATCCGTGGAAACTGTTGGTGTTCTGAAGGTGGCCACATGGCCAATGGTGGTGGGCACATGGTGGGGAAGGTCCTGGTTAGGGTGGCAGGCACCAGTAAGTTTAAAGTACTTTCGGTTTTTAGTGTCCAATAAAGCCAAGTAGAATTGTGAGTTCAGGTTGTGGATCTTACGAAGAATAAAAAACAGGAGAGGTCCTTTGCAGCTCTGGGAGAGGGAGGCTCTGAGCTGGGGTAGGCTTAACTGTAGTATCTGGAGACGCCGGCGCATTGCAGCGAGTTTTCTTTGTTCAAAAACAAGCTGCTGCTTACAGCTCTCAGCTCACAGCTTCAAACCGAAAATGATCCAAATAAAAATGAAATTATGAATATCTCATCAAACTTCAGTGTAGAGAATCGATCAAAAAAAATCTCTGGGTCAAATTACAGCAATAGTCACGCGAATAAATATGGGTTAATTAGGGAGAGGCAGCATGGATTCTTAAAGGGAAAATGTGTTTTCCTAATTTGCAGTTTTTTCAAGCGGTATTAGAGTTGGTTGATGACAACAGTGCTATTGATGTAGTGTATGTGGAATTCCAAAAGACATCAGAGACAGTGCCACACAACAAACCAGTAAGCAAAGTTATAGATCATGGAATAAAAAGGACAGTAGGAATATAGATACAGATTTGACTTAGTGACAGGAATCAAAGTAATGGTTGATGGATATTTTTTGTTTCATCTGAATGGAAGTTTTCATATTAATGATATGAAATGTGGGAATGCTTGAACTGTGAGTAGGATAGTGTGGGAGGACATAGACAATTTGGTCTGCTTGCCTTCATTACTTGGACCCTTGAGTATAGGAGTTGGGAATGTTATGTTGAGGTTGCACAGGATATTGGTGAGGCCTCTTCTGGAGTAATGTGGTCTCCCTGTTATAGGAAGGATATTATTAAGCTGGAGAGGGTCCAGAAGACATTTACCAGGATGATTGCCAAGAATGGAGGGTTTGAGTCATAAGGAGAAGCTGGATAGGCTGGGACTTTTTTCACTGGAGCATTGGAGGTTGAGAGGTGACCCACAGAGGTTTATAAAATAATGATGTGTATAGGTAAGGTGAATGACAGGTGTCTCCGGTGAGGTATTTCAAAACAAGGGGCATATTTATAAGGTGAGAGAAGAAAGATTTAATAAAGATATGAGGGACATTTTCTTTACACAGAGGGTGGTTTGTGTGTGGAATGAGCTTCCAGAGGAAGTGGTGGACACAGGTATAGTATAAATGTTTAAAATACATTTGGATATGTAGATGAATAAGAAATATTTGTAAGGATATGGGCCAAGCGCAGGCAGGTGGGACTAGTTTAATTTCGGATTATGGTCAGCATGGACAGGTTAGACTGAAGGATCTGTTTATGGGCCACATGACTCTATGACTCTAAGTAGGTATAATGAAGAGACAGGACGCAGATAAAGTTCAGTGCAAAGAAATCAGAATTGATTAATTTTTAATAGGGAAGACCTGATAGACAACATAGGGTACAACTCCAAAGAGGGAGCAGTAACAGGAACATGTTCTTTGCATAAGCCATTAAAGGTTGCTGGACAGGTTGACAGCACTTTTCTTAAAACCTACAGTATTTTAGGTTTTATTCATGGAGATACACAGTACAAGAACAGGTAGACTGTGTTGAACTTGTATAAGACACAAGTTTGGCCTCATCAAGAGTTCTGCCAGTTCTGGCCGCTGGACTTTTAAGAAGGATGCGAAGGCATTAGAGACAGTGCTGAGAAGATTCAGAGATTCAGATAGAAAGTATTCCCACTTGTGAAAGATTAAGAATGAAATGGCACAGATTTAAACTAAATAGAAAAAGAAGCAAAAGTGACACCAAGTAAAACTTTTTTACACAGCAAATGATCAAAGTCTGGAATGCAGTGCCAGAGAGTCTGGTGGAATGAGGTTCCATTGAGACATACGAAAGGGAATTTAACTGTTTCCTGAAAAGCAAGCAAGTACAGGGTTATGGTGAGAAGTGACAAAATGTCACCAGGTGAAATGCGAATTTGGACAACTTGTACAGACACGATGGGCCAAAGGGCCTCCTTCTGCACTGTAACAATTCTATGCTAAAAATCATTATGGCTCAAAAAGGCATTGGAAAAGTCAATGTTGGACAAACACTGAGGTAGTGGCAGTGGAAAAATTCAAGTATCTTGGCTCAATGATAAACACCAAAGAATGAAATGCAGGTTAAATTAGCTGGGAGAGGAGGTGTGACCTCAGTTATGCCTGAAAATCCAAAATTATCAGTATGAAAATGAAGAAAACATCTTGTACTGTCTCTAGTGTGGAGTGTTGCACTCTATGAATGCAGGAATTGAAAAGGGGCAGGTTGAAAAGGTAACAGCTTTTGAAGTGTGGGCAGTGCAGAATATGCCTGGAATCATCTGGATTGACAGAAGAATGAATGAGTGAGTTAGATCAAGTGTACAAGGTTCAGGAAACCAAAGGATTGCCGAATATAGTTAGAGATAGAAAGATAGTTGCCTAATACAGTTAGAGATGGAAAGATAGCCAAGTACAGACATAGAAACAAAAACCCAACAGTCTTGTCCCAGCAACAACTGATGAAAAATTAAAGGCATAAACAGTGGAAGAAGAAAAATCAGTTGGGTGGACGACATTGAGAAATGGAGTGAGAGAGCTTGAAGAAAGCCAAAGAAGAAGCAGAACAAAGTCAAACATCATGCCAAATGTCAAAAGGTCAAATAAAAACAATGATAAAACATGATAAAACATAAATAAAAAGTATTCCTGAACTGTATCTTCTCTATTTCCATTCCAAAACCAATGCACAAAAATGATGCTGATGGTGTTGAGGCAATGTTTACATCTGGTCTAAAAGTGTCTAGACAACTGGCATTTCTGAATTGTAGATTTCCAAACTGCAGGTATTACAATGTGATAACAAGTTTTACTGAGAAATAAAATTGTGAACGTTGTTTCTGGCCTTCACATTAATAGTTTAAATCAGGAGCATAACAGATATTCATAACAACACTATATTTTCTTCTTTGGGAAACTATAAAGTGTTTCTTTTCAAAATGCTAACTTTGTTTAACTGCAGAAGTTATAATATAGAAAAGCACCACTTGACCAAAGCTCTCCCTATCTGTATTGAGCCTCCATCTGAGCGCAGTTCAAAGGACATTATCTCACCCTTTCACTGTATTCTTTTGTGTCTTTGTCCATTTATCTGATCTCAATTGACACTGCAGTTTCTGCACAAACCACTAACCCTGGAACTAAACTCCACAACTCCTGTATTTTGAATTTCTTAATTTTTAATCTTCTTTCATCTTTCAGGTGTTACAGCACATATTTAGAATGAAACAATGAACAGAAATTGAATACTTATTGACAGTAGATGATCCTGGATTCCTTGGGATTTCTTTCACTGTCAAGGAGACTCAAGTTTGTGGTGTGATGGAAAATTCACCGCTCACTTTGACAGGTGCAGCCAAAACATTCAACGCTACCAAGTGTAGAAGAGACTATCTGATCAGCCAACCCGTTGATAAGACATGACAGTGCCTGTCGTTCCAGTATCTCCAGGCTATCGAAAGGACTGCAATGACTCATCAAGACTATTTAACAGTACCCTCCAGTCTCCGGACCTCCATCAACCATTAAGAAGGACAAGTGTATAAATGTCAAGGGAATATTCAAAGAGTTGAAATTCACTAATTTAGAGCACTGCCAGCTCAAAAACTACAGTGGTTCATATGACAAGTGGAGATGAACAATATTGTCAGATGGACAATAATGACAAAGGTACAATGCCCAAATTTCAAGAACCAACATTCAGGGAGCCTTCATTTAAAGTTATAATTAGATTTCTGAAAATTAAGAATTTCACTGAAACAATGTTAAGTGAAGCATGGTTTCCCTTCGGGTTCAATGTAAAACTTAGAGTTAGATTCCTGCAGACATTGTTTGGCCAGAAAAAACATTGTACAAGTTGAAGTGAATTGTTGGTGTTCTGGTGTTTTTGTATATTTTTCTGCTCTGCTTTGTGTTTGATGTTATAGAAACCCAGGAGTGGAAAATGAGCAGGCTCCAGGCTTCTCCAATGCTAGTCCCCAGGCCCTGGTACGTAATTGTGCAAAGCCCTTGTGCTAGGTCTTGACACCAAATATCTCGAATGTGGCAGGGGCACTAAATGCATATCCCATCTACAGCAAACAATACTCACCTCTGACCTTAACTGTTTGCTCATCCTCTCCAACAATTTCTGTAAAGCTGAAGGACAGGATTTATGCGCATTTGAAAAGGCAGAGACTGATTAGGGATAGTCAACATGGCTTTGTGCACGGGAAATTGTGTCTCACTAACTTGAATGAGTTTTTTGAAGAGATGACAAAGAAGATTGATGAAGGCAAAGTGGTAAATGCTGACTGTGTGGACTTCAGCTAAGCATTCGACAAGGTTCCACGTGGTGGACTGGTTAGATCGCATGGGATGCAGGGTGAGCTCGCCAACTGGATAAAAAATTGGCTTGACAGTGGGACACAGAGGCTGGTGGTGGAAGGCTGTTTTTCAGATTGGAGGCCTGAGACCAGTGGTACGCCACAAGGATCAGTGCTGGGTCCACTGCTTTTCATCATTTATATAAATAATTTGGATGTGAATAAAGGATGTATGGCTAGTAAGTTTACAGATGGCACTAGATTTGCTGGTGTAGTGGACAGTCAAGAAGATTACCTCAGAGTACAATGGGACCTTGATCAGATGGGCCAACAGGCTGAGGAATGACAGATGGAATTTAATTTAGATAAATGAGAGGTGCTGTATTTTGGCAAGTCAAACCAAGGCAGGGCTTATATAGTTAATGCTAGGGCCCTGGGTAGTGTTGTCGAACAAAGAGACGTAGGGGTGCAGGTGCATAGTACCTTGAAAGTACAGTCGTAGGCAGACTGGGTGGTGAAAAAGGCTTTTGGCACGTTTGTCTTCATTGATCAGAACATTGAGCAAACAGTTGGGATGTCATGTTATGGTTGTACAGGACATTGGTGGGGCCACTTTTGGAATACTGTACAATTCTGCTCACCCTTCTATTGGTTGGATGTTTAAACTTGAGAGAGTGCAGAAAAGATTTACAAGGTTGTTACCAGGACTAGGGAGTCTGTGCAATAGGGAGAGGGTGAATAGGCTGGGGCTTTTCTCCCTGGAGGGTTGGAGACTGAGGGGTGACCTTATAGAGGTTTACAAAATCATGAGGCAATTCCGACACCAATATGCAACTTGCATTGCCGACAATGCAGACAAATGATGTTAAAATGAAAATGGCAAAACAGAAATCCAAACCCAAAAAATAAATAATATTAAAATAAGATGACATGAAATGGGACAACTAAATGCAAGGACGCACTTAAATATTTTAATGATTTTAGGGAAAAAAAACTGAGGTGCAAGTCATTCTTGAATCCTGTATCGAATCTTTTGCAAGCTGTTTCAAAGAAGAATTGGTCAGCGTATGGGAGCAGACTAGTTGGCTGTCCATGGAGTGGCAAGTGCACTGAAATGAATTAAGCCTGCAAACTCAATGCTAAATTGTTTAGTTGCAATGATAGTACTTTGACAATCTTTTCTCCTACAGTTTAATTCCCTAAGGTCCACAGCATCCATTTGTAACTTCAAACAGTGTTGAAGATAAAAATCAGTCTGGTTTGTTAGGTTCTGATGACATGACCTATGTAACAATGTTAACTTCACCTTACAGTTAAGTTATGAGAGGAGTTGAACACCTGATTTGATTGTGATAAAGGAATATGATCTATAAAGGAATAACTTTATTGTTGGATTCCAACTGGAATTTCAATTGTTCAGGTGGTCTTCACTTGGGGCATCAGAAACCAGGATTTATATGTGAACATCACAATGGTGAAGGAACTGGAAAATGGAGAGCAGTTTTCCAGATTTTAGGATTAAACACATGGATATAATGTTGAGATTTGAAGGGTTAAAAGACTGGAATTAAAATAAGATAAAGAGAAATTGTGAAGCATCAATGGCAAGGATGTGCCTAATAAACTGAAATAATTCTAGACAGAGATCATGAGAAGTTTTAAAAAGCAAAAATGTTTTGCTGAAAAAGAGTCATGCTGTCAAAGCTTTTCATTTGACACTCATCAAGACAGAATTGCAAAAATACCAAATTTTAAAGGGAACACCAATCTGTTATGGACCAGATCAGACCCCGTCAAAATTATTTTAAGAAGGTAGCCTAGACTCTAACTCCAGATACAATTCGATTGCTCAAGCTACTTGACATTAAGCAAAACACCACTTGTTCAACGCTATAGTTAAAATACAACATAAGAAAGAAGAACTTAGAATAAATTAACTTTATTGGAAAACTTAACAGAAAAAGTCAGAGGCAGAACAGTGGCGAGTGTGGAGTTTGCACATTTTCGTTGCATCTGCATGGGTTTCTTCCGGGTGCTCTGGTTTCGTCCCACAGTCCAAAGATGGATTGGCCATTTTAATTTGCCCATAGTTCGGTGGATTTGTCATGGGAAATGCAGGGCAACAAGGATAGGGTAGAGGGGTGAGTCTGGGTGTGATGCTTCTCGCATAGTTGGTGTGGACTTCTTGGGCTGAATAACCTGTTTCAATACTTTAATGATTTTATGATTCTGATTCTAATAGATACAGTAACTATTACTAATTAACTGTTCCAATATAGTAACATCCCATAAACACACTCCTTGACAGAGAGGCAAATTCAGACAAATAGATTTGTCTCACAGGTAACCCAGCAGCAGAGAGATAACCAAGCTTCTAGCTGCAACTGAGAGAGGGAAAAGAAAGCTTCTAGTTCTTCAAAACTCTAGCAGCCTGTGTTGAACTGAAAAGCTGAAAAAAACAGAAAAACCCTAGAAATCCAGGTCAGTGAGAGCTGGCCACACCCAACCAGACTGCTTCTAAAGTTCCAACTTCAAAAAAAACCAAAGGCCTTACAAGCTGTTTACGTTACCACAGATAGCTTGCTACTTCTTGTTCATCTGTCTCTTAAACACACCAGGACAAAATACACCCCTTAAAGCCACAGCATCATCACAAATTTAACTGCATGAGAAGAAGATGCTGATTGATTAGCAAGTAGTCTCTGGTAGAAAGTACGAGGAACAGTTAATTGCCAAGCTTATGTTAAATGGAAAGAAATAAGACAGTGAAACAAAGAGAAGATTGTTAACTCTTTCAAAATTTAGGAGAATACTCAGTATGCACAATACAATCTGCCTCAAGCTCATTGATTGTTTGTTCGTGCCGGCATCTACCCAGAAGGTTGGCTGCCATGGGCCTCCATCGGTTCAGTGCCCTGCAGCTCTCACATATTCTACATTGGTCAATAACATCGATCTGCAATATCTGCCACCATTTTCTTCTCTGTTTCTCTCTTCAATGTTTTCTATTGAGCTTGCCTTCCAATAACTGTCTGTATCTACTGCCTATTTTGATGTGACCCATATCTTGTATCTTTCTCCCTGATAGTAAGCATTAATTTCCTCTTTTCTAAGTCATTTCAAGCCTTTCCTCATTCATCTTCGTGTAGGATATGTAAAACATGTTCCTTCATGTTCATATCTAGAGTGCGTTCAGTTTCATCATTTTGTTTGTTGTTTCCCAGGCACTTCACGCAAATAACAAGATGTAGCTGCTCTGTAATCATTTTGTGACATTCAGTTTCACTTTCTTTGATGTCAACACAACTTTCATTCTGATAAAGTTGATCTTGACGATCTGCTGAAGATATGTCACTTGTCAATAACATATAAGATACAGGACTTGTCCACTTACTTCATCTTCCACTTCCAGAGTTAGTTCTCTGCTTCTTACCATTGTCTTGGTCTTCTTCACATTTATTCTAAAGCAATGTTGCTCACTCCTTGCTTTCATTTTCATTTGGTTCACAATTTTCTTAAATGCTTCTTCTGACTCTGCAATCAGTGCTGATGGTGGACTCTCCAGTGATGCAACCTGGAAGATCCTCCATGTCTCTGAAGATTATAAAGACTATCTTTTTATTTTTCTGTATATTTGATTGTGGACTGCTTTAAATTCAAGGATTGTGGAAAGGATTGCTGAAAATTTTCAAAGCAAGTTTCCGAACCTATTGTAAGTGGTTTTACACTGAGCTTTGTTCAAACATTTTGGAAGGTTCATTGCAGATGACCTGGCACCAGGAGGTATGTACAAAGTGAGATTTGGCTGGTAACAGGTTTGTAGAGCTGTGATCAGCTGTGGATAGCAAAGCCATCTGCCTGTCAACACAAATGTGGTAGGCCCCTGAGTAGCTGAATAGCTTGCTTGAGGATCGGGACGATGTTGTCAATGAAGCCTGAAGAAATTATTCATTTTCTCCCATAAGTTGCTATAACCCATTGCTTTCTTCCAATAAGTCAGAGACTTATTAATTTATGAATCAGTCACTCTGAGTCTCCTGCTAGGAAACGAAAAGTACATGGAGAAGGAAAATGGAAAATCAGGAAGTCCTGGTGAGCAGGAGGATGGTTTCAATGAATCCTGTGGACAGGAACCGTTAAACTGCCTTCCCAGTTTTCCCTTCCACCCATAACATTAATGTTCTTTTGTTTCTGTGTATGTGCGTGTATACAGTGAGTGTTACAAGGGGGTCAGATTTTTAACCAGTAGAGTTCTATGTAACATTCCTCCCAAGCTGTGCAGCCACTCCAATGTTCTGTGCATGCTGATCAGTGATATATTGACTTCCTATTTTAGAAGTCGGTGCCATGCAAGGATTTCAGAGGTTCAGGTACTAAAAAGAAGAGTACTTGTTATATGTTGACAGTTCATAGTCATTTACCTGCAGCTAGAATCTATTTATTTGTAGTCAATCGAAATCCTAGTTCAGGGCAAAAACATGGTCTGTGTTTCCTGTTAGCTTTAGTCAACAAAGACAGCTAAATTGCATGCTTTTATACAATCTTTAACTTTTGTGACAACTCCAGGAATAGTGAGGCTTGATTTCTAGAATTCTATCCCAGTGAGGTGTGACAAAATAGCTTCAACGTACAGATTTAACAGTTTTGATGACATAATGCATTCTTATCCGATTCTTCTGATTATGAAGCTGTCACATAAGACTCATGACTGCTCATTGATCCAGTAGGGATTCTGAATTATCGTTGCATCATTGCTGTCCATTTCTAGATTGTTTCTGCATTTCATTATTTGCTCTTAGACTCTATCAAATGCCTTATTATTGTCTGGAAAGCATACTTGCAAAAATGTTTGCACTTCTGTATTTTTAATGACAACTCTGAAGTGAAAGATGCCCTCTCTTGTTCCTTGCTTTGGTCTGAATCCTGACTGTCTTTCACCTAACTCTGCTTCTAAAGATTTGTCATTTCTTTCCAAAATGAATTGGTGTCATTTTTTGCACATGGCTCATGAGGCTTATTCTTTTCTGCTCTGAACCTTCCAGGGATTTTGGTCTTTTTGGGAGGTTAATGAACACTGACTGAAGAACATCCTCAGGTAGGAACGCTGATCTGTAACTTTTGTTGCTGCAGTGTCAGTATCCCTGTCAGGCATTCTGTTCTTATCTCATCAATTCCAGATACTTTATCTGCTTTCAGCTTTTTCATTAATGCATTGACTTCTGCCTTATTGGTCTTTTTCTTACGCCTGATGGCATGAATTCATTTCTGTCTTCATCATCATACAGCACTCTGACGTATTTTCACAGAGCATTTGTCCACATTTTCTGTTCAAAGCTAAGTATACCTCCCCCATCTGTAATTGTTCCTTTCTTCTTATTCATTAGTGCTGTAACTTTCTTTTGGAATATTCTCATATTATGCCTTTTCTCCACTGCTTCTATTTCCCTCAAACAGTCTACACACCGCTTTTCCATGGTTTCTCTACTCTTATTATCTATTTGTCTGTTTTGGTACATTCTTCTACATAGCTCTTCTTCTGTCTTCTTTTCTTCATTACATCTAGCATTTCATAAGTCATCCACCCTTGATGAATCCTCTCTTTTTTTAAGAAACGGTCCCAGTTACGTTTCACGCTTTGTTTCAATCTATCCCAATGCCTTTATGTCATTGGTCAGCACTGCTGCCACACAGTGCCACAAACCCAGATGTGATTCCATCCTCAGATGACTGTCTGCATTGAGTTTGCACATTCTCCCTGTGTCTGTGTGGATTTCCCCCAAATGCTCCAGGTTCCCCCCATCGTCCAAAGATGCGCAGGTTAGGTGGATTGGCAATACTGAATTGCCCATAGTGTCCAAGGATATGTAGGTTAAGTGGATTAGCCGTGGGATATGAAGGGTTACAGAGATAAGTTTGGCGGGGTTGGGTCCGGGTGGGATGCTTTTTGGAAGGTGGTGTGGATATGATGGGCCGAATGGCCTGCTTCCACATTGTAGGGATTCTATGATTTCCTCCTCACTGAAATCTTAATCTATCACTTTCTGAAATAAAGCTTCATACTTGTTAGTCTTACAACTAAAGTTGCTTACAACTTTATCAGCCTGTAAAGGTTGACTTGGTCATTCAGAGAAGTTCTTTTTAAGATATTCAGCTTGATCTTCATCTCCATTACAAGAAAGCAGTATTCTGAATTGATGTCTGCAACTTCGCAAATGAAGGCAATTTTGATGTTGTTCTTGTACCTCTCATTGATCAAAGAAAAGCTAATTGATTTCTGTGACATCATGGAATCCTTAGTGTGGAAGCAGGCCATTCGACAAATCGGGGTCACATCACCCCTCCATCGAGCATCCCACCCAGACCCACAACAATACCTTATCCTTGAAACCCTGTATTTCCCCTGGACATTCCACCGAACCTGCACATCCTTGGAGTGTGGGAGGAAACCGGAGCACCCTGGAGGAAACCAACGCAGACATAGGGAGAATGTGCAAACTCCACATAATCACCGGAGAGTGCAATCAAACCCAGGTCCCTGGCACTGTGAGGCAGCAGTGCTAATCTCTGAGCCACTATGCCACTCAATATCGCATGGACTCTGCTGGGTCTTCTCGGATGTTGTTTGAAGAACACATTCATGACAAAGTTGCTTTTCTCACAGAACTGTTTCAGGCATTCACTTCAACTATTCTTTGTTTCTAGCCTATTAGCTCATATTACATTTCTAGACCTTTACCAACCTTTGCATTCAAATCACTCATGGCAATCACCCGTGACCTGTTTCATTGCTTTTTGCGCCCCTTCATAGAATATTTCAACATCTTCATCACTGTGATCCTACATGGAGTTCATACTGTTGTAAACATGGAATGTTCATTGGATTCCCCTTACACTTTGTAATAATCACTGTCTCCAATATTGGTCCATGGCTCTTGCTACCTTGTTGTTTTGTCATGATACTGACAACATTCTTATGTTCACATCATCTGAGAAGGTTTCCATTTGCTTTTGTTTGTTTATTTTCCAAGTTCCATCTATCCTACTCTGTCAATCCTAAAATTTCCATTTTGAGTTTTGAGTTTTAGAACCTCCTCCATGTAATTGCTTACTTGCCCATTCTGGTAGACTGTCCTCAAATTACAAGTTTCAATTTTCAAAATTTCTTGCCTTGGTCTGAAATGAGAAACATCAAATCGTAGCCTTTCTTCAGAGTTTGGGTTACCCTCTCATTCACATGGCAATGCCTTGTCACAGACACTGAATTAACCACATAGACAAACACAAAGTGAAGAACCGTGGGTCCATAACATGTAATGAAAGTTTTGTGAAGGTATCGCCATAACTCCTTTCAACTGACCTCTCAATTTATTATACTTACCACAAAGATTTCTCACATTGTTTGTTTTATGTAAAACAGGAATAACTATTTATTACTAATGGAAAGTACACTACAAGATTTTAGGAATGTTAATGATCCAAACTCTTAAAATCACTAACTACTCAGACTGTTACCCCAAAATCCTTCTTTTCACCCAAGCCACCACTTAATCCTGAGAAACAAAATGAAATGTTAGTCGTGAATGTTTGGGAAAGATGGTAAACTACATGGCTGGACTCAGTATTTAAATCTCAGGCTAACAATTCCAGCTCTGAATGTGCTAAATCCCATATCAGCAGCTCCACAACAGTTTGGTGATGAAAGAGCTTAAGTCTTTGAAAGAGTTCCTAAGTTGGGTTAGTTCCTTTTTCTGGGCAGTCTCCTGATAGTAGTCTACCAATCCAACACTCAAGATATAGTTCCTCCCTGAAAACGGTCTTCCAGTATGACCTTTACTGCCCCAGACACAGTTTTCTGTTCTTTGCTTCAAGTAATGTACCTGTGGTTCCCTACTAAGTGGGCATTCACGGTGTGTCGACACTCTGGGAGAAATCCTTTCTTGGACCTCGCTGCTCAAGCTTTAGCTATCGACTAAACACACAGGGTTGCAGGGTTTGGTTTGAAAACTCTGCCCCCTCAGCCTTCCCATATACTGCATCCGCTCTACCCGGTGTGGCCTCCTCTACATCGGGGAAACCAAGCGGAGGCTCGGGGACCACTTTGCAGAACACCTACGCTCGGTTCGCAATAAACAACTGCACCTCCCAGTCGTGAACCATTTCAACTCCCCCTCCCATTCCTCAGACGACATGTCCATCCTGGGCCTCCTGCAGTTCCACAACGGTGCCACCCGAAGGTTGCAGAACAGCTTGGGAACCCTGCAGCCCAATGGTATCAATGTGGATTTCACAAGCTTCAAAATCTCCCCTCCCCCTACCGCATCCCAAAACCAGTCCAGCTCGTCCCTGCCTCCCTAACCTGTTCTTCCTTCCACCTATCCCCTCCTCCCACCTCAAGCCGCACCCCCATCTCCTACTGACCAACCTCATCCCGCCCCCTTGACCTGTCCATCCTCCCTGGACTGACCTATCCCCTCCCTAACTCCCCACCTACACTCACCTTTACTGGCCCCATCCCCGCCTCTTCGACCTGTTTGTTTCCTCTCCACCTATCCTCTCCTCTATCCATCTTCTATCCACCTCCCACTCTCTCCCTATTTATTTCAGAACCCCCTTCCCCTCCCCCTTTTCTGATGAAGGGTCGAGGCCCAAAACGTCAGCCTTTCTGCTCCTATGATGCTGCTTGGCCTGCTGTGTTCATCTAGCCCTGCACCTTGTTGTCTCGGATTCTCCAGCATCTGCAGTTCCTACTATCTCTGATTCAACATTTTTTACCAGTTGTTTTTGCACGTGTTTTAAGATCATAAAGTTAACCTTCCTCTTAGCTTTGGTTGGCTTTCTGCAGCAAGGAGGTAACCGATCGGCAGCAAATCCCGATTTATACTGATTCCCACTGTCCCCAAGGTCGATTCCCCAGCAAATGGGTGCACTGGACTGAACTGTGAACCTTACGCAGAATCCCAGGCTTCTCTGGTAAATTTTTAAAATTAAGGCAGGTGTTGGCGCGCCAGGGTGAAGCAGGTTGGCTAGTAGTCAGCGGACCCAGGGCAGAGCAGGACGGCTAGTGGTCGCAGGGCTGGTGCGGAGAGGCTGGCGGGTTGGAGACCTACTGTGGTCAGCCTGTCACAGATCTCAAGCTTGGCTATGCAGGGAGAGATGAGATCTCACGTGGAAAGCCCACAGCATGGAGAGACTACAGGCTATAGAAGGACTGTAATGTTTATCTTTAACTTCATTATCATTAACTTCATCGTTTATGAATCACAGAAGGTAGGTCTACAGGTACAACAAGTAATTAGGAAGGCAAATGGAATTTTGTCCTTCATTGCTAAAGGCATTGAAATTAAAAGCAGAGAGGTTATGTTGCAGCTGTACAAGGTGCTGGTGAGGCCACACCTGGAGTACTGTGTGCAGTTTTGTTCTCCTTACTTGAGAAAGGATGTATTGGCACTGGAGGGGGTGCAAAAGAGGTTCACGAGTTTGATTCCGGAGTTGAGGGGGTTGGGTTATGAGGAGAGACTGAGTAGATTGGGATTATATTCATTGGAATTCAGAAGATTGAGGGGGGATCTTATAGAAACATTTAAAATTATGAAGGGAATAGATAAGATAGAAGTAGAGAGGATGTTTCCACTGGCAGGTGAAGGTAGGACAAGAGGGCATAGCCTCAAGATTAGAGGGAGCAGATTTAGGACTGAATTGAGAAGGAATTTCTTCACCCAGAGGGTTGTTAATCTGTGGAATTCCTTGCCCAGTGAAGTAGTTGACGCTACTTCAGTAAACGTTTTTAAAAAAAAGGTAGATTTTTTTTGAACAATAAAGGAATTAAGGGATACGGTGAGAACGCGGGTAAGTGGATCTGAGTACACGAAAAGATCAGCCATGATCTTATTGAATGGCGGAGCAGGCTCGAAGGGCCAGACGGCCTACTCCTGCTCCTAGTTCTTAGGTTCTTATTACTTTATTTTCGTTATGCAGAATTTTGAGCTTTTCCTTTTATTTCTCTTTTTCTGTACCTAATTTATTTTAGTACCTAAGATTTGTATCAAGGTACTCTGTATCTAAGTTGGCATCTTGTGTGGCGACGTTGTACATATTTCACTGGACTCCTATACTTTGTACTTACATGTCAAGTACATGTGACACTCAACCAAATTCAAACTGTAAATTCTAGTTCGAGAAAGGAGTTTTAAAGAATGGATTGGGTTACAACAACTTAGTTCCCAGATAGCCCTCTTAATCCCTGCTATTATTTACAGTCAATATGCATGTTCTTGGGCAAGTTGAATCTGTTTGCTACTGGATAACAGAATACTGGAATGAAAAGTGAGAACAACCACTGTTATTCTGTGAGGGAGGGGAAGGAGTGAGGGCAGAATAATGAGAAATGGGTCAGACATAGCTCAGCCTCCTGTTAATCATGGTGTTGGGGGCAAAAAGTGGGACATTCTTGAATGAGGGAAAAGGAAGACATGTCAGAGGCACCACTGTGGAAGGTGACATCATCAGAATTGAAGTGACAGGTTTGGAAAAACTGGGAAAAAAGAATGGAGTCATTGAGGCACACAGCATGAAAGCAGCCAGTCCATGTCAAACATAATCCCAAATAAAAAAGTCCCACCTCCCTGCTCCTGGCCCATATCCCTCCAAATCTTTCCCATTTGTGTACTTATCAAAATGTATTTTAAACATTGTAATTGTGCCCACATTCACCACTTCCCCGGGAGGTTCATTCCACACCCGAACCACCCTCTGTGTAAAAATTTTGCCTCTCATGTCTTCTTTAATCTCTCTCCTCTTACCTTTAAAAATGCGCTCTCAGACTTGAAATTCCCCATCTGAGGGAAAAGACAACAACCATTAACCCTATCTACACCAACCATGATTTTATAAAATTCTATTCAGTCACCTCTCAACCTCCTATGATCCACTGAAAAAAGTCAAAGCCTATCCAGTCTCTTTACAACTCAAGCCTTCCATACCCAGCAACATCTTGGTAAATCTCTTCTGAACCCTCTCCAGCTTAATAATATCCTTCCTATAACTGGGAAACTGGAACTGGGCACATTACTCCAGAAGAGACGTCACCAATGTCCTGCGCAACCTCAACATGACTTCCCAACTCCTGTACACAAAGGACTCAGCAATGAAGGCAAGTGCGTGCTATACCTTTTTAACAACCCTGTCTATATGTCATGCAAATTTCAAAGAATTATGTACCTGAATCCCTCGATCCCTCTGTTCTACAACACTATCCAGAGTCCTACCATTAATTATATAAGCCCTACCCATGTTGGTTGCCCAAAATGCGATACCTCGCATTAATCCAATTGAATTCCATCTGCCATTTTTCAACCCATTGACCCATTTGATCAAGATACCCTTGTAATCCTTTAAAACTTTCTTCACTACTAGTGAATTCTAGTGTCACCTGCAAACTCACTCACCGTGTCTTCTATATTCTCATCCAAATCATTTATGTAAATAACAAACAAACGAAGTCCCAGAACCAATCCCTGTGGAACACCACTGCTGATAGAACTCTAGTCCAACAAACAACTATCTACCACCACTCTGTCTCCTGTACCCAACTGGCAAGCTCAGCCTAAATCCCATGCGGCCCATCTTTACTAATTTACTAGTCTACCATGTGGAACCTTGTCAAAGACTTTACTGAAGTCCGAGTAAACAATGTCTGCTGCTCTGCCCTCATAATCTTTTTGGTAACTTCCTCAAAAAACTCAATCAAGTTTGAGAGACACAATTTTCCTCTCACAAAACCATGCTGACTATCCCTTATGAACTTTTGCCTTCCTAAATGTCCATAAATCTTGTCTTTTAAAATCACCTCCAACAATTTACTCACAACCAAATTTTGATTCCCCCTTGGGCAACTGTCTGTGTGGAGTTTGCACATTCTCCCCGTATCTTTGTGGGTTTCCTCCGGGTGCTCCGGTTTCCTCCCACAGTCCAAAGATGTGCAGGCTTGGTGGATTGGCCAGGCTAAATTGCCCGTAGTGTTCAGGGATGTGTAGATTAGGTGGGTGATAGGGGTATGGGTCTGCGTGGGATGCTCTGAGGGTCGGTGTGGACTTGTTAGGCCGAAGAGCCTGTATCCACACTGTAGGGATTCTATGGATTCACAGGTCTGTAGTTTCCTGGTTTTTTCCCATACCCCATCTTAAACAAAGTACAACATTAGCCACCCTCCAGCTATCAGACACCTTATCTGTAGTTCTCGAGGTCTCACAATTTCCTCTCTTACTTCCCATAATGTTTTGGGATACATTAGTTCAGGTCCTGGAGATTTATCCACCTTTACATTGTCTAAGACTTCCAGAACTTTCTTGCATGAAGCAAAATGAGAGGGTGTGTGGTCAACAAAGGAGTAGGTTGTTTTGTAGTTGATGTTTGTAAGTGGAAGCACAGCTTACTTAGAGAAGTGCATCAGTGAAGTGATTTGATTCTCAATTCTCCACTTCACATTCAGTAATCAGATTCTTGCACCTTGTCTAAGTTTGCATAATTCCTTTGTAGATGCCAAGCTGCCAGCATGTCTCTTTAAAATTAACAGCTCTCTCACAGAGTTCACGAGAACCAAAAGCTCCCTTTCAAACCACATACACTCCTGCCTGCTGTTATTATGATTCCCTGAACGTCAAGTTCCCAGGTGAGGAAAAACGAACTAGATCGCCTTTTTATTCAACTGTCCCCTTGTTTGACTGAACAAAATTAATTAAAGAGGATCCACTCCCTTCTGGATACCACTTCTCCCAGAAACAATGAATTTGTGTTTCAAAAGAAGCCAACTTAATCTGGCTTTCTTGAGTTTACAGAAGAGTGAATTTACCAATTAGTAAACGTAAGAAGAAATAAGAACAGATGAACACAGGTTAGAAATGAGAAGTGAGTCCACAAAAAGATAAAAGTTAAATGATATATGGATCAGTCTCTGGGTCAATGGTGAAGAGAGGATAGTGGAACATTGATAGCTGAGCAGTTAATTTTGAGATTCTTGGCTTTGCTGATTAGTTGAAACTTTTGCCTTATTTCCTTTTGAACATGCTTCTTAACTGGCTTCCAGCACTGACAGCAAGAGGATCCTGATTTCATTCTAACACAAAAACAGAAATTGCTGGAAAAGCTCAGCAGATCTTGCAGCACCTGTGGAGAGAAATCAGAGTTAACCTTTTGGGTTCAGTGACCCTTCTCAGAATTGCCTTCATCAGAAAACTTTTGGTTTTGTCCTTATTTTGTACTGTTTCCTTTTGAACTGGTTTGTTGACTGGCTTCTAGCACTCAGAGAGAGTGAATCATTTACCAGCAATGCTGGGGTAACTAGTGGATGGTTTTTCGACAGCGAGTTTCAAAGTACACGAGCACTTGAACCCAGGCCAGTGCATATAAGTATCTTAGCCCGCAAGTACAAACAGACCACGGTTGAAAACTGGCTTTAACCCTCTGTAGTTGTGCATTCTTGAAAGGGGGAAATACCAATAGTCTTTTGTCCAGTGTTATATCCTTTATCCTATCATGTTCACAGCCTGAGATATTCAAAGGATATTACAGTTCAGTTTGAAATTCATTTCTCCCTTTGAAGTTTCCTTGACAGTTTTAGATGTGCCATTCCAGGTTTTCTCTTGCAGACAGACACTGAAGTCACATCTGCAGCCATCAGTTGGCTGTGTCTTCGATTTAAAAAGAACACATGCTGCAATTACAAGTTTAGTATGTCTAGAGGTGATCTGAGGTTATGATCCATGGTTATGTGACTGCTAAAAGGTGCAGATAGGTTGCCAAAATGGTGGATATTTGGCAAAGGCAATTCAGCAGGAATAGATTTTTAGAGGGAAGCAGGAGGAATGGAAATTTACCCCAAATGCTCACATTTTCAAGGAGTGGAAGACGAGATTGAGTGAAGTAGATACCCAGATTTTCAAAAACAGGATTACAGGTATTAAATGCCACAAGGAAAGCAGATGGACTTATGGCTTTTTTTTAGAAACACAGAAGCACTGAATTCAGAACAAAAAGACATTTGATTCAATGTTAATTTTTATCCTCCTACTACACTAAGTGAGTGAATTGAAGGCACAGATGATTAGGGTAGATTTTAAATTTAAAAATCTGAAAGCCAGAAATTAGGATGAAGAGGTTTTGAGAGTCCAGACTGTCAGGGAGTTTGGGGCTTACACTTTTGCCAAAAATGGGAGACTATGAGAAAAGAAGACAGCACACCAGAGCTGGAAGAGTAGAAAATGTAAACAGGGATAAAGAGCTGGAAGAGAGTTGTATTGGGTAGAAAGGGGAAAGACTGTGCAGGAAGTGGAAAACAAAGAAAGGATTTCAACACCAACACAGTGAGGGACAAGGACACAAAAGAAGTGAACGAGGATAGCAGTGACGGCTGTCTTTTATTGGGTTAACATCGGTATATACATGAAAGCTATTAATTTAGTACACCATTAGTATGCAGCTTTTCTATAAGAGGGACTTCAGGAGGAAAACAAGAGCATCATTTTAGAATTTATGGCAGAAACATAAAAGGGGCCGTAATCATGCAAGGGCTATTTGAATATGGAACGTATTCCTGCAAGTGGGCATTCAAATAGTGTTAATCACAGAAATTGAAAGAGAATTAGAGAAATATTTAAAAGGAAAGTACAAAACAGGATGGGAAAAGAGCTCAAAAATAAAACTAAAGTTATTAACTCCAAAGTGAGCTCACACTGGCAAGAGAACAATGGGCTGAAGCTCTGACAATCCACTCTTACAATTCTGATTCAAACAAATCAGATAGCACATTTCAATGAAATTCAAGAATGTTGTTGCATTTCAATGAATTTATTGCTTCACAATGGCACATTTTTCTGGCAGTGCATTTGGCACAGATAGCCATTTCTTTTCTTGTATTCAGATCAAATGTCAAATAATTCAGTTGAAAGACAGAATCAATGTTTTAGACAAGGTTACTATCTCATTTTATCAAGTAATTTACATTTTTCTGTAAATTACACACACATAAATAGTGATGATATAGGATCAAGAATGAAAACTTTCTTAATCCTTCCATCATAGAGCCGAAGGAAGGAAGCAACATCTTACTGATATAACACATGTGTCATCTTTACCCAACTGCACTGATGCAACATAATGTGTTTTATTCCACAGCTAACATATGAATGAAAATGTAGCCCTGCTTGTTGCTTATTGAATGACTGTAACACTGAGTTTGATGCTGAGCCCACCAATAAGGTCCCAGGTTCAATCATTGGTCCATGCTGAATAAGCTGTTTTGGAATAGAGTTCATGTGAAACAAAGCTAAATTGTATTTTAGTCAAGTAATTTATGAAGAGCAGCAATTTCTTATCATGGTTAAAAAATGTAACCTGCTTTTGTGAATGTCACTTTTAAAAATAAACACTACTCCATATGTTTTAGTGGGTTTGCAAGCTGTGTCACTCTTGGTGACTGCAAATGTCACCAAAAGCAGTTCCTTGTCGCAGTTACAATATGAACACTGCAATACTCATGGGTAATAAAGAGTGAAGACAATGTATGGAATGAAATACCTCCAAGATCAAGACAAAGACTCAGGATTTTTCTGATAAGTGAGTATGTTACGTTATTCTACACATTCTATGAACATAACATAAAATTCACTCATAAAAATAAGAATCATTTCATAAAAAAGAAATTAAGATGCACCTTTCTCTCCCAGTCCTTCAATGCACTAGACTGAATTTCATCCAGTCACAAATATCGTTCAGCACATTTTGTATGCTAGGAATTTCAAGATTAATATAAACTTTCAAGAGTAAGAGGAACTTTTCAGAAGTCGTCAATCTTGCTATTGAGGTTCTAGAGTCACAACTGCCAGTTTGATAACATTGGAAAAGAAAGTGTAATTAGACGTTGTGGTGGAAGGTAGGGTCAGCCGACTTGATCAGGATCTAATATTGGAGACTGGTAGAGGATGGCGATTTGTGCATAGTGAAGAATAAGTGTGTGAATATTGGAGTCTGGGATAAGATGTTGGATATTTATCACTGGACTGTTAATTCAGAGACCCAGATAATGTTCTGGGGTCCTGGGTTCGAATCCCACCATGGCAGATGGTGGAATTTGAATTCAATAAATATCTGGAATTAAGAATCTAATGATGACCATGAATCCATTGTCGATTGTTGGAAAAACCCATCTGGTTCACTAATGTCCTTTAGGGAAGGAAATCTGCTGTCCTTACCTGGCCTGGCCTACATGTGACTCCAGACCCACAGCAACGTGGTGGACTCTTAACTGCCCTCTGGGCAATTAGGGATGGGCAATAAATGCTGCCTAGCCAGCAATGCCCTCATCCCATGAATGAATAAAGAATGTTCAAGCATGTAAACAGGGTCCTTTTGTCCAAGAAACTTGAATTTTGAATGCCTGATCTCCAATAGTGATGGAAAATATAGGGCTGAATCTTCTGATTTTTTTGGCTGATTGTGAGTGTTGACTTTGGGAGAGTGATTCTTGGTGAGTTTTTTTTCCCTGTATCATACTAAACTCACTGCATTAATTGCCATTTCAGCCCTTATTATATTATGCCCAGAGGTATGCACAGATTACTGATTGTTTTCGGAGACAGCTGGGACTGGAATTAAAGAAGGATGGGAGTGTAGAAGATCCCTACAAGTCTGCGTGACAATTCACTGGTTCCATCCCACCCCTAGGTCATTTTTGTGGACATGGGATTTGGAAAAGGATAGAGTTGACAAACTTCCAGTAAGTGAAAGTGAATCTTCAGCTCGCTGCTGTGTGGAATCTTGGAGGAAATTCACCGGAACTGTAAAAGAGATTTATTTCCCTATTTTCTGTCTACCACATTTAAAGATATTGGAAATGGTGGAGAAAAAGACTGCTTGGATGACAGTCAAACACTGTCCACGCAAAATAAGTCTCCTTGTTTTCTAATTGATGTTGGGAGGCAGTGCATCACAAGGATGGATGCAATGGCCAATACGGGCTGGAGGATGGGAACAAGTCATGTGGTGAAACCTTCAGGAATCTATTTCGTCACAGCAAGCAACCTTAGGGAGGGGGAAGGGCTAGCCAATCAGGAATCAGGTTTGAGAGGGGCTGGAAGGCAGCTTAGCTAATTGGAAGCAAGCTCCTGGCTGCTGACTGGGCACAATTCTTCATGCTCTAGCCTTTATAATCCCATCTGATGGTGCAGCTAGACAGGTTAGATCTCAGAATGAAATCTAACATAATGGATTGTTTTGTGTATCTTTTCGGAGACACAGTGGTCGGTCAATGAAACATTATCACACGAGTCTGCAGGGTTTCTTTGATAACAGAACTGAAGTTTAGGACAAAAAGACAAAAGCATAGAAAAACAAAACAAATCCAGTTTCCTTGACAGAGAAGGCAAGTTACAAAAATCTTAAAACACGCAGATAAACATAGCATCAAGCAATTTCCCAACACGAACATTTCGGTTCAGAGAAATCACTTCTCAATATCAAATTTTAAATTCCTACTTAACTTATTCTCCCAGTTCCTTCCAATGAATGAATACACAGGAAACTGAGTTTAAAATTTCTCATCTTCTAATAACTTGCAGATTTTGAACCAAAGTCTCCTAGTCTGGAACCTGCACAAATTAAACCTTACTGCTGAGGTGATCCTGAATTATCTTGAACTTCTTTAAGGACAGAAAATAAACCTGCTTCTGTCCCTGGTCAGGCCTCCTCTGAAATGCCTGAAAAACCTTCAAACTCTGGCTTTTCTAAAGCAAGCTCAATCCATGATTATTCTGAATTGAAAACAAACTCATGGTCTTCAACGATTCCTCAATTGACACCATAATAAATAAATTCACACGAACACACCATAGGGGTTGACAGCCATTTGCTTTCTGAGAAATGCTGGAGTAGTCACTGTTTCACAAGGTTTTCGAGATTATTTTGTTCACAGAAATGAGTCACATTCATCTGCCTTTATGGCAAAATTTACCTTCTAAAAATGATATATTGCAAATTGGATTTTGCACATCAATCTGATAATATTTACTCAATAATGAATGTCCTAAGAGTTACACTGACTATCAATTAAGATTGTCATTTGGGCTTGCAGTATGGTAGCCTTGCACACAACTTAAGCTACACATATAAATACACAGGGCCTTGTTCTTTGCACACAGAAGGATGCTGTACACTTCTTGCACTTGCTTCAACTCTATAAAATAGGTGACGGCCATTCTCTGGTTCATTCCTCACGGCAATGTCTTGGTGAACCACAGTCAACGTTCTTGGTTTGAATTTTAACAAAGCTTGGCAATTAACTGTCAGTCATCATCTAACTGGTACATTCTGGATGGCAAATATGTCTACCGATCAGAGTCTATTTTTAACCAATCAGCATTCTTTTCTTATAGAGTATAAAACACTGTTCTCCATTATGTATCCGATTGAAACATGAAATTCTAACAGGGCTATTCAGATTAGACACAGGGAGGATGCCTCTCCTGGTCGGGGAGTCTACAGCAGGGAGACACAATTTCAGGATATGAGATAGGCCATTAAGGACTGAGATGAGGACTCAAAACACTAACTCTGCTTTGTCTCTACACATACTGCCAGGCCTGCTGAGTTTCTCCAGCAATTTCTGTTTTTGTTTCAGATTTCCAGCATCCACAGTTTTTTTATGTTTTATTTAAATTTCTGGCTTGTTAACACTCAGTAGATATCCTGAAATTGTCCATGATCCCTGGCACTGCTGTCATTCTTAAAAGGTCCCTGTGTACCCGGACAGCAGCAAGTCTCAAGCTGTCCTGCACAGTACCTGACATTTGCCGCAGACAAAGCAGACAAGTGAAAACTGGCACACCATTTTGTGGGCAGGGACCTGGAAGTCCTGCTTGAAGGGGGGTGCACAGGTAGGACATCCTCTTCTCCAAGATCAGCAGAGGAGGCCACAACACCAGATCATGCCAGCTTAGACTGAGGTTGCTGCCAACGTCAGTGCAGCTTCAGCTATCTGGGAAGTGCACAGGAAGAGTTCCATGATCTTCTCCACTCTGGCAGTGTAAGTGCTGCCACCTTCTATCCTATAACTTACATTCATTCTACATCTGCTATTCACAGTACGCACCTCTGAAAAAGGCTCAGGCTCTCCTATTCTTGCTGATGCCACAGTATCTTCTCTTACTCATTGTCACCCACTCCAACCGCGATACCACCAGGCCTTCTACATTGCCTTGTTCTGGATACCTCCCCACCTAGACAGAAAGTAATGGCTGTACCACCCAATTTCATCTCCTTATAATATCTGCCTCTCTCTCATTCATGGAAGAAACAGGCTACAATAGGGCAAAAGGAGTCAAGATGGGTGGTGATCTGCCTGTCATTTGACTCTTCATCACTTACAAAGAAAGGATTCTGACTGTGACCGCTCTGACTGACCATGGTCAAATCCATGGACTGGTATTGGAGACTGCCCTTGACTGACTGTGCCAAGATCTCATGAGTGAAGGCTATCTGGCTGGATTTGATTTGACTAAGGAGTGCCGACAACCATGACAAGCTTCCTGGTTTTATGTCTGCACAGAATAGCATGGCAAGACAGGAGCACTCTGAGCCTGGTATCTGTGAATGAGGGGCAACGCATAAAATGGTAAGGGAGTGCAGTACAAGCAGGAAACTTCAGATAGGCTCAAAGGGAGCACTATAACTGTGAGCAAACAGGCCAGAGATCTTCCATGGTCCAATCCGTGAGCTTGGAGCCTGTCCCTAAGTGCAACATGTCCTTGCTGTAGAATTGCAACAAATAGTGCAGAACTGTCCTATTAATCGATCAAAGATGTGCCATGAGGCTTCCTAGAGGTTGGTATATGTCAGATTCCAATGTTCATGGACATGGGGTGCATGTAACGTTAGTCCCTGTGTCCGTCATGAAGGTCCTTCAGAGCAACCTGTGAGCTAAGTCGCTTGGTATCTGCTCTGAGCTTGGCATTTAATTTCTTCGGGGTGATTGGAAAGAAAGGAAGCTACATATTAATGAGGTGAGACGTGCCATCAGTAAAGTTGGCAACAAGTAATAATCCTCCTTAATAGGTAACCTGCTGCTGCCTAGTGAGAAACTCACCTCAGCACTCAGTTGATGCAAGAGATGCAGTAAGTTGCTCCTGATGTCAACAAAGACCTCACCATTCTTATCGTACCATTCTGCCAGAAATCTTGCCATAACTCACACTGTTCAATTGCCTGTAAGATTCCATCCAGTGAGTTATGGGAACCCAGAGGCCAGAATACATAGTCTGATGAGTTAAGGTGGTGAAACCTCATTTAGAATATGGACACAGAAATCTTTAATAGGGAAAAAATTGATATAACAAGTTTGACAACAGCAAGTTAAGTTGGGCATACAGCAAATAGACATAGATATAAGACTATTCACCAGACGTGGATAGATGTCCACAGAATGCACAAAGATGTAGTCCCTAAATGTCAATGGTCTGATACTTGGAGGCCATAGTTCCACACAGATACGTGAGAATAGTTTGTGGAGGGCAGAAACAGATCGGATGGAACTTATTTCTCCTTACATACCTCCCAACAAATAGTTTGAACTAAAATGTGAAGAAAGTATGTGCCAAAACCAGGCTTTTTTAGTTGCAGAGCGTGTGTGGTATGAGACAACAGGGCCTCGAGAGAAGAGGGCGACGAAAACAGGTAACTGTACAGCAATTACCACATTTAAATTTTGCTGTGAGATGTAAATAATGTCTTGGCATTTCTGTACAAATTTCTCCAGCCTGCTATTTTATTTCAAAAGAAATTAGCTATTTTTTTTGAAATTATAACAAAAGCAATTGCCTCCAAACTGCTACCGTTATTGCACAACATGAGTTTTTCCTACGTTACTTTTAAATTTTGCTTAAATGAAACATGACACAAAAAACTATTTCAGTGTAATTGGTGTTTATCCATGTACCAATCTTGTTTTCAGCTTTATTAATATAAGTTAAGATCAATGCAATGTCCTCATTTTTCCTGCCACTAATTTGCTGCTTGATTGATACAAAAGCTTCTGTGCAAGTCTAATACAAGTATAGTACAATGTCAAAAGAAATTGGAACAGCATTTACTTCACGCTCAATAAAGTGAAGTCAAACTAATTAGCCAAATGCACCAATTGTGACTTCATGTTGTAAATCTGGACTCATCATCTTTTGGTGCAGGAAGAACATGTTGTCACCCTGCAGACAATGTATGTCACCTGATGTGTTTGACTCGTCCTTTACAGTTTATGAATGAACTTAAGTACAGTGCAGCAGGCTCAAATACAGCTCTGAAGCTGTTTATGAATGCATTTGAGACTAACGAGAAATTCAAAAGAAAGTTCACACATAAAGCAATGGCATCAGGCCTGTGGTTAATACCCAGCTGTAGCATTCATGTCAGCATTCCAAGAATGTGTTTCAGGAACAGAAATAAATAAATTACTGTTGACATTTCAGTGCATTGAAAAGGCAATTGCAGTGTACTTAATTTCACATTTCCAAATGCAACTGTATATTGCATGAGTCACTAAATTTGTTTTTAGTTTTATTCATGTGAAGGGAGACATTCAGAAAGACTTTAGGAAAACTGACCCGATTGGTACTTACAATAGGAAAAAGAATCAAGAGCAGAATATACCTTTAAGATCACTATGAAAAGCCTGAGACATTCTCCTTACCCTGAGAATAAATAAGCACACCTCCTCTTCTGACTAAGTCACTGAGCAATACTTGTGTCATAGCACTGGAGGAGTGTTTGTGCCAGACCCCTACTCTCAGCTGAGGGTGGCTATGTAGGGCTGAGTGGCTGTGATGGGGGTGGAAAGCAGCACATTAAGGGAGGAGTGATCTGTGAAAGCTTACCTGAAAGTACTGTGCCTTGAATAAATCCAGTTTGTAGATCTTTACCCTGTCGGTAAAAATAAGAAGGATAAGAGATATACAATATTACTTTTCTGGCTTTTTGAGAAAATACTGTTATGCAGTTCAAATATTAAATATCCTGGCAGATTCAGATTGTTCCCAAAATCTACCACTGAAGTCCTTCACACTGGATCAGCATCTAAGTGTGAAGGTTTGTTAGTCTGGCTCATTGCTATGACAATTTAAACATTGAGAACACTGGCAGAATAAAAGTCTCTCTTTTCTGCCTCGGCAAAGAGTTGAAATCCAACCCCAAGTACGCACCCTTCTCACATCAGCTATCCTTAAAGCTCCGATAGCAATCCAGACAAAATGGTGTCTGATCTGAGTATTTCTTTAATTATTCATTTAGGGGATGTGTGCATTGCTGGCTGGGTTAACATTTCATGCCCATCTCTAGTTGCTTTCAAGAAGGTGGTAATGAGCTGACTTCGTGATCTGCTGGAGTGCTGTTAGTGAGCGAGCTCCAGAATTTTGATCCAGTGACAGTGTTTCCAGCTATCTGCTGCCCTGGTCCTTTCAGATGGCAGTGATCACCTATTGGAGCCTTGGTGGGTTTCTACAGTGCATCTTGTAGACGGGTACACATGAATCCTAATTTTTGTCAGTGGTTGGAGGAGTGAATGTTTGTTACTGTGGTGCCAAATGAGTCATCTGCTTTGTCCTTGATGGTGTCAAGCTTCTTGGATGTTATTGGAACTGCACTCATTTAGGTAAATGTGGAGTATCCCATCATAGTCCTGACTTGTGCCTTATAAACGGTGGACAGGCTTTGGGGTGTCAGGAGGTGAGTTACTGCTCTTGAGGCCACAGTATTTATTTGGCTAGTCCAGTTCAGTTTCTGGTTAAGGGCAACTCCCATGTTAAACTCAATTTAATTCACACTGAATCCTTAAAAAGAGAATGGAGCTGCTCTAGATTTAAACACAAGTCCTTGACGTGAAAGGAGGTGAGCCAATCTGTAATATCAACAGTAGCCCATAAACAAAAAAGCAATGTACACAAGGACTGAAGCATAACAAACAACCAGAGACAATCAGGACAAAGGTCCGATCATCTCTTCCTTCTTGCTGACATGAGCAATTGTAAACCCATTTATACATTCAACACGAAAACATGCACTTCTGAAGATCTGATTTGATTTATGTATTGTCATGTGTACTTTGTTACAAAATACAGTGAAAAGTGCTGTAAAGTGTCACCACTCTCTGGCTCTGTCTTGAAACAAACAAACTGAAACACAGAATATAAAGGCAGAAGAATAAAGAAATAAAATCAGTGTTCAATTTTACAGTCCTTCTTGTTAAGTGCTCTGTCATGGGCTTGGCGGCTAGGCACGAGTCCCTTTGCTGAGCTGCTGGAATGAAACTGCCACTCTTTGGTGCCGTCTCACCTCTACTGACACCCTCGTCACAATGAGTCCTCACTTGACCTTGTCAATGCAGACAGCACCAATGTTGGGTACTGGACCGGCTCAAGCTCGACTCTGCTGTCGCCATGAGTGTGCTTCAGGCCCACCTCATTGATGCAGCCAACGCCGGTGCCGCCGGGTCTCATACTAGGCTCAAACTCGCCTCCATCACCGCCTCCATGAATCTGCGCTGGACTCAGATGCCGCTAGGAACCCAAACTCGCCTTTACCACAGCATCCATGAGTCAGCCCTAGGACTGCCTCATTGACACATCCAAACACTTCCTGACAAGGATTTCTGACAAAAAATCATGTGTTAACTTTGCTTCTCTTTCTACAGATGCTGCCAGACATGCTGAGTACTAGCAGAGTCTTCCATTTTCAGAAAATGTACTCAGCCAAGGTAATTTTGACTTTATATAATACCTGGAATCTGAAACAGGTGTTTGTGAACTGGCAGCCCATTTCACATCTCTCATGAGTTTTATTTCCAAAGACTGAACTGAATATCTGGAGAGACGTAAAAGGGGTAATGATTTGCCATCGCCCACAGTCACATAAAATTAAACTTATCTTGTCTTTAAAGTACATGCAAAGTGGCACTCATATTTAAACGCTGAGGGCAGTTACATTCCACTTATCAGGCTGGACATCAAGCGTGGCTTTCCTCCCCACTAGTAAAATCTTCAAGATTAGTCCCAACCACACCTAACTTTCAGATTGATGTCTTTGTAAAATAACTGCAAATACCCAGAAGGACTTTGTTGTAGGAGCAAGTTCTAAATAAATGTGGCAAACATGCAGCCACGTATTTCTTTGAGAGAGATTTGCCAGTTCATAATGTTCAAGTAGCAATGTAAAACTCTCATGTGCTGTACTTCTGTGCGTGCAGATGTCTCAAAATTCAAAAGCAGCCACACAACAGAGAATTTTGTAGGATCATGGCTGTAAGGGAAAAGAGTTAATAAATTATTGTATTTATGGAAAAGGTAATTAAGAACTGAAATACATAGAGAAGCTGCGAATCAACAAAATT
Organism: Rhincodon typus; assembly: GCF_021869965.1. Classification (NCBI taxonomy): domain Eukaryota; kingdom Metazoa; phylum Chordata; class Chondrichthyes; order Orectolobiformes; family Rhincodontidae; genus Rhincodon; species Rhincodon typus. Next base: position 12,828,993 of record NC_063371.1, on the reverse strand, counting down.
CCTTTTTGTGGTCATAGCAGTAATTTAACTGACAGACTGGGAAAGGAATGAGGGGGAAACAGAACTTTGCAAGCAAAGGAATGAACAATAAAAACTACAAAGTTATAGCCCACAAAATGATGCACTATTTCCTCCAGAAGCCTCAAAAATCTATAATACTAAAAGGTTGTGAACAAATATGTAATAATTTGTAAGAAATATACACTGTCACATAAATTATCACAAATAAGGACCAGCACAACAGTGAAAACATCTCTATCTGTTCCATGTATTGTACCAACTATAGCGCAGTGGATATGTGGAATTTCACATGGGATACATGTAACCCACCAGGGAACTTGCTTTTCTACTTGGGTTTCAAGCACCTTCAACAACAACATAATCACAATTAGGTATCATTTCATGATGTAACTTGGATTGCAGAAACATGTTACATTGTATTTTAAAGTGAGAATGCATTTCTATATGCAGATCAAACACAAAGATCCATGTATAGTCTACAAATACTGCCTGTTTGTTGCTAAGTTTTGTTCTGTTGAAATCATAGTCCTCTAACTGCTCACTTATGAAATCATTGATACAATTAACTGAACCACAACAGCAGACATAGCACTATCATTCTGAGAACACTGATTATTCACGTCATACCATTGACAAAAGTTATTTGTTGACTGATATATTTACATGTACCTCCTCTAATGAAGCACACAAAAACCTGCGTTGAAACCAATTTCTTGTTATGATTAATATACTTTTGCACAACTTTGAAAAGAATTCTGCAGGAGCAGAATAGCCTGAGGTGAAAAACTAAATTCCTCTATCATTTCTACATAAATTCTGAATCACATTCTTCCATTATAAACAATCAAGCGGTCAAGAATAGTGAGTTGAACCAAGGGGCTGAGTTAAATCCTGACCAGGTATCAATGATCATGATTTTTTTTCAAGTTCCAAGTAAAAGTAATCTGAACAGTCTTAGAGATAGTAGGACTCATTTAGTAGACACAAGCAAGCCCACTGCACAAAGCTGCTTGGAAACATGGCATAGCTCAGCTCATTTTGTCATTTCAAAGCTTGCTTGCTCACTTTCATATCTTTGTCCTTTGTAGCATTGCCAGTCATACTTTTTGCAAATATTTCAGTTTGCATACTTTGCCTGATATTTGTCCCTTCCTGCTTTCTCAGCAGCTTAAATTTGTCCGATCCCTTGGAATCTCCTGCATAGTTGCCATCCACACAAGCATATTTTCCATTTTTTAAAACAATTTTCCACAAAGAATAACATTTGTGCAATTAAGATCCTTCCTCCTTCTAAAACCTGATTCTATCATCACAACTTAAAGGAGAATTGAGTTGGAGGAACAACCTTGAAAAGTTGAAATTTCAGTAAACATTAAAAATTTCCTGTTTTTATGCTGCACTTATATAATTCACATAAATAAGCAATAAGAACATAAATCATCACAAAGAAAATTCTCATCTGTTCTGGAGGTTGAACAAATATTCCTAAAACTCTGACAAGTGTGCTACACAGGACTGATGCTATGACGGAGATGTTAAAAGAAATCACAGATTGAAGTGGGATCTTGAGTTGTCTGTGTTTGGTGCATTGAAGGAAACACAGGTTATCATTAGTTTTTAACTGCAAATGCTTCACAGAACTCTGAGGGAAAAACAAATTTCCAAAAGTTTGGACAGAAATAAGATTTGTATATAGCCAAATTTTGTACAAATAGGTTAAAATATTAAATGTGGCTGTTATGACACAAAGATAGACAGCCTTTCTACCTCTGTGCTCAGAACACAGTAAAATTAAACCATTGAAGACCACCAATAATTACTCCATTGGTTCTTAGCAGACTTTTGAATAACTAATCCCAGACTTGACAAATAATGAATTCCGTTTGAGGGCAATAAAGAGAATGAGCAGACTGGAAATTAGGCTTTAAAACATGTGTGAGGTGTATTTTTAAACAGATTTTGAAAGAGATCCGGACATTGCCACAAAATGGTGAGAGCTTCACAAATTCTGTGAACTTGGGATCAAGAAGTGTAAGTTGAGCAGCAGGAGTAACAATAAGAGGGTGCTGGACTTTATGGAGAAGATAAGTTGGGAAAAATATTGGGAACAGGCTGAAAGTGCAAAAGGGTGCATCAAGGAGAAATAACGAGTTGAAAAGTACGAGGAAAACCAATGCAGAAGCCCTTGCTATTGAAACCAAAAATGTCTGTTAGCTTCTCAGATTTAACCCAGTTTTGTGGACAGTCATGAAAACAATCTCTGCAGGAATGAAGAAAAAAATGGGCTGCAGAGAAATATATCGCCATACAAACTTTAAATGGCAATCAAGACTTATGAAGACAGATTGAATAGACTGGGGCTTTTGTTTCTTTACAGCAGAGGAGACTGCAGAGGAAAACGATTGAGGTGTATAAAATAATTTCGGGCACAGACAGGGCAGATGATAAGACACACTTCTCCTTGGTGGAAGGATCAATGACCAGGGCTCACAGGTAAGGTCAGGGGCAAGAAGCTATGAGGAAAACGTTGTTCACCTAGAATCTGGAACTCACTGCTTACAAGGGTGGGTGAGGCTGAAACCTTCACAACATTTAAGAAACATTTAGATGTACATGTGCAATGTCAAGACATAGAAGGCTATGGGCCAAGTACTGGAAAATGGGATTAGAACAGTTAGGTGGTTGCTTTTGACTGGCATAGACTTAATGGGCTGAAGAGCCTTTCTATGCTGAAGACCTCTCTATGACTTAACAAAGGCATGTATCTAATTCCACCCTGCCAGAAAAAGAAAGCATGACATTGGTGCATTGAAGGGTCAAGACCTCGACCCCATCTGAATGAGCTCAGGCATTAAAGGTCTCTTTGCCACCAATTCCGAATATACCAAGTACTTGTTTTGCTGCTTTTCAAAGGAATCAGAGATGATCTAGGTGAAGATGAGAGCTGGATGGAAATTGGAAACAAAATTGATCAACTTTTCCAATTCCGGACGAGAAAGAGAAGCAGCACCAGTGATGTCATCTATATACTGGAGAAAGAGTTGTGGGTGGGACCCAAGCAGGACTGGAGGCTGGAGCCCACAAACTGGGAATTCTGAAACTGATGAAAAGCATCAGAAGAATCATGGATGGGAGTGCAAAGGAACTGATGAAGGAGAGAAAAAAAAACGAGTCTATACAGAAAGCGATGGGTTCTGTGAAGCAGCGGAAACAATGGGCCTGTCTCGGCAGTCTTGTTTGTGAATTTTGGGAAGAAGGAAGATGGATGCTGTGCAGGGTTAGGGGACTATGAGCTCGGAGGCAAATCTCAGAGATTTTTTGAAGAGGTGACAAAGGTGATCAATAGAGGTAAGTCGATGGATGTTGTTTACTTGGACTTACAGAAGGCTGTTATTAAATTCCCACACAAGATATTGTAAGCGAAGGTGGAAGCCCATGGAATTGAGGGCAAATTACTGACATGAACAGGAAATTAGTTGACTAGTAGCAAACAGATCGTTAGAATAATGGGTAAGTACTCAAATTGGCAGGACGTAACGAGTGGTGTCAACAGAGATGTGTGTTGAGGCCTCAATTATTCACATGTTCATTAACAATTTGGATAATGGCATAAAAAGTCAAACATCCAACTTTGCTGATGATACAAAATTGGGTAGCATTGTAGACACTGCTGACGACAGCATAAAATTATAACAGGACCCTAATAGATTAGATGAATGGGCAAAGGTATGATAGATGGATTTTAACACAAGCAAGTGAGAGGTTATCCATTTTAGATCAAAAGAGGATAGATCAGGGTATGTTTTTAGAAGGTGCAAAGTTAACTACAGTGGATATCCAATGAGATTTAGCGGTTCAGATCCATTGCTCTTCATAATACCATAAACAGGTGCGGAAAATAGTCAAGGAGGCTAACAAAATACTAGCCTTCATGTCTAAAGGGCTGGAGTGTAGGGATGCAGACGTTATGCTGAAGTTATGCGAAACCCGACATCGAGCCCTCTTAGGGTACTGTCAGGAGGGAGTTCAAGACAGGTTTATAAGGATGATATTTAAACTTCGGGGGTTAAAATTATGAAGAGAGATGAGACAGAATTATTACCCAGAATTTCGAAAGTTTAAGGGATAATTAAATTGAGGTCTTCAGGATATTAACAGGGAAAGACAGGGTAGATAAAGTTAGAACGTTTCCACTGGTTGAAAATTCTCAAACCTGGGGCATAGTCTTAGAATTAGGCGCAGGCCATTCAGCAAAGATCTTAGAAAGTACTTCTGCACACAAAGAGTAGTGGAGGTTTGGAACGGTCGTCCTCAAATGGCAGTCGATGCTAATTCAATTGTTAAATTTAAATCTGAGATTGACATATGTTTGTTAAGCAGGGTATCTAGGGATATGGACACAAGGCAGGCATATGAAAGTAGGCCACAGATCAGCCATCATCTTATTGAATGGTGGAGCTGGTTAGAGGGGCTGAATGGCTTATTCCTGTTACAATGTTTTTTTCCTGTGGGCTGATATGTCTTGGCTAAGTCTTGAGTTACCTCAATTTTTTGGAGGGTTTTTCGCCACAAGATCTTGTAAGCTTTCTCACCCAATCTTACCAAACATACTACCTACCATGCTTCTATGATGTCTCTTGCATCCGATTCCATCTTATCATGTGCCATTCCTGGAACAATTCACCCCGCAGTAGATATTTACCAAAACACTGGCATCCCTTACACTGCACCATCTTAAAACATTATTGTGCAACCAGACAAGCACTGTCAGTCAGGAGCTGCCCTGCACAGTTCCTGACATTTGGTCTAGACATTGCAGACAGGGGGATATCGGTGCCCCACTTGCCAGGCACAGACCTGGAAGCCTTGCTGAATGGATTGGTGCTGACAGAAGACGTCATCTTCCCCCAGATCCAGCAACCGAGTTCATGACACCAGATGGTCAGAGGTTGTCACCCAAGTTAAAGCAGTCTCAGCCATTTCGAGGAATGTCCAGCAGTGTGGGAAGAAGTTCAATGACCTTCTTCAATCCTTGTAAGATTTCAACCTGTTTGTGTGTCAGAGGAGACCAAGCTAAATTTGCATTTCACATTAAAGGACCACCCTTGTTCTAGGTCACTCACTGACATGTACTTGCAGATATGAAGTGGCAGAGGGCTTTGGCACTGCTAGTTAATTGATAAGTGAGAAGGTTATTCAAAGCGGAGTTGCACTTGTTGAAAAGACAATGCATTTTTTTTCTCTTGGCAACATTCTCCTAATTTTAGGGTATCTTCCATGTCATTTATTGTGGCTGCTGCACACATTGTCTTCAGAACTGGGAGAATTTCCATTTCACCAATAGTATGGCTCTGACAAGAGCAAATGGTTCATCTACTTCACCAACATCTTCCACTCCAACCTTAAGTTCACCTGGACCATCTCTAATACCTCTCTCTCCTTCCTGGACCTCTCTGTTTCCATCTCTGGCAACCACCTAGAAACCGAAATCCATTTCAAGCCCACCGACTCCCACAGCTACCTAGAATATACCTTCCCCCACCCACCTTCCTGCAAAAATGCCATCCCCTATTCCCAATTCCTTCGCCTCCGCCACATCTCCTCCCAGGATGAGGCATTCCACTCCCGTACATCTCAGATGTCCTCGTTTTTCAAGGACTGCAACTTCCCCCCTTCAGTGGTCGTGAACGCCCTCGACCGCATCTCCCGCAACTCATCCTTCACACCCCCTCCCCGCAATAACAACCAAAACAGAATCCCCTTCGTCCTCACATACCACCCCACCAAACTCCGGATCCAACGCATCATCCTCCGACACTTCCGCCATCTGCAATCCGACCCCACCACCAAAGACATTCCCAAACCACAGTCACAATGCCTTCATTTTAAGTTCATTTATACCATGGCATCATCATGCAAGGTGGGCTTTTGCGCAACCATGACAAAGCACATAGCTATGAATATCAGCCTCACACAGACCGAAGAGCTAAAACACCACCCCTGAATCATCACTGATCACAGAGAATGAAATCTTTTTCGGGTCTGGGCAACGTGTGCTATGGTAGAAATCTGGGAGAATCATGATTTAAGTCCAGCAAGGCCTTCCTTGACATCAGGAACAACAAGTCATTTTTCAACTGAGTTCAGGATGTCAACATGAGATTTTTGCTTATGAGGTACCTATTAAAGGGGATTATTGCTCATTATCCCCCTAATGAACACCAAATCTTGTCTCAAATCTATGGGTTCCTATTCAACTATGGGCCAGATGGAAACAAGGCGCCAAGAAGTCCTGACATCAAAGTTACAGCAGATACCTGGCAACACCAGTTTGCTACTTGCTCCTCCATACCTCCTTGGACATTCATCACCAATACCTCAGGGCATGTTCAAAGGGTACCAGCCTCATACCCATGAATCTTAGCCTTTGAAACATACCAGCATTTCTGCACCCTCGCGCCACAAATCCAATGTACTTGCAGCGTGCTCTGCCCTTTAATGGAGGCAATGATTCATGGTTGTCAGCAATCACCAATCAAGGGGTGGACATCTTGATCTATGTCACCATGCTACATTAGTGTTACGACAGCACCAACTAATAAAGAAGCAACCACTGCATGTGCCTCGTCCAAATGGCCATGTTCTGAGGTCAGACGGCAACAGTGCTTAGTCATATAAAGGGAGACACTGTTCAGTCAGGGGATCCCTGCTATGTTCTCTACAATTCTTTTTATTGGGAGTGGAGACTGGAAGCTGAGAAGCTGCCTTTCAGTCAAGGTTAGGGCCCTTACCTTAGAGAAGGTGAGGAATCACCTGTCAGCCACCTACCACCAGTCCTGGCTCTTTTGGCCTATATTAGGCCATTTCTTACTGGAATGAGACAAAGGGTGGGATTAAGTGAGATGAAAGTAGCTGGCACAGCTGTTAGTGCAATTCAGGCTGGGTAAGGTTGATCAGATTTCCTGGGGGATTGAGTAGGAGGCACAGAGGCCATGCAGGGTGAGGGGTCTGGTAGGACAGGATGACTGAGAGCAAGTGAGGGGAGATGTTGTAGGCAAAAGTGAGAGTTTTAGAGCATGAGCCTTGGTGGAGCTGTGTGTGCAGCATCAAATATTGACTGAGTTCAAGGTAGCAGACAGAAAATGGTGGCACTTACCCAGGTAGAGCAGAAAAGATCATTGACTTTCTTCTAACACTGCTGGGCTTTGCTCCAGACTGGTAGGACTGCACTGATCTGGGTGGCAATCACAAACCAGACTTGATGTGGACCAGGCCAGTGTTGGACTGTGGTGGACAAGGTCAAAATTGATACAACACCAGGCTTAGTCCAAAACGTTTCTTTGAAAACACAAGCTTTCAGAGTCTCATTTCTTCTTCAGGTGTCAGTGAGAGAGGTGGCATCAGACTTAGAATTAATAAGCAAAAGTTCAAAGGGTCATAGAACTGATGCAAATATATTGAACAAACCTAAGATGTCTGTTATATCTTTAATCAGTTAGGAAGGATTAATATGCAAATGCCAGATTCACTTCAAGTCACTGCCCTGAGATAACTGAAGGTTTTATTAGTATACGAGAGGTGACATCTCAGGTCAGACAATGCATTCTAGGCATGAGGCTGTGTTTGGAATCTGGCTGTGTATCAACTTGGAGTCAGACTGGTTTTATTTCCAAAGTAGGAGTTTATAAAATGGCACATGGACCGTCTACAAATTGTGTGCTTTAACAAAATAGAATGTATCTGCAATTACAAATCTGCAAATGCAAATTCACCCTATAGGTTAATATTTGTGCGTGTGCGTGTGTGTGTGAGAGAGATGGAGAAAGAGTGTGCTTGAGAAAGAGCTGTGTGTGTGCTTGTGTGAGTGTGTGAGATAGAGTGTGTGTATGAGAGCGGGTCTGTGTGAGTGTGTTTGTGTGAGAGAGTATGTGTGCATGTGTATGTGTTTGTGGGTGTGAGAAAGTGTATAGTGTGGTGGGGTCACCTTTTGTGTGACATGAACCCAAGATCCCAGTTGAGGGCATCCTCACGGGTACCAAACTTGGCTGTCAGCCTCTGCTCAGCAACTCTGTTGCTGCGCATCCCAAAGTCCACCTTGGAGGATGTTTACCAGAAGATCCAAGGCCAAATGTCCTGGACCGCTGAAGTGTTCTCCCACTGGGAGGGAACATCCTGTTTGGCAATTGTTGCATGGTGTCCACTGAGCCATCTGCATGGTTTCGCCAATATACCATGCCTTGGGGCATCCTTTCCTGCAGCATATGAAATAAACAATGTTGGTCAAGTCACATGAGTACCTGCCTGCAAGTGGTGGATGGTGTTCCCACGTGTAATGGTAGTATCCATGTCAATGATCTGACAAGTCTTGCAGAGGTTGCCATGATAGGGTTGTATGGTGTTGTGGTTGATGTTATCCTGAAGGCTGGGTAGTTTGCTGTGAACAATGGTCTGTTTAAGGTTTGGTGGTTGTTTGAAGGCGAGAAGTGGAGGCGTAGGGAAGATCTTGGCGAGGTGCTTATCATCATCAATAATGTGTTGGAGGCTGTGAAGAACATGATTTAGTTCCTTCTCTCCCAGGAAATACTGGACGACAAAAGGTACCCTACCGGTCATATCCCGTGTCTGTCTTCTGAGAAGGTCATTACAGTTTTTTATTGTGGCACATCGGAACTAACTGTCGATGAGTTGAGCATCGTATCCCGTGCTTATGCAGGTGTCCTTCAGCACCTTCAGGTGTCTGACACATTCCTCCTCTTCTCAACAGATCCTGTGTATGCCAGGGCTTGTCCAAAGGGGATGGTTTTTTTAATATGTTCAGGGTGGAAGCTAGAGAAGTGCAGCATCGTGAGGTTATCCATTGACTTCTGGTGTAGTGAGGTGTTGTGTTGTCCGTCCTTGATGGAGATGCGTGTGTCCAAGAATGAGACTGATTCTAAAGAGTAGTCTATGGCAAGTCTGATGGTGAGATGAAACTTGTTGCTATTATTATGTAGTTATTTCAGTGATTCCTTTCTGTAAGTCTAAAGGAAGAACACATTGTGAATGTATCTAGTGTGTAGCATTGGTCAGAGTTCCTGTGCAGTGGAGAAGTTGTGTTTGAATTTGTGCATGAAAATGTTGGCATATTGGGGTGCAGCCTCTTGGCCCAAAAATATGCAAGATAAGATGCAAACAAGAGCTTGAGGTTTTGTGAATACAAAAGATATTCCATGTCACAAGAATAAACAAAACTGTTCTCCTGAATTCAGCAGTAAAACACCAAAATAATCTTTAAATGAGGAGTACTAAAATGGTTTTTGGTATGGGAGATTGGAATGGGATATTGAGCTGCACTGTATTTGAAATGCAAGTGCAGAACAAGCATAAAATGCAGTGCTCCTTTGTTCATTACCAGAACATGAACCAGTTTTGGTTGGCCAAGACATTAACATATACATGGCTTTGCAAAATATTTCTTTTTCTTTGGAAATTTAAGAATACTTACATAACTACACACCAAAAAAGGTTAGACATAATAAGATGGAAGAGTCAAAAAAAAAGTCGCTGATAACAGTTGAGCTGAGACTGTATTTCTTTGCTGAAGAGACAGTTCATAAAATAGCTGCTTGGATAGTGAATAAGCTGAAGTATCAAATGACCTCTTGCAATAAAATGGAGTGCACTTCAGCCAGCAAAATTTTTCCCCAGTCTTGGATCTTTCTTTCAAAAGTGTCAATTTTGGCTTTAAAAGCTTACTGCAATAAAAGTGCAAAGTTAAAAGCCCAAGTTTGTCAAGATGAATAGCTTTAATCATATCCCATTTGATTTTCCCTCAGCAAATATATCTCGCGCTGCATCAACCAAGTAGATTTCACCAATGCGATTTATCATTCCAACTCTTCTGTAGGTTCTCGGCTAATGAACTGTACAGGTTCAACTTCTAACTCGGCAACAAGCACTGTTAACGTCTGTGATATGAAGTCCCTCGCTCGAAACTGTGCAACTTGCTGCATTCAGTACTTATTTGCAGTTTAATGTCTTTGCCTCACTCTTTCATAGTACAGAATTGTGCACTTCAGGGCGAAACTAACATCCAGCAACGTCAATAGCTTAGTGGCAGCATCCTCATCTGAGGTAGAAGTTTGTACAGTACAGAGGATGGAACACAAAATCTTGTCAGGCACGATCAGCTCAGAGGTAAGGTACTGTAGCACTATTAAAGATGCCATTTTTCAGATGAGTCATTTCACAAGAAGCCTGCCGGTCCTCTCAGGTAGACATAAAATCCATTGCACTATTTTGAAGAAAAGCAGGTTTTTTTTAATATATTCATGGGATGAGGGCGTCGCTGGCTAGGCTAGCATTTATTGCCCCATCCCTCACAGTTAAGAGTCAACGAGATTGTTCTGGATCTGGGGTCATTTGTAGTCCAGACCAGGTAAGGATAGCAGTTTCCTTGCCTAAAGGACATTAGTGAAACAAGTTGTTTTTCTGACAATCAACATGGTCATCATAAGACTGTTCATTCCAGATTTTCTTTTTGAATTCAAATTTCACCATCTGCAGTGGTGGATTCAAACCCAGGTCTCCAGAACATTACCTGGGTCTCTGGATTAACAGTCCAGCACTCACCTGCAGTATTTTCACAGTGAACTGTGAGGAGGATGCTAAGATGCTTCAGTGTAATTGGGACAAGCATTGTGAGTGGGCAAATGAAAGGCAGAGGCAGTATAATGTGGACAAATGTGTGGTTATCCACTTTGGAAACAAAAACAGGAAGGTGGATGATGACCTGAATGGCTATAAATTGAAAGAGGGGAATGTGTAATGAGATCTGTGCGTCTTTCTACGCCAGTCACTGAAGATAAGCATGTAGGTGCACAGGCAGTCAAGAAGGCACAAGGTATATTGGCCTTCATAGTTACAGAATTTGAATATAGGAGCAGGGATGTCTTGCTGCAATTATGCAGTGCCTTGGTGAGACCACACTTGGAATACTGTGCACAGTTTTCACTTCCTTATCTGAAGAAAGATGTTTTTGTTATTGAGGGAGTGCAGCAAAAGTTTACCAGACTGATTCCTGGGATGATAGAACAGATGGTGAGGACAGATTGAATTGTTGAAGATTATATTCACTGACATTCAGAAGAATTGAGAGGGTCTGATATAAAATGATAAAATTCGATCAGGACTAATCAGGGTTGATGCAGAAAGTATGTTCCCAGAGCTGGAACCAGGGGTCACAGTCTAACGGCATGGGGTAGGCCATTTAGGACTGAAATCATGAGAAATTTCTTTACCCAGAGAGTGGTGTGCCCGTGGAAGTCGCCGCCACAGAAAGAGGCCAAGACATTGTATGATTTCAAGAAGGAACTGGATATAGCATGTGGGGCTGAAGTGATCAAAAGACATGGAGGAACAGCAGATCAAGGCTCTTGAGTTGGATAATCAGTCATAATAAGAATGACTGGCACAGCAGGCTCAAAGAGCCAAATGGCATACTCCTGCTCCTATTTTCCATGTCTCTGTAAGATGAACTCCGCTTTGCCAATCTCAATACAGATATATCCCTGGTTTCTAAACGAATTACGTGTACTGTTAATACACCAAATCTCTGCTCTCTCTAAAGTTTGGACATCCGTCCAAAAGCATCATGTCCCAAATTGAGCCCAACCTAGGAGTTGAAGTTAACTCAACATTTATGGAGGCTTAGTATGACTTCCTTACTTTTGTACCTGTAACAACACCTTTTTTTTGGACTATGGACTAAAAATAGGAAAAAAAAACACCGCCTTAAACCAAGGGAAGTGTGTAAGAAGATGTTTGTAGCTTTAAAGACAAGATAACAGGGCACAATTTGAATTGCATATCCAATGTTGCCTTGTTAGAGCAGTGAAGGAGAATTCCATAAAAATCAGCACCACCTTTATGCATTCAGGGCAACTGTCCCTGCAGAAGCCTTTTTATTTATTTACTCTTTTGTCAGATGTGGGTGTTGCTGTTGCCCCTTGAGAAGGTGGTGGTGAGCCACTTTCTTGAGCCACTGCAGTCCATCTGCTATGTGTTCACCCACAATGCCCTCAGGGAGGGAATTCCAGGATTTCGACCCAGCAACAGTGAAGGAACAGCAATATATTTCCAAGTCAGGATGATGAGTGGCTTGGAGGGAAACTTTTTGGTGGTGGTATTCCCATTTATCTGCTGCCCTTGTCCTTCTAGATGGAAGTGGTCATGGGTTTGGAAGGTGCTGTCTAAAGATCTTTGGTGAATTTGTGCAGTGCACCTTGTTGATAGTACACACTGCTACGACTAAGCGTGGGTGGTGAAGGGAGTGCATGCTTGTGGATATAGTGTCAATAAAGCCAGCTGCTTTGTCCTGGATGGTGTCAAGCTTCTTGAGCGTTGGTGGGGCTGCACCCATCCAGGCAAGTGGGGAGTATTCCATCACACTCCTGATTTGTGCCTTGTAGATGTTGGACAGGCTTTGAGGAGCCAGGTGGTGAGTTACTCGCTGCAGTATTTCAAACCTCTGACCTGCTCTTGTAGCCTCTGTGTTTATGTGGTGAGTCCAGTTGAGTTTCTGGTCAATGATAACCCCCAGCGTGTTCGTAGTAGGGGATTCAGTGATGGTGACACCGCTGAATGTCAAGAGACAGTGGTTAGATTGTGTCTTATTGGTGATGATCATGGCTTGACATTTGTGTGGTACGAATATTACTTGCCACTTGTCAGCCCAAGCCTGGATATTGTCCAGATCTTGTTGCATTTGAAGATGGACTGCTTCAGTATCTCATGTGACGCGAATGGTGCTGTACATTGTACAATCATTGGCAAATATCCCCACTTCTGACCTTATGATGGAGGGAAGGTCATTGATAAAGCAGCTTAAGACAGTTAGGCCTCGGACACAACCCTGGGGAACTGCTGCAAAGATGTCCTGGAGCTGAGATGACTGACCTCCAATAACCACGACCATCTTCCTATGTGTCAGGTATGACTCTAACTACCGGAGAGTTTGCCCCCGATACTCATTGATTCCGCAGCTCCTTGATGTCACACTTGGTCAAATGCAGCCTTGATATCAAGGGCTATCACTCTCATTACACCTCTGGAAATCAGCTCTTTTGTCCATATTTGAACCAAGGCTGCGATGAGGTCCGGAGCTGAGTGGGGGTCTCTCTGTCAAATTTTCTCCTCCTCTGATGCTGCCTGACCTCTGCTGTGTTCCTCCAGCTCCACACTGTGTGGATCTGACTCCAGCATCTGCAGTTCTTGCTATCTCCAGAGCTGAGTGGCGGAACCCAAACTGGGCGTCTCTGAGCAAGTTATTACTGCTTAATAACACTGTTCATGATACCTTCCATCACTTTACTGATGCTCAAAAGTAGACTGATGGGGCTGTTATTGGCCAGGTTGGACTTGTCCTGCTTTTTATGCACAGGACAAACCTGGGTAATTTTCCACATTGTCGGGCAGGTAGCAGTGTCATAATTGTACTGGAACAGCTTGGCTAGAGGGGCAGCAAGTTCTGAAGCACAAGTCTTCAGTACTATTGTCGGAATGTTGTCAGGGCTCGTAGCCTTTGTAGTATCCAGTGTCTCCAACCGTTTACTGATATCACATGGAGTGAATCAAACTGGGTGAAGACTGGTATCTTGTAATACGAGGGACCACTGGAGGAGACTGAGATGAATCATCCACTTGGCACTTCTGGCTGAAGGCTGTTGCAAAGACTACAGCCTTTTGCACTGATGTGCTGGACTCTTCCATTTTTGTGGAGCCTCCTCCTCCAGTGAGTTTTTTAGTCATCCACCACCATTCACGGCTGGATGTTGAAGGACTGCAGAGCTTAGATCTGATCTGTTAGTTGTGAGATCGCATTTAGCACAGTGACAGTGCCACACAACATGATGGAGGTTATTCTCAATGTGAAGGTGGGACTTCGTCTCCACAAGGACTGTGCGGTAGTCACTCTTACCAATACTATCACGGACAGATACATCTGAAGCTGTCAGATTGGCAAGGATGAGGTCAAGTATGTTTTTGCCTCTTGTTGGTTCCCTCACCATCTGCCGCAGACCCAGTCTGGCAGCTATGTCCTTTAGGACCCGACCATCTCGATCAGTAGTACTGCTACCAAAACACCCTTGGTGGTGGACACTGAAATCCCCCATACAGAATACATTTTGTGCCCTTGCTGTAAGTGTTGTTCAACCTGGAGGAATACCAATTCATCAGCTGAAGGACGACAGTACATGATAATCAGCAGGAGGTTTCCTTGCTGAGGTTTACCTGAAACCACTAGACTTCATGAGGTCCAGAGTCAATATTGAAGACTCCCAGGGCTACTCCCTCTCGATCATGTACCACTGTACCACCACCTCTGCTGGGTCTGTCCTGCCAGTAGAACAGGACATATCCAGGGATGGTGTTGTGGTGTCTGGGTTGTTATCTGTTTCCATGAGAATGACTATGTGAGGCCGTTACTTGACTAGTCTGAGACACAGCTCTGCCAATTTTAGCACTCGTCCCCAGATGTTAGAGAGGAGGACTTCAGAGGGTCGACAAGGCTTTTTCTGCCATTGTCTTTTCTGGTGCCTACGTTGATGCTAGGTGATCTGTCCAGTTATATGTCTTTGAGACTTTTGTAGCGATTCGTACAACTGAATGGCTTGCTTGGCAATTTCAGAGGGCAACTGAGAGTCAACCACATTGCTGTGGGTCTGGAGTCACGTGTAGGCCAGACCAGGTGAAATGGCAAATTTCCTTCCCTGAAGGGCATTAGAGAACCAAATGCATTTTTTTGACAATCAACAACGATTTCATGGTCATCAGTAAATTCTTAATAACACATTTCTTTTTCATTCAAATGCTACCATCTGCCATGGCAGGATTTGAACCCAGAGCATTAGCTGAGTTTCTGGATTTCTAGGCTAACTATAATACCATTACACCATCGCCTTCCTTTTCAATTCGTTTTTAATTGGCATCAGTTGCTGTGGGTTCAGGAGAACTCAGCATTATAACAACCTCTTAATTGGTTTCTGGGCAGACGGCTACGGCCTTGAGTGTGAACAGTAACGTTTGAAGCTGCCATTTTAATATGTATGGTAACATTAGGAACATAAATCAACCAGTGAGATACATTGTCAGTTACATGTATGTTCATCAGATTATTATTATAAAGTTTAACATATAAACCTATCATGAAAACTTAAGACATGCGATTTAAGGGACAGTGATGTCATGGCGACAACATTGACTAAGACTCAAAGAGCAGAGATTGGTGAACATTTAGTTTTCAGACCATACCAAAGTGTTTGTGGTGCTCCCCAGAGTTGGTTTTAGGACAACTGAATGTGTTATTCACCTGTATTTGAACATACAGAACATAATTTCAAAACATACAGAAAATAAAGCAGAAACATCTAGCCTGCTCAGGCAAATCTTCCATCTCTTTTTGTCTCCCTATTTTGTAAGGTAAAGAAAATCCCAGGCAGCTACTCTCCTTCACCTTCCTGTCTAAGTTGTTGACTATGCAAATCCCCTGTTGAAAGGAAAGCGGGAAAACACTCTTGCAAAGGCTCTGAAAGGGACCAGTGAATTAAAGATTCAGAATTAGCAATTCATCTGGTCTACTTTTTGCCATTGGTTAAGAACAGTTTGATTATAATAAACTCATTTCTTTTTTGTTGATGGTGTGTGTATTCTTTTAAGTTGAATTAGACAGTTGGGTAGAATTGGGCAATTCAGTGGTTTAATCAATTTTTTACAGGACTTGGCAAATGGTGGGGTTTGTTTTGCAGTACACTGTTCCCAGTAAGTTATAACACCCTATTCATCTATTGCTTAAAACATAAGTCCCTTTTTGAATTTACACAGACTTCCCGACCTGTCACAGTCAACGATTATTATCCATACAACTCCAGGGTTTTTCTGTTCCAGCAATGCCTTCAAAGTTGTGCATTTTGTTTACATTTCCTTCTTCTTACAAGAAACACAGCATCACACTGCTCTGCTTTAACTTGGATCAGGCATGTGATTGCCCATTTTTCTGCTGAATTTCTCCTGAAATTTGGAACTGTTGTCCTCAATGTTCAGTTTCTTTTGCAGTTTTGTATAATCTGGATATTTTGAAATTCTGCTCTGCATATTCAAGTACAGGTGATTAATACATTCAGTTGTCCTAAAACCAAACTTGGGCAGCACCATAAACACTTTGATATGGTCTGAAAAATAAATACTCACCACTAATCTCTGCTTTCTGAGCCTTAGCCAAATCAGTTGCCATGCCACTAATGTCTCTTAAATCGCATCGTCTTAATTTTTCATGATAGGTTTACATTATTAAGCATTGTAAAATGGAAATAATAGTAATCTGATGAACATACATGGAACTGACAACGTATTTCACTGATTGGCTTATGATCTTAATGTTACCATATGTATTAAAATGGCAATGTTAAATTTTCATATATCTACAGTATTAAATAGCTGTTGGTGCTCATCTCAATCTTTGGTCAAACAGCGCACTGACATCTAATTTATCTAGCATTGGATACAGTAAACCACCATTCCACTTAGTTCACTCTGAACATATTTCTGATCCACCTCTCAAGTTGCTCAAGAAACAAGGCTGTATTAATTGTAACACGGTGTGGAGCTGGAGGAACACAGCAGGCCAGGCAACATCAGAGGAGCAGGAAAGTTGACGTTTTGGGTCGGGATCCTTCTTCAGAAATGGTGGAGGGGGAAGGGAGCTCTGAAATAAATAGAGAGAGGTGGGGTGGGGCTGGCGAAGGTGGGTGGGATGGTGATAGGTGAGTCCGGTAGGCAGTGGTGGGGAATGGTCAGTGAGGTGGGAGGAGCGGATAAGTGGGAGAGAAGACGGAAAAGTCAAGGAGGCGGGGGTGAGAGGGAGGGCTGGTCATGGGATGAGGTGGGGGTGGGGAGCTTTTGAAGCTAGTAAAGTCCACATTGAGACCCGTTGGGTTGTAGGCTCCCAAGGCAGAATATGATCTCAATGTCGGCTTTACTAGCTTCAAAATCTCCCCACCTCCAGCCTCATCCCATGACCAACCCTCCCTCTCATCCCTGCCTCCTTGACCTGTCTGTCTTCTCTCCCACCTATCCGCTCTTCCCACCTCACTGACCAACCCCCACTATTGCCTACCTGCACTCACTATCACCACCCCACTTACCTTCCCCAGCCCCATCCCTCCTCTCTATTTATTTCAGAGCTCCCTTCCCTCTCTCCCATTTCTAAAGAAGGGTTCCGACCCGAAATGTCAGCTTTCCTGCTCCTCTGATGCTGCCTGGCCTTCTGTGTTTTCCAGCTCCACACTGTGTTACCACTGACTCCAGCATTGGCAGTTCTTACAATCTCTGCATTAATTGTATTGTTGTATTATAGTCCTTTGTCTTTTGATGTGGTGGTTTTATCCAGGACATGGAACATGTTGCAGGAAAAGCACATTGTGGCATAGAGATTTGGGTCCGTTATTTTGCTCGACTTGCTGAATTCCCAACTCCAAGTATCTTAATGGGTGGAAGCATAAGCAAGTATGTCACTAGCTCTCTGTCATCACTACTGGACACAACTTAGCTTTGATACTGGAGAGAAAATAAGCTCAGTTAAAAGCAACTTAAAAATGAAACAATATGAACCAAAATGTTCAGTGATTCAGTATTCTAGAATATAATGTTATTAATTATGCCAATATTCCCGCAAAACTCACTAAGAATAAGCCATAATGGGACATCACTTTTGTGTGGCATGGGCAACCCATTTGTGTATGGATGCTGTGAGTTGCATCCAGGTATTGTGTCTTTTTTAAATTAAAGATAAACATGAGAAACAGTAGTTTGCTCCTGCATTCTCCATGGCAACGCCAATAAGAGTCAACTTGCCAACCTGCTGTTCCCTTTAAAATTTGGCATTCTTGCATCAGCCTGATAAACTGAAAGATGAAAGGCTTTGATAGGACGTGTATTTATTCAGCAATACTTAAGTATTGTATTAAAAATTACAGGAATAAAGACTAGGTGCCAAACTCAAATAATCTGTTTTTGGATGATGTGGTAATGTGGGATGATGAGGTATCAAATTCACATAAAACATTCTTTAACACTAAAACAACCTTCCAATAAAGGTTTTGTACTCCTGCAAATTGTAAATTTATAGCTGCTTTAGCCACATAGATTTGATCATTGGTCCATTAGCTCCATTGACTGATATTAGCCACATAGCTGGAAGCTATGTTATAGATGGCATTGCAACTCTTGGCTTGGCATAACTGCACTCATGCATGGGTGCTATCTAAGGGTGTCTGCTGGATAAGAACTGAATCTTACTGTCATGCCTTCAATAACTGGAACGTCATTCTCTGCATTCTCACATAGCAACAGCCACAACATGAAGTGTGCATGCTATTATATGCCATGCAAGGAGTCATTACCTTCACCAGAGGGCAGGTGCTAAAGAAGCTTGTCAGAAATGGGAGGAGAGTAACATTTGTTTTAAGTGCATATTGGCTAATTAGATCTTTCATACAAATATAAATACATTTCATATGAGTGGAAACTTGAAATTATCAAGAAAGAAGCAAAGTGATTATAACAAGGTCAGCCAGGTGGATCTTACTGGGTAACAGTTCCCTGATTCGGGCTGTTAACTTGGTCCAATCAGGGACCCCTGACTGACAGATAAAAACAAGAGTGTCAGGGCTTCTGTTCACTCTGAGAACTGGCTCTGAGGAAGCTAGGTCACAGTCACGTGTAAATAATGGCAGGATGTCGTGGAGTTATTCCTCTCAGAGTTAGGAAACATCATCAAAGCTGGTTGGTCTTGGTCATGTAACAGACAACAGTGTACCCTCTGGCTGCAGTGCAAACTGAAGTGACCAAGGAGGAGAAAAGATTTTGACTGACAACATCACTATATGACCCAATCATTCAGAGATAGTAAGAACTGCCGATGCTGGAGTCAGAGATAACACAGTGTGGAGCTGGAGGAACACAGCAGGCCAGGCAGCATCAGAGGAGCAGGAAAGCTAATGTTTCGGGTTGGGACCCTTCTTCAGAAAAGACCCAATCATTTTTCTGGTTAATTTTCATGACATGAATGTCAGTGAGCAGGTTGTCTTCACTATCTCTGATGGGCTCACTACGGCAAGGAAGGAAATCTCATGGGCATGGTTGTAGTCATCAGCAGTGGGTCAGAAGACTTTTTTCAGCACATGATGAGTATTCATCTTCATATTTTTTCCCCAAGAAAAGACAAAAGCATATACAAACTTTTAAACAAGGAGCAGGAATAGGCCATTCAATCACATGATCACTAACTTGACAATTTAATATTGACACCAACTCGTAATAGATTTTCGATCCCTTGTTTCACAATAAACTGTCTGTCTTTGCCTCAAAAACACTCAGACACTGCTTCCACCACTGTTTCAGGAACAGAGTTGCAAATACTCAAAATATTTTGAGAGAAGAAATTTTGCCTACCCTAAGTGATATTTCACCTATTTTTCTAATCAACCCATTCAGAAATGTTATTACACATCTCTGAAGCAGGAGGGAGTTGGACCCTGACGTCTCAGTACAGGGGTAGGGACACCACCACTGCCCCACAAGAGGGCCCCTTGGTTTTAAATGGGTGACTCATGATCTTGAAACAGTGACCGCATTTTTCATTTTCCCACAAGAGAAAAGATCCTCTCAACAACCAACCTGTCAAGATTGTTTAGGATATTGTATGATTCAAACAAACTACACTGGTAAAAGACCAGCCTTTCCTCAAACTACATTCCCTCTAATTTTGCTTTCCTTTGCATGCTCTTCCAAACTGCTTGTGCAACAGCAACTTCTGAAATCAGAAGTTCATCCTGGAAACAGCATTGCCATGCTACATGGACTCTTGGAGCAGCTGTGCATCTGAGAGGAAATATTGCTCATAAGACACCGTTCCCGTTCCAGGTATCAGTCTCTGAACAGCTTCAATGCATTTACATTGTTTCTTAAATAAGGTAACCAATCAGTGCATATGTTACTTGCCAGTTGTCATCCCAAACCTGAATATTGGCCGGGTCTTTTGGCATAAGGACATTGACTGCTTTAGTATTTGAGGAGTTGTGAATAGTCCTGAACACAACGCAACCATCACAGAACATCCCCACTTCAGATCTTATGATGGAGGGAAGATGAAGATGAAGGAGATGAAGTAGCTGAAGATGGGTGAACCTAGGACACTACCTTGAGGAATTCCTGCAAAGCTATGCTTGAGCTGAGATGATTGACCTCCAACAAACACGTCAAAGTTCATGCCAGGTATGATTCCAGCCAGCGGAGAGTTTTCCATTTGATATCCCTCGTGGATAGTACTTACCTGGGCAATTTTCCACAATGTTGGGTACATACCAGTTTTCAGCTGTGTTGGAACAGCTTGGCTTGGGGACTGGAAGTTCTGGAACACCATAAGTGAAAATGTTTCATGTGATCACAAAAATGGTCAATTTCTTTCTACTCATGACGGTTATCCAGAGACTTTCAACTGGTTTCTTCAACAAACTCAAAACTAACTTATTGAACAATTAAGCTATGACTTACAATTAATCAAACTTCCTAAATCCTAACTTCTCACAGTCTAGTCAACTTCTCATTTTTGAGACTGCAATGCTAACATCCACAGAATTGATAAGAGATCTTTAAATAAGACGTGAGTTTAGGTGAGTGAGTAAGACTCAAAAGTCTGAGAATGGAAGTAAAGTTCAGCTTTTAGATTTAAAGAGGAAATTAAATATCCTGATTTCAGGAACTTTCTCAGGTTCCCAGAAGATATATTACTGAGAAAGATCCACGTAGCATGTCCTGCTGTGGGGATTTTGTCTTCTTCAACAGAGACAGACACCTTTCTTCTTGCTGCCATAATTTTGGAGGTTTGCTCCAGTTTTAATGGGCTGATTCCTGAAATAGTGGGTCTGGAGGAGATTGGATCAGTTTGGATTAGATTTACTGGAGTTTAGAAAAAAGAAGGGGGAGTCCCATAGAAACTTAGAAAATTCTACCACGACTAGATTGGGAACATACTCCTTGCATTTACCCTATGACTGGAGAGTCCAGAATCAGTAGTCACAGTTTAAGGATACAGGACAGGAATAAGATGAGGTGAAATTTCTTCACTTGGAGAGTGGTGAACCTGTGGAATTTTCCGCCACAGAAAACAGTGGAAGCCAAAACGTTGAATGTTTTCAGGAAGTAGTTAAATCTAGGGTGAGGCTGAAAAGACCAAAGGATATGGGGAGAAAAAGGGTACAGGGTTCTCAGTTAGATGATCAGACATGATCACATTGAATAACACAGCAGGCTCGAAGAGTTTACTCCTGCTCCTATTTTCTTTGTTTCTGTGTCTTTTTCGACTGACACACTAAGATATTGTTATGGACACTGAATAAACCACACAAATGAACACGAAGTGGAGAACAGCTGGTACGTAAAATGTGATAAAAGTTTTATGTAGTTATCATAATAACTCCTCCCAATTGACCTGTTCCTCAATTTACTGTCCCAAGCTATACTAATCACACAGACTTTTGACACCGTTTGTTTTATGCAAAACAAGAATAACAATTGCAAATGAAAAGTACTTCACAAAATTCAAGGAAATGCAATGATACAAACTCTTAAAGCCACTAACTAACTATCCGGACGATCACCCCAAAAATCCCTCTTTTCACCCACTTAAACCTGACAGACAAAATAAAAGATTACTAGTGAACGTTAGATATTATGTTAAAGATACAAAGAGGAAGCTTAACTACATGGCTGGACTTAGTATTTGAATCTCAAGCTGGCAGTTCCCACCTCTGAATGCACTAAACCCCAACTAAGCAGCTCTACAACAGCGTGGTGATGGAAGAACTTAAGCCTTTGAAAGAGTTCCTGAGTTGGGTTGGTTCTTTCTTCTGGGCAGTCCCCTCACCGCCCTACCAATCCGAAACTCAAGATATGGTTCCTTGCCTGAAAACAGTCTTCCAGTTTGACCATCCAGTTTGTCATAGTTTTCTGTTCTTTGCTTCAAGCAGTATCCCTGCGGTTCCCTACCAAGTGTCTACACTCCGAGATAAATCCTTTCTCGGACCTCACTGCTCAAGCTTTAACCATCAACTGAACACACTGCGCTGCAGGATTTAACTTTACAACTCCGCCCCCTCAGTTTTCCCTCTACATTGCAACATTTTATTTACCAGTTGTTTTTGCATGTTCTAAGGTCATAGGGTTAAACTTTCTCTTAGTTTTGGTTGGCTTTCTGCAGCATGGGAGTGACTGATAGGCAGCAAATCCTGAGTTGTGTGATTCCTGCTCTCCCAAGGTCAATTCGCCAGCAAGTGGATACACTGGATTGAATCATGAACCTTACACAGAATCCCAGGCTTTTCTGCTCAGCTTTTAAAATTAACATCAGAAGTTAGTTCTGGAAGGAATGTTTGAAAGATCAGATTGGCTTATAATAATATGTACTGAGGAAACAACTTTAGTTTAGAGATTCAGAGATAGCAAGAACTGCCGATGCTGGAGAATCTGAGATAACAAGGTGTAGAGCTGGATGAACACAGCGGGCCAAATAGCATCAGAGGAGCAGGAAAGCTGACGTTTGGGGTCTGGACCCTTCTTCAGAAATGGGTCTGAAGAAGGATCCAGACCGAAAACGTCAGCTTTCCTGCTCCTCTGATGCTGCTTGGCCTGCTGTGTTCATCCAGCTCTACACCTTGTTATCTCTTTAGTTTAGAGATGTGGCCAGGTAACCTTCAGCACATTGGCCCCATCTCTAGACCTGGTTTGTTCAGCAATTAAAGCCAAAAGACCATCTCTTATCTCCCTTAAAAGTTTTGACTGACACACTTTGACATTTTGTAAACAGTATGTGAACCACAACTTAGTTCAAGTTTTGACTCTTCAGTTCCAAGAAGTCACATGGTAAACCTTCAGCACCATAGAAAATTTTCCAAAACCTTCCATCTCTTCCAGCTATCCTCAACCGTGTTTTTTTTTTCAGGGCTTTGCGTTCCAAACACCAGATATCCACTGAATTCCTAGTGTGTTCATCTATAGCAATGAGACAGTAAATCCCTGGGGGCTGAAAATTATTTTTAAAGGAACTGGCCTTGAAGGACTACTAGTTTAACTGGTTAATGGTTATCTGCATTTGAAAGTTCATACAGAGGTCCAAAATATCATCTGTGATCCCAATTTGTACAGTGTCAAGTAGGATTCCCCCAAATATACGCAATACACTGAAGCATTTTCACTCAATAAACTGGAAGGAGTTTCAAGGTCATTTGTGTGCTGCTTAAGACTAAAGTTATTCCTTCAGATAATAAAATATTCTTCAGGAAAAAGGAAATATATTCTATATAGTTACCTTTAAACCCTTCTGAAAACATTTCCTTTTAAATCAAAGTTTTAACTTCTATCTAGCTGACTGGTACATGAAGCATTTCACAATGTGTCCCTGGGGGTGCACAATCATTTTCTGGGCAATTTAATTGCCTTGTAACAAGGCAATTCAGATCAATTTCATGACAGGGTCTTACAACTAATGTAAGGTTCTAAATCTATTCTTGTGATGTGCTTTCTGTATGGTTAAGTCACTTATTTGTCACAGCTGATCCATGGGCTTTTTGACTCCATGGTTCAATGCCTCCTGCCATCGACTCCTTTGGATGGATCAGTGCTTATTGCACATTTGAAATAGTGGTCAATGTGTTTTCAATCTCCAAGCAAATACAATATCTTCAGGTTTAACGTAACAACTGAGTTTGTGGAAGTCAATTTAGATGGTTTCAAACAAGAAAGGAAGAATACATTGACAATGAGAGTTACATGTGAACCATCAAACTTATTTTCTACAGCAACTTGTAAGCTCCTTAGCTTTGCAGCTACTCGTTGAGGATAGTGCAGAATGATGAAAATTTGGGAGATAATTAAAAGGGCTGATTGGAGACTTACTTAGCTAGTTCAAAACTTCAGTCCAAAAATAATTACACAGGGATCCACTTCCCCAGCTCAGTTTACCGATGCAGATTTTCTTACGTTAGCCGTGCTTATCATTTTCAATCTCGTGATGAGAAAATCCTGACAATTTATGTATTTGATGTGTAGATCATTAATGGAGCAGTTTTCATGATAACAACTGCCAAAAAAAAACTCTATAGCCCTTATATTTGTCTTCTTAGAAAAGATAATCCAGGAAACAATATTGCGCCATTCCTGCCTTTTTGGACCTATACCAACTCAGGATTGAGCAAACACACAGACATACACAGAACCTAAGCCAAGTAGTTTGGCCTTGTTTCCATGACAGTATGGGGCACAGTGACAAACTTAATTGGATGAATGCCACAACAGTGACTAGTATGTGCTTGAAGGTGGAAGAAGCTATGTTGATCATGGAAGATGCTGTGTTTCAGAGAAATGATTTTGGTGACAGCCAAGCTGAATCCATTTATCCAGCAAGATATAAATAGGGCACCTATCTCATGTGCAAGCTTGTTGTTGGCGTTCCAATGTTAACATGAACACTCAAAAGTCTGTGCAATAAAATGAAAGACTAAGAGAAAAATCTGTGTGCTTAAATGTATTCTCAGACTGTTAATTTGACATGCTCCTTGTAAATGGAGAAACTACAACTGTGTACTTTAATTGCTGAAATGTTTAAAAAAAGCAACAGTCACCAAATTGGATTTATAGTCATATCCAGCATCTTGAAAAGGTTCTCTTTTAAATCAAACAAATAAAGGGTTCGATAGTTAATACGGTTTGGGAAGACATTCCACTTTTTGGTGAAGGAAAGAGTGAGTTCTAGTTTATCAATGAGATAAAAAGGAAAGCTACAGTTGATAGCTGCCTGAAGAATTTGACTTAAACACTAGAAATATACACACTTGGCAGACGTCTGTTGACAAGAAAAAGTGAAGCCCTGTTGTCAAAGATATTCTCATAATCACTCAAAACCTCCAGAATACTGCATGCTAAATCTTTGGCACTGCCAGTTTCATCATATGTATTCCATAACAACTTCTCCGGAGCATTCCTGCTGCTGTTTTCCCAACAGATTTTATCTCTTCCAATTCAGCAACCAGCACAAAGATAATGGCCACGATATTTTGATGTTTGACCACATCACGTATTTACAAAAAGGAAAATTTCACATTATTTTGCATGATCAATTCTCAAACGATATTACAAAGAGATAGCTCTGCTGAGAAGTAACATGTTGCCTTTGCCCTGTCATTATTCGGAACTCTGACCTCAGCTTTCTCATGAAAGTGAACTTGTCTTTGTCATCCAATGCTTTAGCCACACACAAACAGAGTCAGAAGTTGACCATTTAGCCCCTAACACATGTTCCACAATCATTGAAATGGCTTACTTGCGACCTAACTCCATACATGTATAGTGGCTCTATGGTTAGCACTGCTGCTTCACAGCGCCAGGGACCTGGGTTCAATTCCACCCTCAGGTGACTGTCTGTGTGGAGTTTGCACCTTCTCCCTGTGTGTGCGTGCATTTCCTCCAGGTACTCTGGTTTCCTCCCACAGTCCAAAAATGTGCAGGTGAGGTGGAGTGGCCACGCTAAATTGCCCGTAGTGTTCAGGGATGCCTAGCTTAGGTGGGTTATAGAGGGATGGGGATGGGTCTGGGTGGGATGCTCGAAGTATCACAGTGGACTTGTTGGGCCGAAGGGCCTGTTTCCACACTGTAGGGATTCTATGATGTGTCTTTTCCCCATATCATGACTACCGCTGGTTAACAAAAATGCATCAAGTGCAGATTTCAAATGAACAACTGACCTGGTAACTACAACTTTGGGCATAAATCGGCTGTAGATTGCAAAGACATAGCCCAAAATATCTTGATGTTTACAATGACTTTGCTCGTCTCCATGAATTTGTGGTAATGAGATTTGGATGCAGTTTTTAATATAATCGATCTGTGAAACTGATATCACCACAGACTATCTTAAAAATTAGCCAATAATTTCTGGAAATTGTGTTTTGAATGGCATTAATAAACAGTCAAGTGTGAAAGACTTGTGTGTAAGTTCCTAGAAATCTCCTGATGGTAGTGACAGTGGAGATTAAAGTGGAGATGATAAAAGCATGCAGCAAAGAAAAGCCATTATAATTTCACACAGATTGGGTGAAGCAGAGCACCACAAGTTGCAAAGCAATGAAACTTACTGACTGTTTTCAGGAAACATTGACAGAGCCAGGAGTTTTTAAAAACAACATGGTGTCTCAGTGATGAGCACTGCTTCCTCACAGTACCAGGGACCCGGATTCAATCCCACCCTTTTGCGACTATCCGTGTTGAGTTTGCACATTCTTCCCATGTCTGCGTGGGTTCCGTCCGGGTGCTCCACTTTCCTCCCACAGTCCAAAGATGTAATGTTAGGTGGATTGGCCATGCTAAATTGCCCATAGTGTCCAAGGATGTGTAGGTTAAGTGAATTAGCCATGGGAAATACAGGGTTACAGGGATAGGTTAGGGGGGTGAGTTTGGGTGGGATGTTCTTTGGAGAGTCGGTGTGGACTTGTTGGGCTGAATGGCCTGTTTTCACACTGTAGGGATTCTATGAAAAAGACTGAGACATAAATATGGAACCATAACTCATTGAATCAGATTGAAACTAGGCTATCTGTTTGGGAGCATCTCAATAGTGAAGTATTCCACAATGTTTTTTGAATAACAGAAAATCAAAACAAAATCTAAAAGGCAAAGCTCTACTTGTGTCGTCAGGTATAATCAGATACCTTACAAATAAGTAAGAGACAAAGAATAGGTTGACACAAAGGGGGAAGAAAGTAGGAAAAGCAGCATCAAGGTTAAGAGTTTTATAAACAAAGTTAAGGAAATGTGGGTACCGATGCAGGATACTATAACTGACAATAAGGAATTGCCAAGGTTGTAAAATGAGTGCTTTTGTTGTTTAGGTTCAGTGGAATGCAAGCAAACTATGCCCAACTTAGAGCCAGACTTCACTAAAGGTTGTCCTGTCATAGCCATGAAGATGAAATTTTCTGATTATAACCCCTGTGCTGTGTGCATTGTGCAGAAGATTTCAGTTGGTTCACAGCCACCACAACATCACACCCCATCATCAATGCTCAGCCCTGCCTGTCTGGCCTTATGTTATTCTGTTCAAATTCTTTGGTTTATCACACATTTTCTTAAAATACACGACTCTTGTTTTATCTCTAAGTCAGGTACTTTAATTTGTACTTCCAAGATTTTTTTTTCTGTACCTGGATCACTTATTTCACTATAGTGATTTTGTGTCGTATGCCTTTGGTTTCACCACTTCTTTTCCTTTAGACTGGAAGCTTC
Organism: Rhincodon typus; assembly: GCF_021869965.1. Taxonomy (NCBI): domain Eukaryota; kingdom Metazoa; phylum Chordata; class Chondrichthyes; order Orectolobiformes; family Rhincodontidae; genus Rhincodon; species Rhincodon typus. The sequence continues at coordinate 12,801,603 of NC_063371.1, read as the reverse complement.
TTGTTTCCAAAAAACTAAATTAATGAAATTAACTTATTGGGCTCAATATATTTTTCAACAATGCTTGAAACCTATGACAGCTTTATGAACTGAAGCATTGACCCTGTTTTCTGCCCTCCAGTTGCTGCCTTATCTGTTCAGTATTTCCAGCATTTTCTGCTTTTATTTCATACTTTACAAGCTATTGACATGAAAATCCAGCAGAAAGTCACAGGAGATTTAAATCACCAAGCATAGTTGGAAATTTATTCATTCTTGTGATCCTGCAGTAACATAACAGGATCAAAATTAAAAATCAAACCCCTATCCACAGTTGCAGTTTCTCACCGGAATGTTAACGTAATTAATTTCTGGAAATCTGTTTTGCAACCTCCATGTTTAAAAACCAGTCTTTAAAAAAGTGTTTTATAAATGTTTGCAAGAGCTAAGTTTGTTGGCATGGGTGATGCAGGGATCCCTCAACCTTCTAACTTCTGCTCTTCTGCAACCTGGAACAGTCTTCCAGCCCTGGTACCAAATGAAGTTCCTGACCAGGTAAGCAATGCCCACAGTATGGGCCTCATTGCATTGCATTAAGTGTTCACCCTGTGGCAGGCAACGAACTTGCCATGACCGAAGCTTGAACTTCAATTCTGTCGGGGTTGCTTGCAGACTTCCAAGATGAGTACAGAAATGGAAAGTTGCTGAGAGCTAATCCCTGCCCTTTATGTCAAATTCCATCCTCATCCTCTATGATCATCATCTTCATCATTCACCTTTGACCCAAGTCTCTTGGTAATCCAGAGACTGCTGAGCAATGCAAAATGATTGGCCTCTGATTAGTTAGCAGCTCTCAATGGGTACAGGATTTTTACCCCTGGGGCTTCTTGATCTTAGACAAGGCCCATCACTTTTTAAAAATTTGTTTGAGTCACTGGTTCAGCCAAAAAAATCCTTTCCCATTCCTAAATGCCCAGTGGACAGTTTAGAGTTAATTACATTGGGTCTGGAGTCACTTGCAGGCTAGAACAAGTAAGGACATTAGAGAACCAGATGAGTTTTGCCTGACAATGAACAATCTTGCTTCCAGGTTTTTTACTGAATTAAAGTTCCACCGTTTGTGATGATGGGATTTTAATCTGGCTCTCCAGAACATCACCTAATTCACTGGACTCTTAGTCTCATGAAAATACCACTAGGTCATCACCTCACCAACAGCAGATGCAGCAATCTGCACAGTTAGGTGCCTGATTCTCAAAAGCTCAAGGTGTAAGACATTTTCTAGCTTTTCAGCTGATAAACAAGGTTCCTGTCACATCCAAATACCATCCATTGCATAAATGTTTATCCTGTACATGAAAGAAATGGTTTGTGTTTAAAAAATTGTATTCTCAGAGTAAAACAGCACCTTGGTCAGATGGGCCAATGGGCCGAGGAGCGGCAGATGGAATTTAATTTAGATAAATGTGAGGTGCTGAATTCTGGAAAGGCAAAACAGGGCAGGACTTATGCACTTAAAGGTAAAGGTCCTGGCGAGTGTTGTTGAACAAATACCTTGGAGTGCAGGTTCATAGTTCCTTGAAAGTGGAGTCACAGGTAGACAGGAAAGTGAAGAAGGCATTTGGTTTGCATACCTTTATTGGTCATTGCATTAGGTATACGAGTTGACGGGTCATGTTGCAGCTGCACAGGACATTGGTGAACCCACTTATGGAATACTGCGTTCGATCTGTTCTCCCTGCTCTAGGAAGGATGTTGTGAAACTTGAAAGGGTTCAGAAAAGATTTACAAGGCTGTTGCCGAGGTTGGAGGGTTTGAGCTATAGGGAAAGGTTGCATAGGCAGGGGCTATTTTCCCTAGAGCATCAGAGGTCGATGGGTGACCTTATAGAGGTTTATAAAATCATGAGGGACATGGATAGGGTCAAAAGCCAAGGTTGTCTCCCCATGGTAGGGGAGTCCAAAACTAGATGGCATAGGCTTAAGGTGAGAGAGGAAAGATTTAAAAGGGACATGAGGGGCAACTTTTCAACGCAAAGGGTGGTGCATGTATGGAATAAGCTGCCAGTGCAAGTGGTGGAGGCTGGTACAATCACAACATTTAAAACGTGCTGGATGGGTATATGAATAGGAAGGGTTTAGAGGGACATGGGCCAAATGCTGGCAAATGGGATTAGATTAATTTAGGATATCTGGTCAGCATGTATAAGTGGACCAAAGGGTCTGTTTCCATGCAGTACAGCTCTATGACTATCTGACTCTAAATGTCTTTCTTAATTTCTTTTTGCACCATTCTAATTTGCCCAACGCATGTGAAGATTTAGCCACATACGGTGGGAGTCAATTTACTGCCCAGCAGACTGGCTAAAGACGGGATGTTTGCTTCCCTGAGGATATTAATTAACTAGGTGACAGCAATCTGGTGCTAGCCAACAAATGACGAACTGAATAGGTAATTGATTAATTAACCATGTTGCGATTTGAACTCAGTTTTCAGTTTAAGTGGTCCAGTGGTAACGGCCCTTATTCTGAAACAGGAGGCCTGGGTTCGGGTCCCACCTGCTTAAGAGATGTGTAGTAACATTTCTGAACAATTCACACGAAAATGTCTATGAGTCCAATTCCAGAACCAATAGGCTACTGACGGAGTTCCGTTGTATCATCAAAGAAGAAAGACAGCTAACTCTGCGTTCAACCAAAGAATTCAAATTTCACCATCTGCCATGGTCGGATTTGAACCTGGATCCCCAGAATGTAATGTGAAAAATGGTACAATAACATGAGACTGTTGAAAGAAATACCTTCCACAAACCACTAAAGGCTGTTAAGCATTCCTTCCTTGACAACAGAAAGTAGTGATTCATACAGTCCAGAGTTAGCCTTTTCCACTTTCATTTCCGAGAAGTCAAAATAACTGAACAATAAAATTAATCACTTGGCATTTTTTCTACATCTACCTGTATTTATTTGTTTGTCTTTATTTGACTACAAACATAATGTTCTCCTTCTGCAAGTGCACTTTTTAATTGAACTCCCAAACACACCCAGTTAAAAAAAATAAAAATCACAGCTTGAAAATGTTCAAGGTTATTTTAAAAAACTCATATTGGCAAAAATTCTTTCTCAAGCAAGATACCTGTGAGAATTCTGGTCAAATGAACATTTCTATTCAGTTGATGAGAACTGAGAACAAGGAAGTTACACATATGAAGAAGTCACTGCAATTTTAAAGCCTGCAAATGAAACAAACCAATCGAATACCGCTTTGACTCTGAAGTATCACAGAACATGTTTCTTATTCACCAACCAGCACAGAATGCAAATCAAACAAGCAGAACTAACATCTCAAAGATAAATCTTGTTCATTCTTTATGATCATCTGAGTCATTGAGCATGAATCATTGTTCCTTGGCTTGTGGCTTTTCAAGTAAATGATAAATTATAGAGTGTACATAAAGTGGGATGGAGGGGAATGTCTAGTCTGGACAGGGAGTAGTGGGTGGATATTTGAAGATTCATAAGGGCAGGCAAAAGAGCAATTAAAATACATACTGAAACTTACCATGACTTCTTAAGTGCATGGAAATTTGGGTTTTATTGTGTCTGTTTTAATGTCCTTTCTCTCTAGGTTTTTTTAAAAAAGTGCTCCCTCACTTCCATTCAGCAATTCTGGAGTCATATTCTCTTAAAAGGTATTTACGGTTGAATGTTGTTTCAGAGATAGTAGGAACTGCAGATGCTGGAGAATCTGAGATAACAAGGTGTAGAGCTGGATGAACACAGCAGGCCAAGCAGCATCAGAGGAGAAGGAAAGCTGACGTTTCGGGCCTAGACCCTTCTCTACACCTTGTTATCTACGGTTGAATGTTGTATTGTTTTCTGTTTTGTTCGTGTTACTGGGGCTTGGCTGTAGAGGAATAATTAACACACCGCAACCACAACCAGCCATACAAACGACTTGGTCCTTTAGAATTTTGTGGGCAATTCATGTTAAGGTCACCTGGGAACTCTTTGATGGTACTACAGAACATTCTCAGTCTCATATGGACCTCAACTGAGAGCCAAATCAAGTACTATTTCACATCAGGCAGTCCTAGTCAAAATTATTTCACGTTGTTTAAAAACGTCACACCTCACACCTCAGGCACCTGGAACCAAGGATAAGGATATCTGTCACCGCAATCTTGTACAGATTTTCACAATTATGTCGCAAATATGGACAGAATGGAAGTAAATCTTCCCCATTAGAGCTTTATAACAGGGATGAAAACATGGCATTGCAATTAGTTCTCATCTAATGCAGACTCAGGTTTCAAAACTTGTTTCCAGCTTGAATTGCACAAAGAATCAACAAATGAAGCAGAATATTTTAATAAGAACTGAAAGAACTGTGGTTGCTGTAAATCAGGAGCAAAAACAGAAGTTGCTGGAAAAGCTCAGCAACTCTGGCAGCATCTATGAAGAAAAAAATTCAGAGTGAACATTTCAGGTCAGGTGACCCTTCCTCAGAACTGATTTTAATAACTTATTTTGGGCAACTAGGGGCCACAGGTTTAGAATTCTGAAGAATAAAGATTAGGACAGCACAGGAACAAGACCTATGGCCCAACAACCATGACAATCTTTCCGAATGAAAAGCTTTTTGCCTCTATATGGTCCATATCCCTCTATTCCCTGCCTATTTGTGGTTCTGTCAAGATGCCGCTGAAACCTGAAAAGAATTTTATGTTAAAAGTAGAAATAGGGAATACATGGTGTTGAAAATTCAAGACAAAATGTGAGACATAACTGAATTGATTTACATTTCAAAATTGGTTAAACGTTGCAACACCTCTGCAGCAGGTGGGTCTTGAACCCAAGCCTGCAGGCCCAAAGGCAGGGACAGCACCACTGTATCACAAGAGTACTCACTTAATTAAACATACGTTTCATGATAATTGGCTTAATATCAAAATAACAAAACTAAATCTTGCATTAATTCACAAATACAATTGTATTACTGGTTTACTTGTCCCCATAAGAAGTGATTTAAACCCTGCTAACCAATCAGGATAATGCATTAATGCAGAACAGCTCGGAACTTGACTGCAAAGGTCTCACGTGTTCTGATTTTAACCAACTGCCCTCAGCTGATGCGAAAGACACTTGCCAGAAAGTGGCAATCATATTCTTTAAACTTGCAGGTCGTGCTGCAATGTGCCATCCGGGGCAGACTACTTTTCTCACTTGAATCCTTATGAAGGAAACCGTTGGAAAGAGAACAAATCAGAAAGCAGAGTCAGGCTAGAAGAAACCTAAAAATTGGAGTAGTTTTGAATTTTGAATCACACTGAAGTCCGAACAAATGCTTTGCTTCTTCTTTGCAACCATTACTATGTATTTTGCTTCTCATCCCATTACGTATTTGTCAATTAAATTCTTCTGCCCTCTACACCATCCCAGACGATCCCTTTTCCTCTTCCTGCCCTTGTGGTGACAAAAACCCCATCACATTTCTATCCACCTTCATTTCTGAAAAAGACTCATTTCAACTTAAAACAAGGCCTCTGTTTCCCTCTCTTGTGAGATCTCGCTCATATCCAGAAGTGAAATAAAGGGCTGATCTGTGACCTTACTCCATGTGTCCGCCTTGGCCCACATCGCCCCATACCCTTGCACCATAAAATCTTGACTATTTCTTATTTAAATGTAACAATTCAATTACTATTGACCACCATGTGAAGAAGAGATCTCCAAACCGCTGGAATCTTCAACCAGTTATAGATTGTAGAATCGCTACAGTGTCAAAGCAGGCCATTAGCCCATTCAGTCCACACTGACCGTCTGAAGAGCATCCCACCTAGACCAACCCTATTCCTGTGACCCTGCATTTCCCACGGCTAATCATCCTGACATAGGTATCCCTGGATACTATGGGCAATTTTGTATGGCCAACCCACCTAACCTGCACTTCTTTGGACTGTGGGAGGAAACTGGAGCACCCAGAGGAAACCCACACAGACACAGGGAGAATGTGCAAACTCCACATAGGCAGTCACCCAACGATGAAATTGAACTCTGTTAACCACTGAGCCACCGTGCCACCCCAGAATCTTCAACCAGTGGAAAAAGTTTGTCTTTATCTACCCTGTCTTTCTCTACCCTGTCTTTCTCTGTTAATATCCTGAAGACCTTGGTTAGATCATCCCTTAAATCTTCCGGATTCTGGAGAAATTTGTTTAATCTCTCCTCATAACTTAACCCCTGAAGTCCAAGTGTCATCCTTGTTAACATGTGTTGAATTCCCTCCAGGGCCAAAACATCCTTTCTAAGGTGTGGTGCCCAGATCTGCTCACAGTACCCCTCGTGGACTCTAACTTGGGCTTTGCATAACTGCAGCATCATTTCTGTATCCCGGTACTCCAGCCCTTTAGATATGAAGGCGAGAATTCCGTTAGCTTCCTTGACTACTTTCTGCATTTGCACATTGTATTTTGAACAGCTAGCACCTGAATCCCCAAATCTCTTTGAACATCCATTGTACTTAACTTTGTGCTTTCTGAAAAATACCCAGATCTATCCTTCATCAGCCCAAAATCAATAACCTTATACTTGTTTATACCTGCCACAACTTTGTCCATTCACCTAGTCTATCAGTATTCTGTCGTAATTTTATGCTGTTATCAACACTCCATAAAGCTGCCCAATTTTGTGTCATCAGCAAATTTGGATATTTGATTTTTCATGCCATTATCCAAGTTGTTAATGAATATTGTGAATAATTGAGGTGCCAACGCAGATCCCTGCAGGAAACCACTTGTTATGTCTTGCCAATTTGAGTTCTTTCATAATTCCAACTCTCTGTTTCTTGCCAGTCAACAAATTTCCTATCCATGTCAATAATTTGCTCTCCATTCCAAGAGCTTCCATCTTAGCTAACAGCCTCTTGTGTGGGGCTTTACCACAAGTCTTCTGGACATCCACAGAAACAACACCCATCAACTTAGCTCTGTCCACCATCTTTGTCACCTCTTCAAAAAAAGTCTTTTAGATTTCTCAGCCATGACATACACTTCATAAATCCAGGCTGGCTCTCCCTGATTATCTGAATTTTTTCAAGGTAATCAGTTACCTGATTTTAGTTTACAGACTCCAACAATTTCTCCATCATCGATGTCAGGCATCGGCAATGGGCTCTCCTAATCCTCTTTAACACCCTTGGATGGAAGCCATCATATCTTGAGGATTTGTCGCACTTTAATTCCATTAATTTCCCCATTATTGATGATTTACCTCAGCTAGTTTTATTTAGACCTGTCCCTGATCTTCTGTTAATTTCTTTGGGATCTGAGGCAAGCTATCCTCCTGTAGATGTTGGTGTGTTCGCCAAGCTGGGAGGTTTGATAGCAGACGTTTCTTCCCCTTACTAGGTGACATCCTCAGTGCCGTGGAGCCTCCTGTGAAGCGCTGTTGTCTTGTGCTGGTTCGAATTTATATGGTCTGGTTTTTGCTGCTTCCACTTGGTGCTGGTTCCAGCTGTACGTTGTAATGGTCGGTATATCGAGTCTAATTCCACGTATCCTCCCTTTCTGCTGTGAATAATGAAGCAAAACAATTGTTCAGCATATGTGCCATTTCTCCATGGTCACTGACAATATCCCACTCTCAGCCTTCAGTGGACCAAAAGCACTCTTAACCAGCTGCATTCCCTTAATATAACTACAAAATCTCTTCTTATTGTCTTTTATGTACCTTGTAAGTTTTCTTTCATTATCTTTTCTCTTATAAGATGCTCAGTGGCCCATTTGTTGGTTCTTTGTATTTGTTCCATTCTGTGAGATCTGTACTGTTCTTTGTGTTTTTATAAGTCCTTTCTTTGAATTGTATGCTGTCCCTTACCTCCTTACATGTCCATGGCTGTTTTTTTTAAGAGGTGGAGCTTTTCCTTCTTGTGGGGACAAACTACTTCTGAATAGCATGAAATGTTTCTTTGAGCACCCTCCACTGTTCCTCAGCTGTTTTACTTGTAAGCAGAACTTACCAGTTTACTCTGGACAGTCTCTGCCTCATCCCATTAAAGTCTGCTTTACCTAAATCCAAAATTCTGCTGTCCGATCTTTGCTTAGGTCTAAGAAATGTGACATGAAACTCAATCATGTTGTAATCCTATTTGACAAATGATCACAACCAACTAAGTCGCCAATTCAACAGCATCATTGCTCATCACTTGATCTAATATTGCTTGTCCCCTTATCGCATCCAAGGCATGTTACCATAGGAAACTATCTTGGGCACCCTTGAAAAATTCATAAACTTCTGCCAGGTGCTTGTCCGTCTCTCCCAATCTATGTTCACATTAAAATCTCCCATTAATACTACCGTGCTTTTGTTACATCGCTGTTTTATTTCAGCATTGATACAAACTAATGAAGAGTCACTGGGCCCAAAACACTGATTCTGCTTTTTTTTCCATGCTGATGGCAGACATGTGGTCCCCTTCCTAGGGGACATCCTCAGTGCAGTGGAGCCTCCTGTTGTCTTGTGTCAGTTTGTTACAGTAAAATTAAAACCTTCAAAGACCACCAAAGTTGACCCCACTGATTCCTAACCAGACTTTTTAGTAACCAACAACAAAAGCAGAAATTGCTGAATAAGCTCAGCAGGTCTAGCAGCATCTGTGGAGAGTTAACTCTTCGGATCCATTAACCTTTCCTCAGAACTGATGGCAGCTAGGAAAGAGTTGGCCCATGTATAAGATAGGCTGGGGGTGGGGGGGTGATGAGTCAACAATAGGTGGAGATGGAGCCAAAAGAGAGTGAAGAACAGTTGGATGGACAAAGGAGTGAGTAACGATCTACCGAGGAGAATGAATACCTACTAATGTGGACTATAATGGTTAACAATGGATTGTGTGTATTCACAGACCATCTGATAACAAGGCGTGGTGTGTGGGTGTTGGGATAAGCACATGGGAGAAGGTGCCTTAAGCCTAAACCCTAAAATTGTTGAACTTGATATTGAGTACAAAAGGCTGTAGAGTTCCCAATTGGACAATATCCATCCGGCTTGCACTGAGCTTTGCTGGAGCACTGCAGCAAGCCTGAGACAGAGATGTTTGCCAGGGAACAAGGTGGTGTGTTCAAGTGGCAGGCAAATGGAAGCTCAGGCTCTTTTTTGCAGGAAGAATGTAGAATAAGTGATCACCTAGTCTACGGTTCATACAGAGGAGACCACATTGTAGGCAACAAATGCAATAGACTAGACTCGTAATCAATCCCAGACTCTGTGAATAATCAACTCCAGGCACTGGACTTCGCAGATAATGAACATAGCAACTTTAGCAGAGTAAAATTAAACAACAAAGTAATCTAATTGGTCAATGCTTTAAACACGCTAAAAATCCTTTGTTTTCAGCCCCATTCAAAAAAAAGGATGATAAGCAGGCAAAGACATACAGTTAAGGGATAAATAAAAGAAACTAACAAAACCCCCTAACAGAACCCCCTTCTCCTTTATCCATCTTCTATCCGCCTTCCCCTCTCTCCCTATTTATTTCAGAACCCCCTTCCCCTCCCCCATTTCTAAAGAAGGGTCGAGGCCCGAAACGTCAGCTTTCCTGCTCCTCTGATGCTGCTTGGCCTGCTGTATTCATCCAGCTCTACATCTTGTTATCTCAAACTAACAAAACTTGCTACTTTACTTCAGTGATTTTCATGATGTTTCATTCCATAAGCAAAGATGATGGCGTCTGAGATAGTAGGAACTGCAGATGCTGGAGAATCCGAGACAACAAGGTGCAGGGCTGGATGAACACAGCAGGCCAAGCAGCATCATAGGAGCAGAGAGGCTGACGTTTCGGGCCTAGACCCTTCATCAGAAAGGGGGAGGGGAAGGGGGTTTTGAAATAAATAGGGAGAGAGTGGGAGGCGGATGGAAGAGGGATAGAGGAGAGGATAGGTGGAGAGGAAACAAACAGGTCGAAGAGGCGGGGATGGGGCCAGGAAAGGTGAGTGTAGGTAGGGAGTTAGGAAGGGGATAGGTCAGTCCAGGGAGGACGGACAGGTCAAGGGGGCGGGATGAGGTTGGTCGGTAGGAGATGGAGGTGCGGCTTGAGGTGGGAGGAGGGGATAGGTGGGAGGAAGAACAGGTTAGGGAGGCAGGGACGAGTTGGACTGGTTTTGGGATGCGGTGGGGGGAGGGGAGATTTTGAAACTT